>NW_004524758.1:811133-860013 GCF_000260255.1 Octodon degus
AAAGAAAGAAAGAAAGAAAGAAAGAAAGAAAGAAAGAAAATAGATGGAGAAGCAAACAGACACCCAGGGACTCCACTAGGAGAACTAGCGTGGCTTCAGCACAGACTGTCATGAGCCTTTTATGGCCAAAGTGAGATTAGATCCACTCAGCTAATGCAGGGAGGACTCTCTCTGCTCTTCCCTCCCCTGCTCAGGTAATTTGTTTTCCTGGAATCTCTCCTTCACCAACATCCCCTGCAGTTCTCAGACCAAGCAGAGGCCAGAGGCCTGGTGCGTGCTCTGAAGCTCAGACTCTTCTTGGGCCCACGTCTGTCTCCACCTCTTCTTCCTTCCTCCTTCCCACCAATCCCTGTTCAGCTGCTGCTCTACTTTCCCCTGGTGGCATGTGCCAGATCTTATCCCTGTGCAGTACTTCAGGGTAAAGGAGGAGAAGGATATTAAATCCACCAGTGATACCACGGCAATTGGGAGAGGCTTTTGTTGTGTCGATTCCTACCTCCTTTAGCCTATTAAGCAAACAAAAGTGCTTGTGGAATGAGAAATGTAAATGGCCAACACTAGCCGATTAATCCTAGATGTACAATTCCATTAATAAGGCCGCTTTTTAATAGGCGGCTCTGGCAGCGGCAGCAGGCAGGCCAGGAATTGATGTATTCTCTGTAATTGTATTGCAACTAATAGGATATGAAGAAAATTGTACTGGAGAAGAAGGTCTTTCAACACCATTTTCCAATCAGCTGAAATAATGACTTGGAGAAGAAAGCCTTGAAAAGAATGATGCTCAAAAAACACAACACTGTCCTGGAGTATCCATTCTTCCAAATCCGGGCTCAGAGCACCCTTCTGCCATTCCTTCCTACTCATCTCTATGCCATCCTCTCCCATCCCACCTTTCCTGTTCCTCTCTTCTCTGTCACTGGCAATAGCCCATGCCCAAGGGCATCTTGTGTCCTGTAGAGGGTCCTCCAGGGAGTTCCAGCCACCCCTGAGCACCACCCTCTCTCCTGACCTATCCTGTCCCTGATTAGGCTTGGTCAGGTGTCACTGGGAGGTCAATTGGAGAGAGAAAGATGCCACTATGCAATGGAATGAGGGCTTGGAGGGAATCTGTTGGTCCTTGAACGTCTGTGGATTCTCCTGGGAAACTGCCTTCCAGTTTCCAAATGTGAAGTATCTGAGTAAATTTCAAAGAGGAGAATAAAAACAGCCAAGTGTCCCATCATTTCAGGGCCAACAAAGGCCATCTAGAAAGGAGTCCTGCAAAAGTTTTGTGTTCAGTATCTGAATGTCCAGTTACTCAGAGGCTTGAGGACCCAGGTGACGGAGCTGCAGGAATGAGGTCTTCATGCATTCTTAGTAGTGGACGAACCCACCTATTGATCCCTCACATGTCGAGCCTGGGCAGGGTGCTCCTGATGCCCTGTGCATTGTTCTATTCTCTGGGTACAGCGGGGGAGGAAACAACAGCAATCAATCCTCGCCTTTACTATCCTTATAAGCTCTGGAGTCAGAAAAATTGGTGGTGGGTCTCAACTGTATGGCAGACTCCAGCACTTCCTTCCAGGTACAGAAACTGAAAGCAGCTCTGTTTTGCTTTGCTGTGGCAGCAGCAGGCTCCCAGCCCCGCCTCCGGCTGCCCAGCTCACACCTCGCCTTCTCACCACCTGTCCTGCTCCTCCCTGGGCCTCCCCCTACGCATTTGTATGCAGACTCTGCCCCTTTCGTGGTCACAGGATGGAAAGTAAATATAAAAAAAGGCGAAGCACATTTCAGTTGAAATCCCCAAGGAAACTGATGTGATTGCTGTACAGGAATGGCTCCAATAAGGGCAGAGAGGGATATTGCTTTTATAGCTTTTGGGACATAAAACATTTAGAAAATGTGATTGATGGGCAAGGTCTAATTCATCGTTTATCTCGGGCCGCACACCCTCGCCCGGTCTTGCTCCCCACAACACATAGGCAGGCTCACAGGCAAACTTTCCCCCCATTTTGCTTTCTTTTCCTCTTTTCTCCTAGTGACATGGATTTATCATCTTTCTGTTAAGCAGGAGAACTCCTGTGGCTATTTATAATTAATGCTCAGAAACCTGCCAATCCATTTAATGACACTAGCAGGTCAAGCCCTCTTATAGCTCTCCATTAATCATCATTAGAACAGCTCTGAGTTTTTACATTCTTTTTAAATGTTAATTCACCTCTGTAATGCTCCTTTTAGTTAAAACTGTAAAGGGGAAGTGGCTGGTGTCCCCACATTGTCCACAGGGGAATGACTGTGGGCTGATAAAGCCTGGTTGATTTTCCCTCTTCCTTTGTATTCCACCTCCCATCCCCACTACCAGATGTCAGCCCAGTGTTCTTCAGTTGCCTGTATTTATCTCTAAAAAAAGAAAAGAAAATGCCCAGTGGCTTAAAGTTCCGGGCAAATGAACTTTACACTCTGAAGTTCTTGGAATCCCAGGGCTCAAAAACAAGCCGAGAGAAGCTTCTGAGTTATTGCCTCGGACCAGCACCCCCCACGGCTTTGCGACTTCTAAAAGTGATGGAGCCTGAAGCCTCCTGAGTAAGGGGAGGCACTCCAGCCCTCAGGAGGATGGCTGGCAAAGGGGGCCGCAGCAAACTTCTGCTGGGCTCTGTTGTGACAGCAGCCCACTTGTTTAATTTTTGCAATGAAGGGGCTGTGAAGCTCTGGGCAAAACATTCAACCTCCCCCTCATCTAGACAATGGGGCCCACAGCCTAACTGAAAAGGTTAACTCTATAAAGACTGAGTGGAACTGAAAGTATGCTTGACTTTTCCAACCAATCTGAGGGTGCAAACTGTCAGCACATGTGCTTCTGCGTGTCTCTGTCACTGGCCTACATGTGCTGTCACTTTCCACCAAGACAGGAGACTGAGGCTTCACATCATCGTAAGTTCATTCCTACAAATCTCTGGGTCTGATGATGTTCATGTCCCATTTCTCAGGTCAGAAATGTGTATTTTTAATCATCAAAATGTATGATGTGAAAGTTAGGAATGTCAAATGAAACTTCAAACACCAACTCTGTTCAACTCTGAGCAATTCACTTCACCTCTCCGAGTTCATTTCCCTTCTGGTTAGGTTTCATATATTTAAGGGCCATTGACCTAGTAAATTCTGTGCCTTTATTGCTTCTCTATGACTTTTCTCCAGGGACCAGGACAATTACTCAGTGCTAAAAATGAGAAAGATTTGTCCATTTGGCCAACTGAGCTCTTAAATTTCCCTTATCTCAAGCAATGTACCCAGAGTTTAGAGCTCTAATAAAAGCAAATGTAAATAGATGGAATAAATAGAAAATGTATTCTTTATTCATTTTTTGACATACTGAGCTTTCTTAATACCACCCAACATTGTTCTAGGCAACTAGGAACACGTATTTGAATTTATTTTTAAGGTTGCCTACATTTACATGGAAATGATCCTTCAGGGGCCACTAGGTACCAGGTGTCTCATCTATTATAGTTTCATCTTTTCAAATATGCTAGAGTAGTTAACCTCATTTTATACCTAAATAAATGGACATTTGAAGAGCAAATGTGGTCAGTTCAAAGTTTATGATATTTATAAATTTTAGGGACAAGAGTCAAACCTACTTCTCACAATTTAAGTCCAGTTTGTAGTTTTGCAGTACTTCAGTTGCTTTGGCCACTTTCTTACCTTTTTTGGAGGGGTTGGGTGGAATGAGGTTGATGTACTTTGGATGAAATAAGACCATAATCCACACATTAGTCAGGATTCCATCATTTAATAAAATGCATGAGACAATCGAATTAAACAATGGAAAGATTTCTTACGGCTCATGCTTTTGCAGGTTTTCATCTATGCATGGTTTGCCTAGGGCCTGTAACACGGTACATCACGATGGAAGTATGTGGGTGGAGAGACTTTTGCCCTCATGGTAGCTGAAGAGCAGAGAGTGAGAAGAAGCAGGGGGGGCCCTGAAAGTCCCCCCAGGTACACCCCAAGGGTCTAGCTTCCTCCCAGTAGAAGCCTCTTCTTAAAGGTTCCAGGACTTCCCAGGGGCACACAGGCTGGTGAAAAAGCCTCGAGTTTTGAGGAACACTTACTGAATTACAGCACCCTAGGATTATTCCTCTTCTGAAGTGAAATGTGACAGGTGACCTACGATGCGGATCTAAAATCTGCTTTCCTGGGCTGATTCCTCATTGTGCTCAAGTTCTCTCTGGCACTAGGATGTACTAATAGGCTTCCTCGGGGCTCTTGAGTCTTTCTACCCTCCCACCTTTCCTACAGGGACAATTCTATCCATACTCCCTTCCCTAAAAAGCATCACGGCAGTCTAAGTAGACACGGGGTTCCCACGCTGGGCTTTGCCATCTGTTATGCCCTTCACTTGAAAATGCAATAAAAGCACTTGACAATTATGTCAGTACAAAGGGCAGAGAGGACTACATGTCAAAAGCTGTGTAAAATTCATTCTTCCAAAGGTTGCATCGAGAATATTCTGGCCAAGAAGAGCTCCAACAGTGAATCACTGTCTGGTTCTCAGCCTCTTTCTCATCTGGCTGCTTTCCTCTATTAGTGGGTCTGTGTTAATTTGTGCTTGGTATCAAGTTAATAACAATAAGACCTTATAATCGTGTAGCACCGTATACATTTGAAAGGGCTTTCACGAATCTATTATATCCTTAAATCTTCATGACTGTAGTTGGAATTTAAAACCAAAGGGCTTTCAAAACCATTTAACCCAGCACTCTCAGATGATTATTATTGATGTGTTTTGTTTAGTTTAAGTAATGTATCCTTATTAAATATAATTTGGGAACCATACAAAAATAGCTTTAAAAAGATTTAAAGTCACTCATGCACAATTATATTTAATGTATTTCTTTCAATTTTTTCTTATTCTTTGCCATGGTTTTTATTATATAGTTATAATCATATCATTTATATCTCATTTTTTCTTTTAAGAATAGATCAGAAGCAATTTTCCATGTCGTTACATAACGTTAGTGAACATCATTTTAATTGGTTTCATTATATTACATCAAGCAGATGTACAATACTATTACCCTGTGTTTGGACATTTATGTTGTTCTAACTTTTTGCTGTTATAAATAATGTTTCTGTGAATATCTCCATGACTATGTCCTTATTCCAGTTTTTTGGTTGTTTCTTTAGACTTGGAACTAGAAATCTTGTTATTACAGATTCACTTGTTCTCAGGGGAAACTGAGGCACAGAGGTAGAAAGTGACTTCAAGCCCTCAAGACCAGTTAGAAAGGCAGCTCTGAGGTAAAAAGTCAGAGCTTTTGTTTGTTGGTATTACGTAGGTTCCATTTCACGATTATTCTCAGAATTTCTAAATAAAGAACTTGAATGCCTTGAGCTTCCACATAAAAGTAATTTCATTTTTAGTGCCCAATGAGGGAAGAAAAATTATAATACAAACTACCATAAATTCCACAGCACTTCTAAATAATGTGTATTAAACACAGTAACAAACATGTTTATTTAGCAGCCTGAGCAATAAATACAAGGAAATAAGGATGGAAACTGACGATGCTTGTGCAGAGGCCTTCCTTAAAGCCCATCTTCATTTTTCACCTCGGAGCTTCATTGTTCTTTACAAAATATGTCTCCTTAGGTTTTGGCCCGGATATTCATTTGAATAGAGCTCCACCAACGGGATCACAGTTGTGTCCCCTAAACCACTCCTACTCGCCTCAATCGATCGCCTAGTGCGGCTGAGGAGACGTACACGAATTGTTCTGAATCTTGAGGCTGGTGCCACTTGCAGTGAGTTTCATGTACAGCTTCAGAGCTCTATAAGACCGTTTCTGGAAGAACGGTCTTAACAAAGAGCAGTAAGGTCCCTCTGTTGGCTGCCTGTCCACGGCTAGGTATCATCCTAGCTGCTATTGTGCATTTTCTCTTCACTTTCACAACATTACTGTGAAATGAACGCTGCACTTACCAGGAGTTTGCAAATGAGAAGCTTGGAGAAAACTTCAGTTTCTGCAGAATGGAATGAGAGGGCAGGGATCTGAGGCCTGGGGACACGGCTGCCGACCCGCACGCCTGCCTACGACACGCAAAGCCTTTCCTGCCCGTGTCTGCAGATGGGTGTGCTGAGGCAGGCCTTTCCTTCACATCACAGCTGCTTTCTCATTGCTGGGACAAAATGCTCAATGCCCACAAGTTAAAGGAGGAAAGGTTTATTTTGGCTCACAGTTTGTACAAGTGTCACCACTGTCAGTTAATCCCAAGCAGGGCAGCATGGCAAAGGAGCATGGCAGAACAGAAAGAGTTTATGCTGTGACAGGCAAGAAAAAGCAAGCGATCAAGGGAGGAAGAGGGATGCACAATGCCCTTCGGGGCCACGCCAGCAATCGCCCACCCTCCCCCAGGCTTCGTTTCCCACCATCGCATCCAGCCATGAAGCTACCAGTGGACTGGTCCAGGGATGCGTATGGCACACCCATGATCCAGTCACCTCCCAAAGCCCCGCCTGGGCATACAAGGGGCTTTGGGGGAGCCCCTAGACATAAACCATAACACTACACCCTTGGCCCCTAAGAGACTCAAATGTACCTCTGTATGCAAAATGCATTTAGTACCTCTCTAAGTTTTGCAGTAGCCTGAAAATCTTGGCGTGACTGAAATGGTCCACATTCACTCTCCTTTGAGATTTAAGGCAATCTCTTAGCTGTGAGCCACTGTAAACATGAAAATAAAGTTAAACACCTCCAACACATAATTGTACAGGATGGACATTCTTGTTCCAAAAGATAGAAATAGAAGGATAGAAAGGAAAGAGAACAAGGCAAGGCTGAAGCCTAGCAGAGCAAACATTAGGTTGTGTTGTTCCATGACCAGTCCCCAGGACAATCTGTGGCAAGGTGTGAACTCCAAATGGCTTGGGTGGCCCAACCTCTATGCTGTTGCTAGTGGCTGTAGCCTTCATGACTGTTCTCTTGGGCAGTTTTCTCATTCTTTGTGGTCTCCCTCAGATGATCCACATTCCTGATATGTCTGACTTCATAGGGTCCCCACTACACTTTATACACTTATACTGAGAGATACAAATACTGACCTTTCAAGGGCACGCTTGCTAGTCTCCCATGCCTTCTTCAGAACCTCAGTAGAAGCCTTGCTGCCCCCACAATTCTTGCTTTCTGCTGGCACATAAAACCAGCACTACATGGGCAACACTAAGATCTGCTGCCCAATGGAGCAGTAGCTGAACTCTTTTGTGTCTTCTCACTGATTGCAGAGAGCTCTCAGTCCCTGGATCACCGAGCATGATGAACTGAACCCTAAGGGACAAATTCCCTTCATCTAGGCTATGAACATTCTAGAACATGGTGCCCTAGGGATCTCTTCTCAAAGTTAAATCTTTTACCTTTGGAATTCTGAGCCTTCAAAAGGTGGGTCCTGTTGGTTCCTGTGGTAACCTCAGGCCATCTTTTTTTATTGTGCGGCTCCATAGTAGTTGGCTTTTGAATGCTAATGTTTTCAGCAATGAAGGTCTGCTCTATTCCATTTTGTGAATTGCAACCTGATAGGAACTTCCTTTCTGGTCAAGCTCAAACCTTTTACACGCATTCTTTGGGCCATTTGCATCTGATTCTCAAGGTGAAGCTGGGCAAAAGCTTCCCACAGTAGCCATGCTACTGCCTCAACATTAGACTGTCTTGAACTTTCTTCTGCTAGATCAATGTGTCTAATGCCTTTCATCCCAGTTTCCACAATGTCTCAGAACAGGACCAAAATTTGGACAAATTTTAACATGCAGTACTTGGATTCCAACTGCCAGTGCAGTGCTTCTTCCCAATAGACACTCCTTGAGCCTCGTTTACACTGCTTGCCTTACTCACAGCTTTCTGCTTCTGTGCTTCACCAGAATCTCCCATCTTCCATGGAACTCACAGTATTCTAGGACTGCTCCTCAAGCTGGTGTCTCCAAGCCTTACTAATTCCTCCCAGTAAGCAGTTCCAAAGGCTTCTGAACCACATGGTCAGAGAGTCAGAGCAATGACTCCATGTGTGCTACTAAAATCTTTCTTAGTTACTTTCTCATTTCTGGGACAAAATACCTGAGACCCACAAATTAAAAGAGAAAAATTTTACTTTTGGCTCATAGTTCCTAAAAGTTTCAACCCATAGTTAGATGATTCCAAGGCAGGGCAGCATGGCAGAGGTGAAATAGTTCATGACGTGGCAGGCAGGAAGCATCAAGTAATGAAGGGAGGAGGAAGGATATCTAGTACCCTGCCACACCTACTATAGCCCATCTCTTCCCAACAGCCTTCACCTCGCAATATTACACCCAGCCATAAACCTATCATTGGATTAACTTAGTGATGGGAAACACACATCTGTGATCCAGTCATGACTCAAAAGTCCCACCTGAAGTCTGAAGCTTGTGGGAAGGGCATGCAGACATGAACCGTAACATCTCATGTGATGAGATCTTAACCATGACCCTAACCACCTGTCAGGAGTCATGAAGAGGAGTGTGAAACTGCAAGACTCATAGGAGCCTCCGCTCTACCTCCTCCTCCCTACAGTAAAGTTGATGTGGACTCACCCTGCCAGCAGCCTCCTTTGACCCTCAGTTCTGCTTTGGCATGATGAGGACAGGACTATGCATGGGTCATGGCGATACTATTAGATTAGCACACATACAATTGCTAATAGTCAGTCAATTTAGGGTACAAATGTATCATCCTCATGAGATTTGTTCTAACACTAGATACACATGAGGGGTCCAATGATCATTAATCTAACTACCATTGGTTGGTTGCATATTGTAATCATGGGACACATTTTGCCTAGACTCAAGCAGCCTAAAAAAGCTATAAATGACTCAAAACCATATTTTAAAATGGTAGGATGAGAAAAATGTAAAAAGAATAGAGAATTGGGACATCGTTTGCCTCTTCTCCCCATCTCTTTCCCCTTAGGTTACCACCTGTCCTGACATAATTCTAACTCAAGGGCTAGTTCCTTCATCTTCATGATATTTTCATGTTGATCTTCTAACTGCTTGTATGAAAAGCCATCCTCACTTTCTGAAATGAGCAGCCCTAGAAGAGCCCTTTCATCCCCTAAATACGAGGCTGCTTTCAATTCCACAGCATCTATCTCAACATTGGCTTTAGAATCAATGATGCCTTGGCTTGCAGTCTGATTCTACCACTTCCATATGACCTTGAATAATTTATCTATGCTTCCTAAGCTTTGGATTTACCAATATAATGATTCTGATGATTAAATTCCAGAATAGGTGTAGACTTTTTGTGCGTAATGGCCACAGATCACATTATTCCTCCCCATCTTTCTGGGATGTAGTGCCTGGGAGAGATCACAGAGAAGAAGAAGGCCAGAAGTTTCTCTTTATGCAGAGAAACTCTGTGCTGTCAGCCTAGCTTCCAAAAAATAAAAGTAAGGATGCTGAATCAGACTACAAAACTCAGCATTTGAGGTGAACAACATTTTATAAAAGCCAGGATGCACATTCTCATTGCTTAGTCTCTCCAACAAAATTTTAGTAAAACCAATTATTTTACTTCCTCACTCTTGGCCTCACTATGGACTTTCTAAATATCAGGAATTTGATACTGACCCCTTCTATCAATTGACCTCCATCCTCACTTAAATAAAAAATATGACATGAAAGAGACAAAAGAAACAACTTTGAGACAAACACATAATGTGTAATGAAAGAGAGAGAGAGAGAGAGAGAGAGAGAGAGAGAGAGAGAGAGAGAGAGAGAGGAAGTAGACAAGACACATGGGGGGGAAGAGAGAGGGAAGAGAGAGATTAAAATCCTTAGAATTATAACATCCAAAATACTTAGTGATACACAAACTTTTTATTTAGAAACACTTATAAAGTGTTAAAATGTCTTATAATCCATCCCTGTATCACTCAAATGATAAGCTCCCAGGTCAACTATTTTTACCTGTTCCTCCCATCACGTTACCTGAACCATTTGGAAAAGTGTGCTTTCTTTTTCTTTTGTTCATGGTAAACTATTGGGATTCTCTTTTCATTTTCTTTGTTTAAAATTTGAAATGTAACAGGGCGACAAAGGATGGACTGTCTGATGCGTCTCTATTGACTGTATGACCTGGATCAGTTATTTAACCTCATTAATTTGGACTATAGTACTTTTCTCAGCATTGCTACAAGGATCAATAAAATGATACATAACAGTACTTGACATGCCATAGATGTTCCATAGATAGAGACACTGGCTTGCATTTCTGCTCTTCAGATGGGTCACCGGGTGACTCTTCTTCCATCTGCCACCAGACACAATGTACACCAGTGCAGCTTTCTTTGCTAAGACACTGGACATTTAGGCATCATGTTCTAATCGGGGCAAGCAGAAGTGATAAGCTGGAATAATTTTCTTCAGATAAACTTTATCATCAAAGTCTTCAACACTCCACAATTACCCTCATCACTATTTCAGTCAATCCACTCAATTTTTAAAGGTAGGAGTTTCCCTGTGAAGAAAATAAATTGTGACGATGCCGACTGCTTGTTCTCTAGTTGCAGATGTCATAGAGACTCTTGGCTGTGCCCAACCCTGTCATCAATGTCTTGGCAGAAGGCATGTTGCTTTTGTGGATTGGAGTGTCCTCAGCTAGAAGTCCTATGAAGATACTTCCTGGGTGTAGTGCTGACTGTGGAAAGAGTTGGAAGGAGCCAGACAAAGAGCTTCATTAATTTGTATGAGTCTGGGCATGTGGTTTCACAGAGTATTATGTGTTATGGATGCGCCATCATGAACATTGTGAGCCATATCATATCAACATCAAAACGTCGCATCTACATTTTGCAATCCTTGTGATCCCTGTTCCACCACTTAGCTCCACTCACAGAACATCTTTAGTACGCAACAACTTTTAATAACGTATTCAGAAAGACGTGGCCAATGCAGATGAGCTCTTTGTTCCTCAAAGAGAAGCAAGCAGATCATGGAGGAAACAGAACTAAATGCTAGAGGACCTTGGTTTCCTGGAGGGCAGTTGGAGTCCGGCAAATGAACTCCACTGGAAAGGACAAAGAAATGAGAAATGAAGAGGAAACAAAGAGCTTCACCAGCACCCAGATGAGATGGTGCTTTAGCAACCTTTCCCATGACTGGGATGAATAGACTGGACTTAACAGGAGATTATTTTAGCCCACAGTTTTGGTGGGTTCCGCCCATGTCTACTGGCTCCCGTGCAGACACAACACACTGGAAGGGCCTGGCAGAGAACAGCTGCTCATCTCAGGGCAGCCAGCAAGTGGAGGGAGAAATCAGAGTCAGGGATGGGGATGCCTCTTTCTAAATCGAGGCAATGCACCTGCCCCCAAGTCTCAGCTCCTCCCAGCACATTCAGCCGTGAATTCATGAATGGACCAGTGCATCCATGAGGGGACCACAGCCACAATCCAGTGGCCTTCCCAAAGCCCCACCTCGGCATACATTCTGTGATTTGTAGGCCGCCCGGTGTGTCATTGCTCCTCAAGAAGAGACCGTTGGCCTGCAATCCGGCCTCAGGTGGACACACAGTCTCGCGTGCACTATCTCTGCCTCTGCCATGGAAAACAGGGAGGTGCATTTGAAGAACATTTTAGGTCTAAACCATAACCGATAAGCTACTTTAATAAGAGCTTTAGAAAACTTCTGATTTGATTTGAAACTGTCTCATTGCTATCTGTTTATCAATAAAACTTTGAAAAAATAAAAAAAAAATAAAAGAAATTAAAAAAAAAAAGAAAAACAGCACAAGTCAAAAAAAGGTAAACTCAACCTACGTGCAATTGCATGTCCATGTAATACTGAGAGACAATCAGAAACAATCAAGAACTGAATGTATGCCTGTAAGAGATTGGTGGAATCTACAAAGTAATTATTAATACAAAGCATGTAATCGAGGGTATAATATAGGCAGAATGGGATATCTTTTGGTCATGTTAATGCTATTGAAACTTCATAAGATTTCTTATTAAACTTTTAAGGCTTTTGCTGTAGTACCCTGGAGATGCTCAATGGAAATGATCAAAGGCCCATGTCATAGGGCTGTGAGGACTGTCACAGGAAATAGGGTTGTTCAGCAGAAGAAAGACATTTAAGAAGTGATTTAATATAAGTTCACAATTAAAATAAAGGCTACTCCATGTGGATGATAAGCAGCTGCTCTTCATTAGGCTTTGGGGACTAAAGAAGGTGAGACCTAATTTAATTGCAAGAGGAAAAGCTTAGACTGCATAAAAGGAGAAGCCTGCCAATGTCCTCTACTCCCTCTTCCAAGTTCTGTGATTTGTAGGCCACCCGGTGTGTCATTGCTCCTCGAGAAGAGACCGTTGGCCTGCAATCCGGCCTCAGGTGGACACACAGTCTCGCGTGCACTATCTCTGCCTCTGCCATGGAAAACAGGGAGGCGCATCGAGGAGCGACCAGTGGGGCACTTGGGACTTAAAGGTGGCAGCACAGGACTTGCGCTCCTCTGTCATTCTCACTTCACTGCTTTCTTTCCTTTCTCTGAATGCTTTCATCCTGCGATCACTTTTGCAAAACAACCCTCAACTCTTGTTCTCTGTCCTCCTGTTCTAATTCCCTTGCAAGCCCTCCAAAGCTGGCTTCTAAGCCACCTACACGCTTGCTCTGAACCTGAACCTGTGCGTACATATTGCTTTGGGAACAAAGACGAAGAAGTGGCCTGTTGTCAGTTTAATTCCCAGAATAGCACAATGCACATTAGCATTTTCCACTGCAGATTTCTACAATGCATTCCTGGAGGGTCTACTTTTTTCCCCTTTGAAACAACTACTTTGTTTCTTTTCCCTTCTGCACAAAATTTTTATAATCTTACAAGATTTCTTTTTCCCATTTCTGGTGAGTGACTCCTATTTCATTCAGAAAATAAAAGCAATCTTCTACAGTACACCCAAACCCCAGCACATTTGCCTCTTATCTGGAGACCTACACTTCACTCTTGCTATAATGGAAAAAGTAGCCCTTCTCATTTTAGAGTTTGACTCCTCAATTTGTGCTCTAGAGCCTCTGCTCTGTCTCCTCAAGGAGTTCAATCCTTCAATTATCTCCCTCCTTCTTCTACATCATTTCTTTCCCCTTCTCTCCTGGGTCATTTCCCTCAGCACACAAGCCTGCTCCCATCCTTAGAACAACTACATCAGCAGCCCCCCCTTGACCTTCAGGAACACAAACATTGGTCTGATCTTTATTTACTGCCTTGACTCTTTTCCACTCTCGCTCTTCAGCCCTCTAGTCTGGCACTGGTCCACTCCACTCCACTAAAACTGATCTCATTATGGTCATCAGCAATGTTTTTATTTCCAAACACCTTGCTCAATTTCCAATCCACCTTTCAGCTGGGCTTGACTTAGCTGACTGTTTCTTCCTGTTTGAGAATTGCCATCTTGGTTCCTCACACCTCACTTTCCCCCGATGGTCTTCTGGCTTCACCTAACATTCCTTTCCTGTCTCTGCTGCCTTCTTCTCCTGCCCTTGATCTCTGTATGTGGGGCTGGCTGGGACTTGGTCCCAGGACACTTCTGCTGTCATTTCACTTCTCTACCATATCTCGTCCAGGACTACAGCTTCCAATAACCTTCCTGTGCTAGTGGCTGCCAAATTGGTGCCTCCATATCAGTTCTTTACCACAAACTCCAGATTTATGAAGATATCTTAAGTTTAAGGTATTTCATTCTATTTCTCACACTTTCTCACATTTTTGCATGTCTGAAATTAGGATGCAACTTTGAATTAATGGCATAATCCCTGTCTGTCCAATGGACATATTCAGTGCCATTTTCTGCACACAGACACAAATTTAGTCACATTTTGTCACCTGGATGAATGGCATGTGTTGTTGGTACTACACCCACCTAAGGCTAATTGCCACTTAAGATTTCTTAAAAATACTTTTCTCTGAATCACGGTGACTAATCACTGAAATAAAGGCTGTTAGATGAACTGAAGCACTTGAAAATGAAAAATCAAGGTGTAAGTTGATAGTAGGAAAGCAAATATTTGTCTCTGGACAAAATGACTGTAATTCCACAGTCTCCTGTACAACAGCAATCATGTGTTTTATGGGACCTGAGAGAGAAAACATGCACATAGCTGCCAATGTTGTTGCTGAGGAACATGAAAAGACTCTTGGGCATACTTGAGGCAGGAGGCTCCGACAAATCCTGGGAATCTGCGCCCACTTCATTGCTGCACTTATTAAGCTAGCTGCACACCTCAGAGTACGTTGTGTCCACTTTCCACAACACTTGTGTCTGACACGGATCTCGGTCCTCCCCATATGCAAGCTTTCCTGCAGTCTCCCTTAACGCACTTAATGGCATTTTTCTAAACATATCGTCAAGCCCAGAACTTAAGCATTGCCTCTGTACTTTCATGTTTTCACTGCTAACTAGAGTATGCCAGCATTTCATGCTAGGCCTACCCTCCCCCTCCCCAGCGTTTATTCCTTCCCTAGTCCCTCCATCCCACTCTCTCGCTGTCTTGCCCACAAGACAGTGGACTCCCATCTGATCTTATTCGCTTCCACACTTCCCACCCATCCTTTCCCCAGGCCTCCTACAACCTGTCCTTCAAACAGCGGCCTCCATACTTCCCAAGCATAAATCAGATCTTGTCGCTGTACTTTTCTTCTTAAAGGGAACTCCTCTACACTTTGGGAGTTCTGAGAGCCCTGAAGCTCTTACGCTCTTTGACCTCCTCCTAGCACTTAGTAGTTCTCTTATGTCATTACCTTCCTCAGCTTTTTGCACCAGGAATTCTATCCTTCCTCCTGTTTCTCAAACTTGCCGAGTTTGGTTCTATATCAGAGATGCCAGGTCTCCCTGTACTGTTGCTGCCCACAATTCAAATCTCAGAGCGCCCTTTCTCAACTGCCTGTCCGCTAGCACACCGTTTTCTGTGGCTTCCTGAGGTCACCCAGCCAGGATTACTTCCATCACCACCGTTGCCTTATGACTTAGGGTGGTGCTTAGTGGATCACAGACGACGGTCCAGTGCTGTCAGGATTAATCAGCAAAAGGAAACTCCACTCTTCCCGGGAAAGGAAAGCTGAATGCAAGAGGGTGCCATTCCTCCAACATATGAAAGGCACTTGCCTTCTGTCTGGGAATTGGAGCAACTGCTAAACTTCCTTCGTCCTCTGCTTGCTTATGTGTGTAGTCTCTAAATAGAACTTTTTATCTCACTGGCCATTTTAAGAATTAAATGAAATGATTTATGCAAATAAATATCTTACCAAATGGGACTTTTGCTATGTTGATTCTTTAGCAGTCAGAAGGACGCTCTTCCCTACCCCGCGTACTCTCTTCCCTCCCCCACGTCCTGCGGGAAAGCGCACAGAGCACGCGCGTCGCGAGCTCTGCCTGGAACAGCCCCCAAGACCGCAAGGCCCAACGCGCTGCCCAGGCGCTTCAGCTGTTACCCAGTTCTCACAGAGTCTGCTTTCAGTTCTGTTAAAATAACTTAGGAAGGGAAGGTGTTTACTCTCTACAGCTAATGAGATAAAATAGCATTTTATGTTTTATGTTTTACAAACCTGAAGATCCAGTGTTGTTCATTTCCAGCGCTGGCTTTCTTGGTCCCAGGGCCAGATGGCCTCTTGAGGACAGTCACAAGACTGGATTTGATGAAAAGGAAAAAAAAAGAAAAAGGAAAAACCCAAGGCTTTCAGCAAAGGACCTCAGGGATTCCATGTGACATGGGACTCTATGTGCTTTCATCCTTAGTAGGTCTATAAAGTAGCCTGGAAACAAAGTAAGAACAGTGCGCAAGGCCAGCCCTGACCATGTGTGGTACCCCGGTTGGCAGACTTTCTGCAAGTTCTGTGGCTGATGCCCCAGAAAGCAGCAATGTGGTGCAATTCTGACACATTCTGTAGAAGCAACCAGTCTGCATACTCAGAAAAACCCCTTGACCAAGGGCAGACATGTGAACCCACATTTTATGGGGGAATAGGTCCTGAACTCAGAGGAGGGCAGCAGGACAACCAGGCAAAGAAGAGGCTTGAGCGGAAGAGAGGTGATGGGAGGGAGGAAAGCGGAAGCTCTTACAGGCTCTTCTGCTCTGGACTTCACACTCTCTGGCACTCTCAGTCGTGGCTCCAGGCTTACGCAATCATCCCCATGTGGCGGGATACGCAGGCGACATGTCACGTGGGTGGAACCATGTTTCTGGTCACTTGCTGGAGTGGAACTTGGGCTTCCCAGCCTCACAGCTAACACCGTGGTGGGGTCCCAGGAAGGGCACAGTGACTAGATGCATTTGCGATTCGCCCCTTTCTGTGAGCAAACACGCCAGCAGCATTTGGGTTAATGAACTGTGCCTTTTAATAAATGGTTTTATCTTGCCAGAGTGGTGCTAAATTGTCAGGATTTTAAATTAACTTAATAGTTTCGTGAATGGTACTTCTTCACTGGTTACTCCGAAAGGAGTGCAGCCCCAGCCAGGGCTTCTTATTGAATTATGCAACAGTTAGTTATTTCATTTGGGTTTAAGGGGAAATGTTTAGGATTAATGTGCAATGCCTCAGTGCCCCCCTTAATGGGCATTTCCAGGCCTACCCTAAACTAAAAGCCAGTGATTAATCACAGGGTCACTCTGTTCTGCAGGCTTCAGAAGGAGATGGCCCACACCAGCAACAGCCAAGAGGCACGTGCAGTCACACTTCCCTGCCGAAAGAGGGAGACAGAATTCCCTGTTCATTTTCATAAAGTGACTCCCTGAGACGGCCAACTCTTTCTCCTTGTAAGATGCTCACCATGCATGTGAGAAAGTGGTGCTATATGAGAGAGCTACGACATTCCCAGACTTTGGAGGGAGAAAGAAAATTAATTCTGTAGAAGAAATACAGCTTGGGTGAGCCTTCAGGAAGGAGATATCATTCAGGCAGGCACCTGAAGAATTCCTAAGATCTGCTTGCCTGAAGATGTGAAGATTATCTCAGGTAGAATTTCAGTGCTTCCCTGTCAGGTAACCAGTTTAGACACAAAATATTGTCACCTTCAGGCACTTCCTGAAGGCTGCTATAAGTTCTTCGCAGTAACGTTGTGAGGTATAAACCAAGGTTTCCCATTTCACAAAGGAGAAGAGTGGGGCACAGAGATGGAATCTACTCTTGCTCCAGCCCACAGGACTCTAGGCGCTAGCTCAAGCCCGGGCTCCCTGCTGCTGTTTTTGTGTAGTCTCAGCTAAACCCCTTCTGCTCCACAGATACTGCGCTACCACCGCGATTCAGCTGCACAAGTTTTGGCAGGAATTCATTCTCTCTTACCACGCAAATGTTTTCTTTTTTAGTGGTGGGAGTGTGGTGTGGAGGCAACTCCTCTGTGCAGAAAATTTACTCCAGTGGGATCAAACCGGTATCCCAGGGGCTGGCCAAATAGCTCAGCAGATTAAAGCGCTTGCTTACGCACACGCAGGGGCTGGGAGTTCTATTCCGGGGCCTGCTGTGCTGGCCCCACCCCAGAGTGAGCTAACACGGCGATTGAGACTGACGTGGAGGCACGCGCCCGTAATCCCTGCACCTGGAAGGCTATAAACAGGAGGATCACTACGAGTCGGATCTATACAATGAGACCCTGTAGATCCTTTCCTAAATATAAAAATGGAGAAAAAAGAAAAAAACGGAATCCCAAACATGATTTGTCCACTGTACAGTAGAAATGAGCCTTGGAAAAGAGGAAATAAATTAGCATGTCACAAGTGTCAGTGCTGTCCAGAGCTCAGGGCCAGGCAGGGGCTGTGCAGACACAGCAGTGACCGAGACATCAGCTGTGTCCTCTGACTCTGTCCAGACACGCAGAGGAGGAGCAGGGTTCCTACCACCTGAGACAGATCAGCCTCTCTGGAACCGCTAATGTCTGCAAATGGCAAGCAGGCCGGAAGGGAAGAAATGCAAACTGGGAAGCACTCGCTTCCGATGCCTTTCCAGAGGAGAAAGCAGGCCGGAGAGCCGCTAGGGGAGGTGGAGACCGGCCACTCACTGGTTTGCCCTCAGCATCCTCCTGGCTTCCCCAGGGGCTTTGTCTGTGGTACCAAAGGGTGTGAGGTGGACAGGAGGAGGAGGTTAGGTGCAGCCCTCAGGCTTCCTTCCTCAGAGTGGCACAGGGGGAAGCCGGCTGGGACCACCCTGCTGGGAGCTTCAGGTGTTTCTGCCCCTGGGCAAGGACACCACTGTGACTGAGGAGAACAGAAAACAAAACCTGGCCCTTTCAGCTTCTCTGCTGGTCCCTTGGAGGGTACAGGAGGTCTGCTGAGTGAAGTGACCTTGAGAAGGTCAAGCAGGCCTCTGAAGTGGTACGGCGCGGCACAGGGGCAGGGGGAGCAGTACAAGCCACAAAGGAAATATTGTATATGAAAGCCCCAGTTTGCTTTTTTCTGGAGCAGACAAGCCACTGGCTTCATTTTACATTCATAAAGCCTTCCTTTGGAGGAGCCTTTAAGAAGTGCTGAGGGAAGCCTGAGGAAGCGTGTTGGAGGGTCACAGGCACATCTCCTTGGGCTCTCTTTCATCTACCTTAAAAACAAAAATTTCCTTTTTTCATCGCCTCCTCCTGTAAAACGCCTAATCTTTTGTTAACAGCAGCTTCCCAGGGCACAGAACCTCAGCAAATTAGTGCGGCAGGACAAGGGAGACGTAGGTAGGGGAGAGGACCCTGCGGAACAGGAGAGGGACCCAGGAGAGTGGGAGCCGGCTGCTGCTCACAGGGGCAGGGAGGCACAGTCTGTGATTGTCACCGGTCGGGACTGAGCCAGGCATGGGCCTCTCAGGAGCACGCTCCTGGGTCAGGCTCAGGTTCTGAAGGTGAGTCTGCAGAAGAAGCCAGGAAATCCCAAGTGGTGGCTTCAAAGAAGTAGGGAGAAGCACTGTCAGTGGGTCACATGCTTGGAGGGGGAGCTTGTGATCCCAAGCGCCAGCCTGTTTCCTTGTAACTATTTTCCTGTACTAGAAGACTATTAGCTTAGTTACTTTTCTTCTTACTAAAACAAAATAACAGGCAAAATTAATGGAGGAAACACTTATTGTAGGTCACAGTATAGGTTTCAGTTTGTAGTCAGCCAGCTCCAAGTCAGGGTGACACAGCGGAGGAGAACAGGTTCACGTAGGCAGAAGGCAGCAAGAGCAGCAAGCTGCAAGTGACAAGCAGTGACAATAGCAACCCCCTTTCTGTCCCTCATATTCCATCAAGGTTACCTACCCTTCAGGGTACTCAGGCATGGGATGGGGCGCCCCAACCCAACTTTACACCATGAATACACACCAGCATCATATGCTGAGTTCCAGCCTGACACACACTAGATTCAGCCACCTCTGAGAGCTCAATCTGTGGTCACATGAGGCTTTGGGGGGACACTTAGACACCTGCATTCTTCAACTCTGCTGTAACTTTTTAAAAATGTATTTGATACAGAGTCTACAGGGTCTCACTACGCAGATCGGACTCATAATGGGAATCCTCCTATTTTCATCCTGGGATTATAGTCATGTGCCACCATGCGCCACCATGCCCAGTCTCAATCACCATCTTAGCATGGCCCAGGGGCAGGGCCAGCACAGCACGGTGGGGATCAGACATGGTCCCTGCGTCAGCCTAAACAGGTGCTTTAGTCCACTGAGCTATCTGGCCAGCCCAGCTCTACTGTACTTGATTCACATTTTCCTTATCTCTTATTATGGTCTTTGCTATGACTATTTTCTAATATATGGTTCTATCTCACTTAAAAACCTTAGATGAGCCAGCTGTGGTGGCACACACCTATAACCCTGTCACACTGGCAGGCTGAGGCACCGGGATTGCAATTGTGAGCCTATTCTTTTCAATTTAGCTAGACCCTGTCTCAATTTAAAAAAAAAGAATCAAAAGGTACTAGAGATGTGTCTCAGGTGAAGGCCATGGGTATAATCTTCAGTACTAGAACAAACAAACAAAAACACCTCATTTTCCCCATTTCTGCAAAGGTCAAATTCTACGGACAGGTTCTTGTGTCCCGAGTTGCACATGACTTGCATCCTTGTCTGCTTCCAGCCTCGTTCCTTGTGCCCTCTATTGTTCTCCTCATGGTCTGGCCACATCCTGGTAGCGATTTCATCTCTAGCTGTCCCTTCAACCAGAGCTGCCTTCACTTGATCTTCAACCTGGAAAATCCCCTTTCCTGCTTCAAAACTCTGCTATCACTTTCTCCTTGTGGAGGTTTTAATAATTGTCTCCCAGAGGCTTGCATGGCAGTCCATGTGCACTACTAATAATGTGCTTTTGAAATTGCCTTTTAATGATTTGTTTATGTGTAGGGTTTTTACCTTCACAGATCTGCAAAAGCAGAGAGCATGCCTTCTCCTTTCTAGCACCATGACTGGTTGCTTGGTGGCTCTGAACACATGTGAAAGCTAAAAATTTCAAAGGATACAATGAAATGAAATGAAACCTACCCCTGGTACTGAAAAGTAGGAAGGAAAGTGGAGATGGAGGTTTCTGGAGTCTCATGATTTTGTTTCATTAGGCAAGAGGGCATGGAGAGAAAAGGCCAGCTGGGTGATTCAGGTATGGAGTGCGCATGCACAGCGGGAAGCTGAAAAGCCAATTAACAGCTAGGAGACTGAAGTCCACAACCCCTGGGACTCCCGAAGTCAGGAGCAGGCGCTGTCCTTCTTCAGAAATGGAGGAGGCTCCCTGTGGCCCCAGGTCTCAGTTGCAGGTAGCGACATCTTTACACCCACGGTGCCAGATTTGTAGCACAGAGAGAGCAGTTTGGGCAAATCAGAGCACATGGCTGTCACTTTCTTATTCTCCTTTTCCAATTATGTGTTTGGAACAGAGCCCTGAGGACAGTTTTTTACAGCAAAGGGAACAAAACTCTAAGCAGCATTTGTCTATTTATGTGAAATGAACTGTTGCAGAATCTTTGCATGGCTAATCTGAAAAGGTGGCTGACCCCCCTGTTCTCCAGCCTGGGATTCCTGGGTTCAGCCTGGTGCATGCTGATGACACGCCCTTGGGGAGTGAAGGCCAGTGTAGCGGCTGGGGGCATTGGAGCTGGGCCCTCTACAATGGGAATAGCGGTTTTCTCTTCCAGATGCTTAACCCTCAGAGTCAGACCTCCACTATCCCCCTTGCTGGCTTGTGTTGACTTGGACACAGCTGATAGGAAGGGTGCCAGAGCCTAGGAAGCAAGGGAAGCCTTTTCTTTTTTTTTGAGTCTATGGGCACATAGGTTCGCATCACAGAGCAGTGGTGACAATTCTCAGAAAGTCCAGCCTGCGGCTCAGGCAGATCACACGTGGATGGATGTGATAGTTCAGGTCTGTGGAAATGTTAGTGCATAAAAAGCAAGGAGAGTAGAAGAAAGGGACAGGGACAAAGGGAAGGAGAAGAGAAGAAGGAACAATCGAGGAAGGGAGGGAGAGAAAGAACAGAAGACAGAGAGGGAGGGAATGGAGGAAGAAGCTTGGGATGGGTGGGGAAGGGGGAAGGAAAGCAATGGGTTGACTGTCTGTGCTCCCTTGTGCCCAAGCATATATCGGAAGTCCTAATATTCACCTCCAACATTTCTGTTGCCTTTATTTTCAAGTTTCAATATATAATATAAAGAAAATAGCGCCCACCTACTATCCCCACTATAGCAAATTAGACACTCAGATATTTAGTGGAAGTAAGAGTTTATTAATTCCCTAAGTAATTGATAGCAATGGATTTGTTTGCTGAATGATGTAGCTTATTGACAACACTTTTATGTGATCTTCTCGCTGTGCTTATAACAAGTACAGCATTTGTGCTTAGCGTGTTGAGTTAACAAAATCTACAGAGTGGTTTTGACAGAAGAATATGTATGCTAATACTATTCTTACCATAAGCCAGTCCTTCCTTGTGGACTGTGTGTGTGTGTGTGTGTGTGTGTGCGCGCACGCGTGAGCATGTGCATCTCTTAATTACTAATTATAAGGAAAGGAAGTGTCTGCCTTCCACTGATTTGTTTAAGTGCAGAATACCTACTGTAGGAGAAACACTGTCTCATCACTGGCTTCAGATTCAAGTGGAATTTCGGTCTGTCCCCATTAGACTTCTAGACTGAAGAGTAACATCAAAGCCTGAAGCTCTCATTAGACTTTTTGCTGACTTGTGTGAAAAGCAGACAGCCCTCCGCCACTGACTCGCTGAGGTGCACCCGGACCGCGGAGCCTTCCTTCCCTGCTTTCTGATGCCCACTGAACCCCAGAAGAGAGAGCAAAGGTGCCAGAACACAACTGTTACCACCCTGCAACCTCCTTGAAGAAGCCACTGCTTGCAAAAAATATTGTTATCCATGTGAGCGAAGTAATTAAAATGAACTAATCATTTCCCAAAATATTTATGTATTGAAAGCAATTCCAACTGATTGCCTTTAAATGGCGCTTTATTCTGTTTCAGTAATAAACAGTCAGGAGCCTGCTCTCTGTTGCTCTCTGAGGCTCAGTCACCCATGGTGGCACTGACTCCTGAGTGGCTGTGTGCAGAGCTCAGGTAGGAAGAAAACCCAACATACTGCACTGCCGAACCCACCGCCCAGAGAGAGCCCCTGCGCTGCTCTGGCCTTGGGCCGGGATCCTGGCTGCCAGGGCTTTGGGAGCTGCTGCGTACTGACCTGCAGGGACTGAGGTCTTCTCTCTGAACTCTAGGAGTTGGTGTCAGCCTAGTGCAGCTGCCTCCCTGCCAAGGCCTGCAAGAACCAGGATTCTGACTGAACTGAGATCCGTGCACCAACGGCTGAGTTGCCAAGCCTAGAGAATGAGTGCTCGCGGCAGCACTGTCTTCTGAAGGTGCATGCGAGGCCCATGTTTTGGTGTAGGCAGTGGGCTATGTGTGGTCCAGCCGAGGGGACAGGAAGGAGAAACTGGGGGTGCGGGGAGGTAGAAGAAAGAAGCTGGCATTGTTGCTGCCGTGATGAGGCTATGAGCAGGATGGGGAGCAGGCAGGGGCCCTGGTGGTGAGCGGGTGGAGCGGGTGGCTACCCTGTGCTGGGATGGTGCATGTGGTGAGGCGGGGACACATGTCCTGTGCCCTGCCCGAGCAGCCCTGTGACCCGGGACCAGCCCCAGACTGAATTGCAATTGTCTCTGCCTTATGTGGGAACAAATGTCGAGGTTTCATTTTGCTACTTTGTCCTTCTTGAATTCTAGGGGAAGGATCTGAAAGCAGACAAGGGGGAAGCACAGTGGCTTGGTCCAAGGGAGTTGGGGAAGGGACAGGAAACAAATATGCCCCAGAAACACCTGTGACAGTGTCAGTTCATTCACAAGTCCTGAGGGAAGAAGATAGAAAGGTGCCTGGAGCTGTGGTAGGACTTTCTTAGGGACAGGAAGGGAGAAGGGAGGTCTCGTCCTTTCTGCGTAGTGGGAGTGGACTATCCACCTGCTATCTGTGCCTCTGGCCTGCTCCTTGCTGAAGGTCCTTTGCTGTGTTTCCAGGAATCAAGCCCTGAAAGGGGGTCAGGGTTGAAGGCAGCACCATGTCGGTCTCATGGTAGAAGCTGCTCTGCGCTGACCAGGGCAGGCACCTAAGGATGCCACTTCACTTGGACAGATGCAAGTGCAGGTGACCTTAGTAGCCAACGGGCCCCTTTGTAGGGAGAAGACTGACACCTGAGGAAGTCATTCAGACACACCCCTCATCACCTCCTGTGTGCCAGCCCAGCCTTTGCCCAGACTCTATGATGCCCTCAGATTCCTGACCTCTTCTGACACCCCTGTGATTTGTAATTGATGCCCTTGGAGTGCCTCAGGCATAAGCCAGAAGTGGATCCTATCCCTGAGACTGAGATAACCATTTGTTGATGGCAGATCCCCAGGCAGGCATTCTGGGAAGACTTTTGAGCGCTGATGTTGGAATGGGACTGAACTGGAATTGTAGCATATTAAGCAGGCTCCTAGGCCAGGTGGTAGTGTACACCTGCAATCCCAGCACTCAGCAGGCTGAAGCAGGAGAGTCATGGTAGGTTTCAGGTCAGCCTGGGCTACACAGAATACAGAAGAGGAAGAAGAAGGAGAAGGAGGAGGCCAAGGGGTTAGGGAAGAAAAGGAGAAGGACAAGAGAAGGATCTTGGGGAATTTTCTAAGTGGGTGGTTTCAAACATTTTTTTTTTATTTTTTTTGTTTTGTTTTAGTTTGTCTACTTTTATCCAGAGTACATCTTGCCACCCCAGTGTATGAAGCAGGTGAAGCAGGTCTTGACTGTTCAGGGCCTCAGAGGCTCGTGGCCCTCACTAAGCCCCCTCAGAGCCAGGCCTTAGAGAGCTGCATCTGGTCACTCTGAGCTGTAATCTGTTCTCCAGAGGAGGTCATGGTAGGCCCTGGCTCCATAACTTACTTATGCCCATATCACTGGGGTATAGTCACGCACCGCATCGCTGAGCACAAGCGCACGTGCGCACCGCATCGCTGAGCACAAGCGCAATGGCTCTGCATTGTGTGTCCAAATTTGTACATCTCGTAGGGATAGAACAGAGAGCGGGCCTGTGAGCGCCCGACTTTAGGACAGAGCTCATCCTCTAAATCAGTAGTTCAGGCCATCAGCCTCATTATCTCAGGAAACCTATTAGAAATGCAATTCTAAGCTCCAAGTCCTGACCTGCAGAGTAGGAAACTACAGAGATGGGTCCGAAAGCTGTACACTAACGAGCAGACCGGGGCTGCACGCTGAAGATCCACAACAACAGCTGCTGCCTGAAGCACGATGACTCCTGAATTCCCCCATCAATTTAGAGTTTCCTTAATGGTGTAGGGGTTAAGATTTGGGGCATTTCCTCTGGGTGTTTTAAATGAATTTATTTTGGTAGTGGGTATAGGAAGTAGAGGAGAGAGTTACAAATATACACGATGCTCCATATCACTTATGTCACAACCAAGGTCATCATATTTAGCAAATGAAAGCATATGAAGTCCACTTAAATTTGTTGTTTATATATAGAAATAAAAATATTTCCGTATAAGCATACCCCAGTCTCACGTTGGGCATGCTTATACTAAAATAATACTTCTTAGAATCTGTCATTTAAATTTAACTGGGCATCATGTGTTTTATCTTGGAAACATATTTAGAAGAGATCGTAAGTTGTGGATTTTTCCTACTTATTCTTTTTCTCTTCCTTTCTCTATGGCCAAAGTATACATCTCAATGTGATTATTTCCCAAGCCTCTATGTTAGTGAAAAAGCAGGAAGAAGGGAAAACCGTAGTGTTGAGGTCATCGCTTTCTGCCATTTACTTCTCTTGCACACTCACAGCTATCATTATAAGAAGTGCTGAGTAAGAGGTCAACTACCTTGGAAGAAAACCACATGGTTGCCTCTCCTTGGCTTCCCTTACACCCCCAAATACCAGAGACTGCCTGCCCTCTAGCACTGGCTCTCAGCTACCCATTTCTCTCTACCTTGTCAGCCAATGAACAAGTTGTGGTGCCAACTAAATGGCACCATCAACACCAGGAGCATGTCGTCAAGGTGGAGTCCGACTGAGCGAATGGGCTTGGTCTTCAGCTTCTATTGTATATGGAGGCAGGGTCTGGCTTGGGGGAGGAGGGAAGATCATCGACTGAGGCTCAGCAGATGGTGCTCTGTATGAACCTGAACTTCCAAGAGGTTTTCATTTGAAAAGTAGAGAAAACAGATAGATCCACAGTCTTGTTTTTGATGGTTGCCCTTTTAAACAGAATTTGAATTAGGGAGTGGGATGGGTGATTGGGAGGAATGCTGGCAGAGACATGCAAATTGAAGACCAAAAATGTTTTCTCATTATAGCGCTGGTTTGATTTCTTTTGGTGGCAGAAAGAGTCAGAAAGCCTGTTTTCAAGGTTCAGTTCTATTTCATATTGTCCCTGGGACCTTAGGTTAATCATTAATTCTTTCTCGTATCCTAAGTCCTCTCATTTATTAAGAAGGTAGTTATAGAATTAGACAACCTCTAATCTGATGGCCAGTGGTTGTGTCACGTTCCTCGGGGCTTGTGCATTCACACCCAGACCTCTTGAATAGCAGATTACACTCATTGCTGTCCTGGAAAAGTTATGACAAGCAAGATGTCAAGGGATCAGATAGGACTGCTTTCATTCATGAACTTGTTCAGGGAACATCTCTGCCTTTATATTGTGCAAGCCTACCCCACTCTGAGCTCCAGGCACACTTCAGTGATTTTACATTGTGGACCTTTCTAACCTATCAAGTGTAGTCTGTCTTTGACATGGTAGACTTTTATGACTCCAGAAATAGTTGTAGCTTATTAAAAACTAAAGTATTTCTTAGTTGGTGGCATAGTACCTGGAAAGATAGAGAAAACAGATAGAAAGGTTCACTGGTCTAATGTAAATTTGAATGCAATCCGTAGACTTCTACAGATGGGTAGGTGACAAGTTGAATCACTAAGAGACAACAGAACATAGAAAACAAAATCTCCCGTTTCCACTGAGTGCTGTTATAATACAGTAAGCACCAGGGGAGGATGGACCAGGTAAATTTTTGTTCGCTAGTGTGATGACGTGTTCTCGGCACTGGTACCTCAAGTCTCTGTCAGCTGCCATGGGATGCATCTATTGTCGCTTGCACGATTCCTCTGAAGCACATCTCAATAGAAGCAAGCCCTGCTCTGAGCTCCTTGAGTGGCTACCTAGGTTCCTTCAGATTGCAAGGGGTGGCATGTAAGTCATGTTACAAAATGCCTGCCATAAACAACCTAAAGGAGGAAAGGTTTATCTTAGTTCCCATATCAGAAGTTTCCACCTGTGGTCCTACATCTCCAAGGCAGAAGCACCATGGCAGAGGATAATAGTGAAGGAAAACCATTCACTACATAGCAGCCAAGAAACAGGGATGGGCAGAACAAGGGGAAGGGGTGAGGGCAACACACACCCTTCCAAAACACTGCAGCTAGTAATCTAATTCCTCCAAGGGGCTCTTACCTCTTGATGGCCTGATAACTCATGATTAATCCACTGATAAGACTAGTGGCCTCATGATGTAAGCATCCCTTCTAGGCCCTTCTTCACATGCTGCCTCACTGGGCATCAACCCCAGATAAATGAGTCTCGGGAGGGACATCTTATTTAAATCATCACACGGGGGCTTATTACAGGGGCTCAACATCCCCAAAGGTCCACAACATGCATGATTAAATCAACAACCATGTCTCTTACCATCTTGGAACACTTCTGTTACAAGAGGAGGGTCTAGCAGTCAGTTCTGACCTAGCGGTTGAGTTATTCAGAATTCTACATAACTCTAAAGAATCTGCAATAAAGAGCAGTTGGGCTGCTACTCTAGGCTGAAATTTTTTACTTAGAGAGAAAATAGGATGTTCATTAGCTTATTTGAGGTGCTCAGTTTAGAATTTGAAATGGTGTTTGAATGTTATCCAAAAAAAAGGACAGAAGATAAAGCAATATAACTCTTCAAAATCTACCTGAACCATCCTAGAGGAAGAAGGGGTACAACTCCCAAAAAGAAAGTTAACCAGTGGTTTCCTTCTGTGATCCATAACAGGTACAACTAGAGCTGTATTTCACTTTTCATCTAACCCTTTTGCCAGTGTAAGTCTTTTGGAAAACAAACTGTCCATGGTGGAAAATGCTCTAGGCTTTTGGCTGTCTCCTGACAGGTTTGGTTACAGGAATCATTTACTGTTTTAATGGGATTTTCTCTGAGTTATTGGCAGTCCGAGGGATTCAGACAAGGGGCTGAACAGGAGGTATCACAGCAGCATCGGATTTTGGAGCTGGAAGGAGCTCTTGGTCTTGCCATCCCGACAGCAATCATTTTGTCTTAGGTTCATCTAGGAGGTAGCAAGTCAGGGGTGATCCTATCCAATCCTTTTTGCCACATGACTAGACTGATGGAGACCTTTAAAGGTCAACAGAGCAATTTTGAATAGAGTTTGGAACTCAGTAGGAAACTAGGACAAGAGCTGTGATTTTTCAGAGAAATTGTGGAAACCAAATGGACTGGGATGGGCATTTTGCACAGGCAACAGACTGCTGGAACTTCAGCAACACCTGTATAGTTGCACCTGTGATGCAAGCTAGGGGTTGTGGTGTGGATAGAATAGCTAGAGAAGGCACACACTCCTCTGGCTGAGCACCACCCCAGCATGCTGAAGCTCAGCAAGAAAGTGTAGAAAGCATGAGGATTAGGTATACCATGATTGAGTTGGCCCAAAAGCCTGTTCTTCCACTCACAAGACAGATGTGATTATGTCTCTGTTCGTCTCTGCAAAGCAACTGCTTATGCCCTGGGAGGAGTCACTGGGGAGATTAGGAGCCATACTGAAAATAGATTTCCCTGGTTAGCTTATCAATTCTCTATTCAGTACAAGAAAACATCACCAGACCTCTGTCTGATTGCCTGCTGATGTTTATGTATCACGTGTACACAGAGACAGGAGAAGCCTCAAAGCAGGGAGGGTCTTGCCCCACCGAAGTCTCCCATGCATCCAAGTCATGGTTACTTCAGCAACACGTCCAATGTTTTCCTTTCATGAGCAGGTATGAGCACTTACTATGTCAGTTGAGAGACACCCTCACAAGCCTGAGCTGTGTCTCCTTAGAGTTCATTGTTATCAACCTTCCCATCTTTCTATTTGTTCACCAATCTATTAATTTATTCATCCTTCCTACAGATGGCCCAGTTTACCATGTACGAGGCACTGAGCTAAGGGCTACATCTTCATTAGGGGAAGACCAGGGATTGGCTCTGACATTGCTTTACGGTCTAGCAGGGAGGCCACCAGTTCTTGAAAGAACAGCTCAGTTGCTAGTGAACTATTTGTTTTATTTTCTTAATATACATGTATGAAAATCTGGTATTAAGCTCCAGTAAATAACTATGAAATTTGGTTTTTGGCAAGTACTATGGTAATGCAGTAAATGAAGTGAGGGAAAGCAGGGCAGGGCAGGGGAGATTTCTGCAGGTAAAATGATTCCAAGAAGAGTGCTTGGAGAGGGGACATCTAAGCCAGGATGTAGGACGCACCAATAGTAGATGCAGGAGCAGGCAGAGGAGCATCCTGGCAGAGGAGGAGCAGAAGGGAGCCTGTGAGGCAGGCAATAGCTCAGTGTGTTTCAAGGGGCTGGGAACGGCCAGTGCAGCTGGGCTGGGCGGGAGTGGAACAGTATGAAAGGGAAGGGGACAGCAGCCAGAACGAGCAGGGATTTGAGGCTATAATAAGAAGGTGGGTTTCATTGTAAGCAGGACGGCAAGACATTGCAGGGTGGGGTGAATGTATGAAAGGATTCTTTCAGCTACTGTACCTGGATGAAACTGAAGGAGGGTGACAGCTTATGTGGAGGGGCCATCGCGGGGGAGTTAGCTTGAAGTAGAGTGAATCTAGGTCAGCTGTGAGAGCGCAGCATTCTCGGGGACTTCAGCCCGAGCCACTTGGCTCACTGATGCCACTGGTGGGCTCTCTGCAGCCTCTACTTCTTTGGTGGCCAGGGCCACTGTTAGCTAGCACTTAGCATGGCAGTGTAGTGGGCTGGATAGTGGCCCCAGCAGATGTCTCTGGAACCTGAAGACACAGGATCTTACAGGGCAAAAGGGGAGGGGGCTCTGCAATGCCAGTTGCCCACATAAGGACAAGGTAAGAAACTTACTGGTAGAAGTAGGAGACAAAACATGGAAGTGGAGACTGGAAAGAGGCAATGAGAGATTACCAAGAGCCTGCTGGTGCTCTCTAGATGGAGGAACGACCAGGGAAACAGATTTTGCCCCGGAGCTTCCAGGGAGGAGCTGGACAACACTTTGGTGTAAACCCAGTGAGAGCACGCTTGGACTTCTCACCCCCAGAACTGTGAGATGATTCGCCACTAACTTCATGGTACTTCATTACAGCGGAAACTTAACAATGATGAGTGTGTGGAGGCAGACTGCAGACCTGCTGCCCTACCCCTGGGGGACCCACTAGTGTGAAATGGGCCTCCCACGACCGGGCCTCTGAGGCCGAGTACCTGAGCAGAGCAGCCGGTGGAGGAAATGCCAGCCCTGTGCTTCTGGAATTTGACAGCCTCCTGAGACATAACCCAGAAAGCACATAAGGAATGTATTTATTTTATTCTTCTTTCTGTTTTATAAAAGTCAATTTTAGTAAATATAGGGAGAGGTGGTGAGAATTACAGCTTTTGAGAACTAGTGAGTATTTGTTGGCAAATGCCTGGTCAGCTTGTCCTCAGTGATCTAAACCTGCTCTGCTCCTTGGCACTGGCCCACACTCCTGGAGCACCCCACTCGCTTTTCTTATGTGCTGCCCTGACACGTCTCCATTTCTCTCCGTCCTGAGCACAAGCTCCCTGTGGATGTGAGATGGGCTGGAAGCAGGAAAAGGACGCCGTCAGCAAGACGGACTGTAGTGACTTGCTAGCTGCCCTTTAGACTTACAAAACCAAGCCCTGGTTCTGAGATAACCCCATGGATGGATCTGGGGGCAGCTTCACTTCCAGCCTGGTGCCTACCATGCGGGTCTGCACCTGTCAATCATCTCTAGGGTGACTTGTGCTTTTCCTGCCTTGGCTCACCCAAAACCCTGAGCTGATACTTTTCTCTGTGAAAGCAGGAAGCTCTGCCAGCCGAGGAGAGGACACAGGCACGTGAGAGGACTCAGCATCCTGCCCGTGCACAGGACCCTCTAGCTTGGGCAGCCAGCACTCAGCCCTGCCAGGAGAGAAGCCAGGGTTCTTCTGGACACACCAACCTTATTATGCACACAGAGGCTGTTTCTTCAAAACCAGCACTAATGCCCCGGTGACCCTCTGCATGGCATGATTGGAGCAGGGGCTGCACTAGGACTTGTGAGGGAACAGCTGGCTTCCTTCCTAAGGGCTGGAGACAGAGGCCACAGTGAGCTGACTGGGTCAGGGTGTAGATGGTCCCTTTCTCAGAACTATTGCTTATATCCTGCCTGGCTCAGGCTTCCCAGGCTCCATCTCAAACTAAAAAAATAAAAAAATAAAAATAAAACAAATGCTGACTAACCTACAAATCTTTGTTAAGAACTATCCACCTTGGCCTTAGAGAGGTGCATATTTAGCATTGTGATTATTGAGGGTTAGCTATTTTCTACTCCTTATGAATACACATGAGGATTTTCTGTTTCCTCATAACTTTGTTATGGTGACTGCCTTGCTAATAAGGATTGTGCCTATAAATGCATTTTACTCTTATAATTACTGAGACTTAAATGCTCTCCAGAGATATTCACTGTTCAGATGTCCTGTGAGCCTCAGCCAGTGAAGAGTCAGAAGATCAAATATCCTGGAGAGGTCCCAGGTTCAGGGCTGAGTCCCACGTGTCGCCCACGATGCAGTTCCCATGATGCAGGTGTCCTGCCTGGTTTGTTCCAATGAAGGAAAAGGCATGGTCCACCTTGGGGGGATGATGTTAGGATTCTGACAGGCTACTCTGAGTACTACGACACCTGAAAGCAGCCATAACTGAGTATGTCTTAGCAAATAATTTGGAATTTGACTTATTCCTGGCTCTGGCCTGTGACCTCCTTTCTGCCCTTTGCCAGTTCTCATTCTAGACCTCTGTCAGCTGTGTCAGAGGTATTTCTTCTCCCCAAAGTATTTCCCTCCTTTGGGCCTCAGCAAGTCTACTCTAGAGGAGAAGGAAGCCCGAGAAGCCCATTCTCACACCCAGGGCTCCCACCCCTCCAGTCTGTGGCATGCTGGCCAGCCAGGAGCTGAAACACCTATGAGGGTGGCTCTGGCTGCCACCACCCAGCCACAGACCGAGCAGCTCAACATGTGGTGAATAGTTCCTCACTGTTATACAGGCTACAAGGTCAAGGTCAAGGTGTCTGCAGGACTTCTCCCCTTGGCTTGCACTTGCCACCTCTTTGCTTCGTCCTCACAGGACCAAGCTTTGCTCGGTGCTAACAAACCTCTGCTCCTTGTAAGGACACCTGTCAGACTGGATTGAGATCTACCCTATGGAAACTCATTTTAAATTTATCCATATTTTAGGTCCCCATTTCTAAATGCAATCATCTTTAGAGGCGCTGGCTGTTAGCCATTCGGCAGGTAGATCTGAGCGGATTCAGCTCATCCACCCAGAACACTGCTCCGCAGCATCGTGCCACACCCTGCTACTGTGACATGATGATGGTGGTGACAGCAGTAATGATAACAACTCCTGAAACTGGGATCTGATTCTACAGTCTGCCCACTGTGCAAGTCCAAAGGGAAACAGCTCGTTCATCCTTCACGACAACACCCCAAAAGAGGCGGTGCAAACATGCTCACTATCCTGGGAGGGGCAAAGACAGTAGGAGCCCGGAAGTAGGCAGTAGGAGCCCGGAAGTAGGCAGTAGGAGCCCGGAAGTAGACTGTAGGAGCCCGGAAGTAGACAATAGGAACCCGGAAGTAGACAGTAGGAACCCGGAAGTAGACAATTGGCAGGTAAATAATAGATGAGTTGAACCATGGAAGCCTGGCCCTGTACCTTCACACATGACCTCTCTGCTCTACTAATGCTAGTAATGATCACAATGACTGGGAATTCATATGTACCAGGCAATATCAGGGGAACTTCACCAACAGGACCTGGTCTAGCACTTACCACCATAACTCCTTACAGGAAAGTGTTGTGAATTATCTTCTTATGGAAGGAAACAGAGGTTTATAAGATAAAGTTTCTTAAGGTTACAGAGCTTTTGAGTATCCAAATCAGGATTTAAATACCAGTCCACTTGATTCCAGGAAGCAAAGTTGTTCCCCATGACATAAGGCTGTGTCCCTTCACTTTCTATGCCTGTATCTCTCCATTTCTCCACAAGCATATTTTTTTTTCTGTACCAGGGATCAAACTCAGGACCTTGTACTAATCAGGCAGGTGCTTATGCAGCTGAACTATCTCCCCAGCCCCATGGAATCATGAAGAAAGGGGTAGAAATCTTTTTGTATTTGAAAATGTGGGCGAAAGGATAATTTGTCAAATATTATCAATATGTCCATTTTTTTCGGACTTTTAGGTTACAGAACATTATCAGTACAAGTATGTGTTGGGAATCAATGTTTGAGTAAGAAATAGCCATCAAATACCAGAGTCTATAAGAAAACCATTAGCTTTGATCAAGCATAAATTAAATAGGACATCAAAAGCTGGGATGTCCTTCTGAAAACTGCTTTGTGATAAGCTTTCTGGGTAAACCACAAAACCCCCAAAGTTAGCAAATACATTCCAGGCAAAGTGGCCCACCTTCTCTCATGCAGGTCATACAGAGCTTGAGCACTTCAGGACAGATACCCAGGTCAGGAAGTCTGTCACCACCCTTCTCTACCTCCCCCTGCCAAGGAGCGTATCCCAGTATAAATCAAGACGTCAGCATGCAGGAAGCCACTGCAGATGGCTAATTTTACTTCTTCCTCCTACACTTTAAATTCATTTGCTTATTTGATGCATTTTACATGGGAGATTGAAATCTCCATCTAAATTTTACATAGTTGATGGAATTGTCATCTTAACATGAACAGCTCTACTTTAAAAAAAAACTAATTTATTTACTTATTTATCGATTTATGTATTTATTTGGTACAGTGTCCCACTACCATCTTGGACTCATAGTGATCCTCTTGTCTCAGTCTCCCCAAAGCTGGGACTACAGGCCCGTCCCGCCACACCCAGTTTCATGCCCTGATACCAGCACCGCACGTGGTACCCGGGACTGAACCTGGTTCTGGTGTTTGCCAGGCAGGTGCTCAGGCTGCCCAGCTATCTCCCCAGCCCTCTTACTTCATTTTATAAAAGGAAGCACAAATCATCACTAGCCGGATCTGCATTTTCTGAGCATGTTTTACGGAGCAGGCACTGCACTTGGTGAACCTGGTGGCACAAACTGTGCTGCTAGTGTCCCGGCCTTTTCATCACAAAAATAGATTCTGGGGCCCTAGCTGAGAGCTGAGCGAGATTCTACTTTTGATAGAGATTCTCCAGAATATACACACCTATCACAGCGGGAGGTACTGACTGCTCTCTGCCACTCCACTCATGCCTTACACTATCCCCAGAGCAGGAAGTACTAAGTCCATTTCACAGATGAGAAAACAGAGCCTCGCAAAGTTAAAGTTGCTCACTGTCATGCTTATTAAGTGGGTGTCAGATCAAGGGTTATCATTTGATGTTCTTGGCCTCCGTATTCTGTGCTGCTTTTGCTCTACTACGATGTTTTAGAGGAGATTCCACTTATGGCCAAGCTTGAGCCTGCCAAGTACCTGGGCTTCCTAAAGTTTGAAATTTTCAGGGTTAAAGCTCACTAGGTGAAAGCGTCCAAGGTGTTTGAACGGTCTGCAAATGCAGGCCCCATTAGTGCAGAGCACATTGTGGGAGTTGAGGTTCTCTCAGTCCCCAGAATCATGACAAAGACCAAAATGTTGCCTGCAGGAGTCTGTGGCTAAGCAGTTGGATTAGGACCTGCAGCTCCACCACTGTCAGGGTTTTCCACATCAGCTCAGAGTCCTCAAGAAGGGCAGGCTGCTCTGGGGCCAGCCAAGCCAGAGTCACCGCCAGGTAACGAAGCACCCGGTCCTGTCTGTGTCAGGGTCAGGATGCCTCTGCACACAGAGTTCGGGCTCCTCCCGAGAAATGGGCAACCAGGCTCTGTGGTCCACTGACACGGTTCACAAGCCTCCCCATTCTCCTGAGGCTCCCCAGGAAGAAGCTGTTCGTAGTATCTCACCTGGCCAGCTTGTCAGGAAGATCACCCTGTATGGTTCACACCATGGGGAGAGAACAGGCTTAAAGTTTCTAATAAACTGAGCTTCTCTCAGTGTAAAGCCCATTTGTGCAATGAAACAAATGGGCTTCCTTCTGCATTGTGTTATTGGATGTTCCTTTGACTGGTGATGAATGAAAACTGCTCTGCATGATTACATCAAACCCTAATGCAGAGTGGAAATAATCTCTACTTTGTTTTAAGGAAATAAAACATAAAAGAAAAAGCAATAGCAGATGTGAAAGCCACTGGACCCCAGTGTTTTTGCAAAGGGATTTTCATAGGCCTTGTGAGGCCTGGCAGGAACACAGTACCCCTCACACTGCCTGGAGGGACTGGCCTTTTGTCTGTCCTGTCTGCCGTGAAAAGGCTTTGCCAGATTGCATTTCCAGTTTCTTAGGGATAAACTACTTAGACCCATTTCACAGGCAGGCAAAGCTGAGGTACGCATATTACTGAAATGATTAGACAGGTGCTTAGAGTATCAGCCTGTCTACCAGCATGTGTTCCTCAGCTGGGATGTGCTGATAATGTGTTGTCTTATTTATAAGACCATTATTTTAAGCTTTTTATTCTTCACATGTTTATCTTCTTAAAGCATACTTTGTTGTTAAGATCACTGGACTAAGAGTGGGAAAGCCTGCATAACCAGAGATCTAAATTTCTCCTCAGTGTCACACGTTGGACAAGTCAGTAACCCTTTCTGGAACTTGGTTTTGTGATCTCTAAATTATGGTTGTGCAACACTTGTCCTCGAACTTTTCTGTGTCTTTGCTTGGGAGGTCCTTTGAGAAGTAATTTATATAAAAAACTTAGACTTTTGCCACTCTAAGGCTATAGTTTATAGAAGATGTCTCATAACTCCTTGCTGGGGTTACAGGCCACTGAGCCAAGAGTCCTGGTTCAGGGGTCTCAAGCAATAGCGGGTGTCTAGGGTTAAAGCCCAGTGATACCAAATTCATACACACACTAACAACACTACAGCATGAAAAGAATTTTGAAATCTGGGTGTGAAAGGAGGCTGAAAGCTGCCTTGAAGTCAGCCTCGAATACTGGCTTGCTTCCCACATCACTAAAAGAGCCTATTGAGTAGGCACAACCAAATTCACTGCTCCCGGTGCCAAGCATAGAGCCAGCCTCTCAGATCAGCGCCTCCAAGGAGGACAGAGGTGGGCTACGTACTGACTCCAAGTCTGTGTGAAGCTATGGCTTTCACTGCAGGAGCAGAGAAATGTGGAGCTGGGCCAAAAGCCATAATAATACAGTGGTACAGCAGAGGAGGGACAAAGAATCTAGGGGTAGGAACTGTCCTTGCAGGTTTTCTATTGATGACAGTAAGTCTTTCAAGAAGTCTTTGGAAGGAATAACAAAGTTATTTGACAGTGTGTTATCCTGCTGGACCATGGTAGGCTATACTGAGGAAGACAGGGGCACAGTAGGACTTGTTCATGGAGGTGACAGGATGTGAAGCAATCAGGATTCTCACCAGGTGGGGGACCCACAGCTGACATTCTGTGGACATGGTAACCATGACCACAACGATTAGTAACCTGTCAGTGTCACCTTGAGGAAGATGTCACTGAACATCAGTGGTGTCCTGAGTCATGTCTTTTGCCTCCTTATCTTCATTTGGTTGTGAGGTCATCTCTCTTCTGATTCTTCACAACTCTCCTGAACACTGCTGGTGCCATAATTTGAGTGTCAGGATAAAGTGTGAAAATGGGATGCACGTTCTTTTTTTTTTTTTTTGTGATACCAGGGATCAAACTCAAGACCTTGCACTTGCCAGGGAAGCACTTATTCCACTGAGCTATCCCCCCAGCTGACGTGATTCAAGTGCTTGATCCCATGCACATGCGTTTCTTTGCTGACCCTCTGAATGAGGAGCAAGACTCCATTCCCCAACATAGAAGAATGATGTGCAGACACGGAAAGCCAGGTGGCCCCATGAGGACCTGATCCCCTGCTCCTCAGCACACCCCAGAAACTCTGGCTTTTCAGCTTAGAGTAACCCAGCATGCAGAGGGAGATTTTATTTGCTGCTAGCTTCTAAGGAGTTATATTAAGCAACTGTGAATAAAAAACAATTAAATTTGCTAAAGGTCTGTAAAATCAGATCTAATCTCTTTGGGGACTTGGAAAAAACAAGCAAACAAAAGAGCTGAGTTATCGATTGCTGCATTTCAGTGGCTCTTAATCTGAAATGAAATCAGCCCAGGCTGGGGCCCAAAGGCCAAAGACCCTGCTATCCATTCTCCCCCTGTCAGGAGGGCCACCTGTCAGCAGCTGGCCTCCTGGCTCGATGACTGAATTAGTAGGCAGGAAGCAGATCATGGAGACCTGTGGCCACTGGGCTTTCTTGGGACAAAAAAGGCAGAGGAAGATCTGGAATATTTTCTTAAGTGTAAAGCAATGGAGTAAATTGAGTTCACAGGGTCAACATTCCTCTTCACCATATCAACAGAAGCGCCTAATCTGGCCAGCAGCACTGTACCTCGATTCTTATTTTTCCCTTTTATGAGGTGCTGTCACTCTATTATCTTCCCTCAAGTTAGTCTTTACCCCTTTGACCTTCAGTGGTAGAGGGGGAGGAGGTGGCTGGGGGCTTGCCAGGGATGAGAAAGATGTTGACTTTGAATAAACTAGATATGCAGCTTTCCCTGAGTTCAGCTGTGTCTGGGAGGAGTTCAAGGTCTGCCCAGTTCTGCAGCAGCAGCCCAGCACCTGAAGGCCAAAGTCTCTGACTTGGAGGGTTTGATTTTTTTAGAATACAGCACTTCACAGTGAAGACCCTGTGGGAGTCTAACATATAACATTTCCCTTAAAACAATCTAATAAAAAAGTCAGTATGTCTAAAAGTTAGGACAACTAAATTTCTGCTTCAGATCCAGGAGCAAGGGTGAGCTAGTGACTGATCCCTTCTGGTTATTGAGACCCCTTGAACTCTGCGTGTTTCCCAGGAAGTCATGCAGGGACTGCCTCACAGGACAGGTGAATCTAGAAATCTTCTAAAGGCTGGTGTCAAATCCTTGAGCCCCCAAAGGGCTGGATCCTATGGCCATGCTGCCTGCCCCTTCACGCTTTGCCTAGGCCACCATATTACAGCTTCACAATCAAACACCAGACCACTGGTCTCCACGCCTTGGCTGTCACACCCGTCTCAGTGCATTGCGAGCCACCTTCCATCACTGGCTCCTGCTCAAGGCCAACCATGACCTTATGGCTGACCAAGCTTTTCATTCTTCTTAAGGCACTTCGTTCAGAGGCACTGGCAGCACGGGCCCTCTTTTCCTTGAGGTGCATGCTGATCTTGACACCCAGGATGCTACAGTCTTCTGACTCTCTTGCTACCTCCTGGCCTGCCCCTTTCTTTCTGCTCTTCCTTTCTGACAGCGTTAATATCAGTGTTTGTTGTGTTTGTATCCTTGACTGCTTCAGCTTTCCATACACTGTCCATTGAATTTTTCTTATCACCTCATTTCTACTCCAATTTTTATTTAGACTATTCTTAAATTCACAGCTTTGGCCACAACTCTTCTAAAATTCTTGATTCACATTAGTAGATACCAATTAAAATAGGTGCCTTTATTCCTTGGGCCTCTCAAATTCATCTCACAGGAAACCATATTCTCAAACTTTACACCTCTCCTGATAGTGTTATTGAGATCAAGGACAGCTCATTTACCTTGAGGCCTAAGCTACAACTGGTGACACACCCTTTATTGTCTCTCTGCCCATTTCCTTATGGTTTAAGTCCCAAATTTTTCAAATCGTCACATGATTGCACATTTGGCTATACCTATATTTCTCAGTCTGTACCTGAGCCCCACCTCACCCCATTTCCTACCTGTACCAGGCCTTTTACAAGCATACTTAATACACTTTGATTTATCTAAAAAATATCCGCTATGTTAGACCACTCTCTTCTTTGATGACTTCAGCACAGCATCTTTTAGGACCTGCTTTGTGTAGAGCTGCCTTTGTGAAGTCACCTGTAATCTCCCAGGTGGAACTGGATACCTATTCCTGGTATCTCCTGCCAGAGATCCCTCCTTGGCCAAGATCATCTATGCAATGCCATATTTGTCTTCATCCCATAGAGTTGAAGAAACACAGACAGAGATCATTTAATCCTTGTACTCTCAAGCATGATTTCTGACACACAATACAGAATCAACAAATCTTGCTCCAGTGATTAAGTTTGTGGACTGGGAACAAATTCTTTGTCACTTTATTCATCATTGGGGCAAAGTACTTGACAGCTACACATTATTGGAGGGCTTCATTTTGGTTTACAGTGTGTAGAAATTTCAGTGCACAGTCCACTAGCTCCCAGGCAGGATGGGGTAGCAGAGGGACATGGTAGAGACAGCTATTCATGCATGGTGGGCAGGAAGTGAAGACATCAAGAGAAGAGAAGCTATGAAGGGAGGCAGACCGCTCCAGGCCACACCCAGAGTGGCCATCTCTTATAACCTGACCCTGCCTTTCAAGGGAAAGCCTGCTAAACACCACACCTGCAATCTCTTTCCCTTCCAAACAATGAGGCTTTGGTAACATTTTCAGTCTAAGCCAGAATATCCTGCCCTGACCTCTGAAAGTCTCATGTGCATCTATTTATGCAAAGTATAGTTAGTCCACCTCAGAATTGCTGGAGTCTTAACAGTTTCAGAGTTGCTAAATGTTCAAGTTTCCTCCAAGACTTAAGGCAAACTCTTAGCTATGAGCACGTGTAAAGTAAATTTTAAAAAATGAAACACTGCTGACATACAGCAGCACAAAGTAAACATTCCCATTCCAAAAGATGGAAATAGAGAGATAGAAACGAATGGGACCAAACTAAGAAAAATTCTTATGGGGAGAACTCTAAACCCTCAGACTCCATGCCCAGCACTCAACGCATGCTGTATTTTGGAGGTATGAACTGCAAACAGCTTGGTCAGCCCCATGGCAGCAGCATTGCCAGTGGTTGCAAAGCTCATGGTTTCTTTCCTGTGTTGGCTTTGCTCACTCCTTGTAACGTGCCTCAGAAAATCTGTATTCCTGGCTGGTTCAGTTTGCTGGAGGCTCAACTGCACATTTCACTTCACTCTCACAGCTCCACACACTACCATTTCAGAGGCTGAGAAGGCTACTGAGCTCTTCTTCTGAAACTTTAGTGGAAGACTGTCTGACCCTACAACTCTTGCATTCTCCATGCCTGTAAGACCAGCATCATATGCACACCAAGGGCTGCTATCAGCTCGCAATGTAGCCAGGCCCCCTTGAATTATGACTGCAGAGCCGCTGAGGGCCTGGACACTTGAGCACTGTGGACTGAATTCCTATATGGCTCTTTGCTTTGGGGGGAGGGTACCCTTGGGCCCTGTTCTCAAAACAGCATCATTCAATTTTGTGCCTCTTGTGGGTTTCTCGTATGCCTTCAAAGCATCTTTTCTACTATAAAGCACTTAGCTTCTTTTTAATGTTAATCTTTTCATCAACCAACTCTCCCCTACACCATTTTTAAGCCACTTTTTTCCGGCAAAGCCAAAAGCTTTTTTAAGTGGGCATTTTGCTCTTGATTTTCAATATAAACCTGCTAAAAGCAGAAAGCACTAACCATGCCACAGCTTAAACATCAGACTGCCTTGAAGTTTCTTTGCCAGAATAATTAGTCTGCCATCAATAATGTCATTCTCTCATAGTCTCAGGACATGAAGAAAATATGGGCAAATTTTCTGCCAGAACATAGCTTACATGGCCTGGAGTCCAACTGCCAGTGGAATCTCTGTTCCCAACTGAAGCGTCCCGAGCCCGCTCTTTATGGGCTGCATTAATACTAGCATTCTCATTTTCTGATCTTCAATCAGCATCTCCCATCAATGTATGACATTCTAGGGCAGCTGCTCTAGACAGTGTTTTTAAACCTTTCCAAACTCATCCCACGAATCAGGTCCCAATGCTCCCAAACCACGAGACTTGGTATAGTAACAAGACTATCCCACTTCTCTGGCATCAAAATTTGTGGTTTTCATATTTTTTTCCTAGGAAAAAATGCCCAATGCCGATAAACAAAAGGAGTAGGGGTTTGAGTCTGTTATTCACTGGCTCCAAGGCAGGCTAGCATTGCAGAGGAGCACGATGGAGGAAAGCACTCTCATTTTGGAGAGTGCTTTCTCCCATCATGGAGAACAGGAGGCAGAGAGACCAGGAGAGGAGCTGGGGAGGGTGACAGTCCCTTCCAGCCCACACTGTTAGTGAGCTGTCACTCCTCACCGGGCCCTGCCTCTCAGCAGCAAGCCAGCTATTCCACTACATAACCCAATCACATTCCGAACCCTGAGACTTTGGGGTCATTTAAGATCTGAACCATAACAAATTCTTTCATAGGTAAATCATAAAGGTATACAGTATTCCTCCTTATCAGCAGGGCATGTATCCCAAGACCTTTAGTGGATGGCTGAATCTGTGCACAGAACTCAACATTTGATATACTATTCTTTTCTTATACTCGTATAGCTATGACAAAATAGAATTCATAAAATAGGCAGAGAAAGGTATAGTAACAGTAGTTACTAATAAAACAGAATAACTGTAACAATACTGTGTAATTGAAGTTAGGGACTTCTCTCTCAAAGCATGCCATACTCACACTTCCTGTGATGACATGAGATGACGTAATGCCCCTGTGTTGAGATAAGTGGTGATGTAGCTTTAGACCCCTGCACACGGGGGCTTAAATACAAGCTGAGTGACTGTGCTTCAGTGTTGTGTCAAGAGGGTTATGAACAACTGATAGTCAGTAGCATAGAATATAAGGCCTGGGTACACTGGACAAGGGAATCTCATCACAGAGTGGGCCACAGCAAGATTTCTTCATGCCACTTAGAGTATGAGGCAATTTAAAACTTCTAAACTATTTATTTTTGTGCTTTACCATTTCATATTCTTGGATTATATTTGACTGAGAGCAACTGAAACTTTCATAGTGAAACTCAGGGTATGGGGATTATTAGATATAATTCTGTGAGAAAGTTCTAACCAGAGACCTGAAATCTGGTAAAACTTTGTATTTGGTTTTTGGAGGGACTGAGAAGTAGTCATGAGGACCGTGGAATGCAACAGTGCCAGCTTCCTAAGGAAGCTGTTTCATGCGATAGGAAGCTGTCGAGATGTCCTACTCTGCGCAATCGCCAGGTAATCACTGGTGATGTTGATGACCTCGATGGTTATAAAAAAAGCAGTAACACAGACTCACACTGATCCAAAGGTAAGTGGCTATATAACTCCTTAGCATGGTGAAACAAATGAAAATATCAGAGGACACTAAAGCCACTGAGCTCAGCAAGTCCGGTGTTTCCACGAATGTGTTTGAGCATATTGAACTCGAGGGCTTGATGTAAGCAGTTGGCTGAGGATGCGTTTTTTTCTGTCTCCTTGTCCAGTGGCTTTCTGTTGGCACAGTATTGCACTAATATCTGTAGTCAGTAAGATTTATAACGTAATTATGAATTCATGCCGTAGACCTTTCCCAGTCCCTTGAAATCACCTTTGTTTCTGTCTGATGGGTCCCGAGGTGCTCTGATCTCCCCCGAATTATACAACTGACATTACAAATACTGGTTTATTGTTCATCTCATCCCAAAGGACGTGGACGGAATCCTGCTCACTGTAGTCCTGGTACCTGGGATGACGCGGACCCCTAAGTCGTGCTCACAGATGTGCTCTGGCTTTAATGCATTCCTTCAGTGTATTCTGGGGTGATGCTCACTGTCTTAGGCACTGGAAGTGCTCTGTGCTGTTGCATTTACTCACAGAGCCTGGAGACGAGTGGAGCTCTATCATAAGGAATTATTTAATTAAAATTGTGATCGTTGGAGTAAAGCAGGGATACAGTGTGGTCCGAGACTGCACCAGGCCACCCGACCATGTGTGAGGGTGAGGACAGGCTTCTTTGAGAAAATGTTATTAAAACTTTAAATACGAAGAAGAGCTGTCCATTCACAGAATAGGAGGGATGGATTGGGTTATGGGAGAGGAGGCATAATCCAAACCAAATGAAGAACAGAACCTGAGACAGGAAAGCCATGGGCATCCAAATGCAAGCCACCTGAGAGCCAGGCAGACATGAGGACTTGTCCTCTCCGAGCTGCCAATGCCCCACTAGCAAAAATAAGGCAGCAATCCACAGGATTTTCTCCCAGGCCACACTGCACACCACAGCTGTGGTCAGGGAATTGGAGAGAGCCCTGAGCGATTTGAGAGTGACAGCGGGCCCAGATTCAGGCTGATTACCCAGAAGGGAAATGGCAAGTTCGAGCTGAAAGTCATGTCACGTTCATCAACTAAACGGTGTTCCTCAGCCCTCCTGCCTGTCCTGTGCCTTATCAGGGTGTTCAAATGGAGCGACAGTACCCTGTCCCCCAAGCAGGGCCTGGTCCATTTTGTTCTATTACATGCTCTCCCTGAAGGTATAATAGCCTCTCTGGGCCACATGTCCCAAATAATCTGCTTCGTCAGAATGCTATCTCCCAGCAGGACCCTGCAGGCTGCCACCCTAATAGCCTGTCTTCCCACAGCATCACACACCTGTGGATAGATACTTCTCAGTACCTCTCCACCTGCTGAGCTGTCCCCGAGGTACTGAAGGCTTTTGCAAGCTGCAGTGAGATTTGCAGTGGTGATTTCTATTAGCTTGACTTGCAGCTGGTTAGTCCAGAGCATTGCAGAGAACTGAAGAAACCTTCACAGTCTGGCCTCCACTTACTTTTGCTATTTACTGGTGGTGCCGGTCTACTTTTAGGGTCACCTCTCAGGTAAGCTCAGGACTGGTGCTTTCCAGATGGGAACCCCCACTACTAGCCCAAGTTTCTGATAAAAAAAATGGTGTTTGGAGGGAACACACTCACCGTCCTGAGGGCGCTTTCACAGGTAAGCCGCAGACCTTGTATTTCCTTTCTGGCCAAGTCACCCTGCTGCCTGTTCCCTTTTGTTTTCAGTTAGAGGGCCAGCTGGCTGCATGGATAAGAAGACGGACAGGTACGATAGAAAGAAAACATCAAGCACACACCCAAGATGCTAGCATGGGTTAACAGAGTCGCAATCTACTCCCTGTCCCAAACCTACCCTTAGGACTTAGGATAAAAGAGGAGTCACTGGATTGCTGATGTGCTCTCCTCCACTGTTCAGCAGACGAGGAGCCTAGGGGCAGGAGAGTCTACCCTGGGCCCCACACACCTAGCTGCCCTATCATCTCTACCACTGACTCTATGATCTCACTTGAAGAGACCCTCTGAGATTTGCACAGAGTAGTTGGGGTATCTATGCCCATGTCACAGAAGATGAAATGGCCCTCTTAGAGGATACAGCCCCAGATGCAAATCTCCTAGTGCGGCAGTTAATAGAAGAAGGTCTGCCTTTTCCGACAACTTTACCACCCACCTGCAAGGAGTTTCCCTTCAGCAATCAGAGCTGCTAGTAAGCCAGAGTCCGCCACTGCTGTCCCCCTCTATTCCCCACATTGTTGCACCCCAGAACCCCACCTCGCCTATTCCCCACCTCTCCTAACCTCTGCCTCTGACCACTCTCCATCACATCTCAACCCGCTTGTTTAGGAGACAAAGGGAGGAGTGATGACAGATCTCTACCCAGCAATTTTGTTTTTATCTTTTTTTGAGGCAGGATCTCAATGTGCAGTTCAAGTTGGCCTGGAGCTCACTTTGTAGCCCAGGATGGCCTCAAACTTGCAACAGTCCTCCTACCTCAGCCTCCCAGGAGTTCTAGGGTTACAGCTGTGTGCCATGACATCTGGCATAATAACCTTTCAAGTAAGAAATACTGTTACACTTGATGATTTTCATTGGAGTATTCAAAACTACTTGATGAATGCAGAAGACTTGGGATCCACCCAGAGTGAAAAAAGGGCTTGCACTTCCAAGAGCCCTGTCTGCAGTGCCAGTTCTTACCACTAATCACAGAACAGCCAGCGTAGAGGGGGATCATTAAAGCCTTCTCCAGAGGGATCTGTAACTTTTTATGTTGGAAGAATGTTGCAGGGCTGAGCCTGGAGGCAGGCAGGGTGTTCTCTCCTTGCTCTCCACAGGGTACAGGGGAGGACTACTCCCTTCATGGCCTCTACAGTCCAGTAGGAGAGACAGACATTAAATAATACATAATCACCTCATTCAGAAACTGGGATGAATCCTTGGAGAAAAGAACACATTTTGTGAGACAAACCAACAGAAGACCTGCTTTGTGTGGGTGAGAATCAGAGAAAATGCCTCTGAGCAAGCAGGTTTTGCCTTGGGGTGATAGGAAAATTCTTGGAAAGCAGCTAAAGAATTGTCCAGGACCCCAAGACTAGGAGCGCTGAGATGCAGGAGTGAGACCAAAAGTCAGAGGATCTCATCTCAAAAAAAGTGTTAATTTTGGAAAATAATGAAGTATCACCAGCAGTACTCTGCAAATTCACCCTCTGAAAGCGTCCTTTCTGGCTGTCACCTGCGTATTTGGGTATTTACCTCCAAACCTCTAAGTGATACTGTCATGTGGTTGATTCAGTCCTAGATGCTCAGCCCCCAAGATTTACCAGTCCTCAACTTAATCTGCAGCCACTTCTCCCACTTTCACAATATATTGTTTAACTTGGTTGAATCAATATTCAGTATCCAAATTACCACTATAATCTACATCTAACCGCATGAATTATGACTAAATTTCATTTCCTGTACAACCTGGTTTTCCTGGCATTACCAATCTGTGTCTATATGCACATCTATTTTCTCCAAAAGTTGTTTGAAAATCACTGCTCTGGAGAATACACTTTCCATACCTACCCAGGGTAATAATCTGCTATCTCAGTTTGAAAGAGGAGGTGGCAAGCAGAGCTTTCTCTCACAGGTATGTGAGCCCTGTTTTTCCTCGCACTCCTCACCTGCACCTCTACACTCTTGCCATCTTTGACGGTTTCCAGCCTCGGTCTGCTCCTCCTGGCCAGGCATTCTGGGGTGAGCGCTCCAAGCTCTAATGCCTCAACTTCCACCCTCCATCTGCTTTTCAGCCCAGGCAGTTGTGCAGCATATCTCATCAGGTGATGTTTCTCCTCCTTTTGCCTGTGTTGTGGTTTCCTTACTGTTATTTTAGAGGAGTATTTGGAAGAAGTAGAAGTGAGCCCAGCCTGTAGGTGGTCATGGTGAGCACGTCTGGAGTCACCACAGTCACAGGCTTTGCCTCCTGGCCCCAGATCAGACACGGCTTCTCTGGTCGTGCACACAGAATGAGCCTCGGGGAGGCTTTCCTCAGATGAGGCTTGGAGACCATGGACAGGCAATTATTCAGACCATGGAGAGCACTCTCATTTCTATTTCTGCTGAGGAAGCAGTGTTTCCCAGACCTGAAATTCCAACCACAAGAAAGAAAAGAAAAGGCAATTTGACATTTCTTTGACTCTTTGGAAATCTTTCTAGCACAACAAGCTCTTTATCCTCTGCTCTTGTTCTTATTGAGTCAAGGAAGAAGAACAGAAATCAATTCACTCTCCATATGCTGCAGTAAACACACACACACACACACACACACACACACACACACACCCCACTCACTGAACACTATAGAATATGTAGGGAAGGAGAAAAAAAAGATAAATCCATCACCTAACAAGATAAGTGCCTTGTTCCTCCATCTGTTACTGCTGTGTCCTTATCTGGGATTGGAGCATGGCAGCCGCGATATATCTTGTGTCAGGTATTATATTCCAAACTCATGTGAATGAATTTTCATGCTAGTAACCATCCGTGATGTAGCCCAGCCACAGCTAAATTTGTCCTAAGGCACCAACTGTCTTTTTGCATTTGGAAGGCCATTGCATTCCCAGGCAGGGATAGGGCTGGCTGCGGCTGCTGGGTGGCGGTGTCTGTCTCTCAGCTTCTCCTGCATGTGCTATGGCTGGTGCAGACAGCTTAGCTGGTCTACTCAGGAGGACACGAGGATGTCCTTACAGGGCCAGGCAGAAAAAATGGCCCTGGAGGAAGTACGTGTAGTGGTCTCCTAGATGCTGTATGGGCCAGGGATAGAATCATCGATTAGGCGATTGATTAGATATGCTGCTTCTTAGATCATGGGGGAAAACAGAGCACGTTCGATTGCTGCGACAGCCCACACTTTTCAGCAGCTCCAATTATACTGTGATGATTTCCTCATTCACAGAGTTTATTTTGAGGACTGAGCATTAACTGCGAATCCAGGTGCACAGACAGAGATGGTGACATGTGGCACTGGAAACCATGATCTTGGCATTTCTGACAGGGGGTGAAAGTCTCCATAGATGTCTACAACTTGTTTGCATCTGGGGGTGAGACCGCATCTTGCATTTTTTTAAATAGTGATTGTGTGACTCATGCATGTCAACATCACCATCCTCCTCTTCATCCTCCTCAAAGGTTACAGTAAGAGCAGTAACAACATGACCACACTTCAGGAATGGGCACATTGTAGCTTTCAGTGCGCTGAGGAACTCTTGCAGGTGTCCACCTTTGTCCTCATGGTCCCTGCCATGTGCTGAGGGGGGAGCCTTGGACTGCCGTGTTCAGGGCTGAGATCTGCTGTCGTGGCTCAGGTGAAGCACAACCTTCTGCATAAGGGTGTAACAATATTTAGCAGGGAAATTTAGAAACGAAGATTGGTTATGCAGTGGTTTCCGTGGCAAGTCGGTTGAATGAAAGAGCATTAAAGATAAAATTTGTTTTTTGGTTTCCAGTTAAGAGGATTGGATTTATGATTATGTCATATTTGGAAAATAAGACCAAATAAGTCACATCAGAGAAGATGTTATGATACTTGCCCTGCAATATAGTAAGACTGACATGGCTGCAAGTCATCATCGAGGTTGGGCCGTGCGGCAGGCAGTGGGCACATGAGCCCAGGAGCCAAGGGAGATGCCCAGGGATCCACACGCAGGAACCACGAGGGCACGGGTCATAGCTGGGCAGCCTGAACACAAGCCCGAAGGGTCCAGCTGAGGTGGCCCATGCTCTGTGGACTCCGCCTTCCTGGGCTGGCTGCACTTGTGCTCCCAGACTCATTTTTAATAAATGATGATACCAGAAGTAGTAGAATTAATTTCCAAGATAATACTATGGAAGGACAGGGATTTCTATCTTGGGGTCTCTTTACCAGTTTCTCTTTGCTGGCTCATCTTGGAGGAAGGCAGTTTCCATGGCAAAAAAGTATTTGTGTGGGGAAAACCATGTAGAAAGGAGCCATGGCCTGAAGAAACATAGAAATAAACTTTGGAAACAATCTCCTTAACCCCATTTGGGCCTTCAGATGAGACTGTGGTTCAGAGACAGCTTGGCTACAGCCTTGCGGAGCGTGAGCCAGAAGCTCGCAAGTGAGCTAACTTCTGGCTCCTGATTCCCAGAAGCTGTGAGGTAATAACTGTTTATGATATTAAGCTGCTAAGTTTTCTGGCAACTTGTTACACAGCAGCAACACAAATAGAAAAAATTGTGAGAACACTTGAACTTATCTAGGAACACATAGAGAAAGTAAAGTGAATCCCAGGGCTCACCAGCATCTAAAAGACAGGAACCCCTTCTTCCCAAAAGGAGTCCACCTGGGGAACAAAAAGGAAAAACAAATACTAAGAATGAAATATGAAAAATGAGGGTGATTAAATGCCACAATAGCCCAAGCCAGGGAGGACAGTTCATGGGAAGAAAAATGTACTGGGAGGAGACCACCCACTTCACATGGTTGGCAGCTCCAGTAAGGTTAAATTTGAAAGACTTATAAATTTAGTGATTAGGATGACTTGTATGATCTTACTCAGGACAGGTTCAACAGAATGAGGTGGGTAGACCGTAGAAGGCACTGGGCTGAAGCAGGAAAGGGTTCCAGGAACCCTACACTGTGTTCTGAGAAGAATGAGCTACAGAAGCAAGAAGAATTGGATGGGAAGGAGGAGGTAAAATAAAATTAGGGCTTTTGATGAAAGTTAAAGTCGTGAATGCATTCATGACTTGAAGAGAGCAGGACAAGGGGAGGAAGGAGAACCTTGGGGTAGGTGAGGTCACAGATAAAGCAGGACAAGGGGAAGAAGGAGAACCTGGGGTAGGTGAGGTCACAGATAAAGCAGGA
>NW_004524758.1:860571-922637 GCF_000260255.1 Octodon degus
AAGGGGAAGAAGGAGAACCTGGGGTAGGTGAGGTCACAGGTGCAGGACAAGGGGAGGAAGGAGAGCCTCGGGGCAGGTGAGGTCACAGGTAAAGCAGGAGAAGCAGGAGCCAGGCTCACCGGTAGAGGTGGGTGTATGAGACAGGCTCTCCCATCAGCAAAGGCTGGAACAGCGATGCAGGACGAGACTGGTTATGAGAATTCCTGTGTTTACCAGAAGGAAAAGGACAAATAGCTAGATAGTCTCTGACTGTTTTTCTCATCAAAGCATGAGAGAAGTGCTACGTACCAAAACTGTGCTTCTCAAAATTTTTCACTAAATACCTGTAATGAGAGAGGAGGATAAGTGTGTATTCCCAGTCATCTAAAATCACAGCACGATGTGGTCAACAGTAAGCTCAAAAAAAGCAAATCAATTATTAAACTATATTATTTATGATGTACTCCTTATTATGGCCATGATTTTATTATAAATTGTTTTGAATTAGTTATAATATTTAACTTTCCTCCAAAATTATTCAAATAAAATTTATGCTTCTGAAAATTTGCATTGCTTTTACCCTGTGGCCTATTTATCTTGGCACGGTGCCCTCCAGTCCTACAGATATATAGAGAGCAGGGCAGGAACCGTAAGTTCTTAGCATCCGCCAGTACATTCAAATATACAAGGTCTGATATCCTTTAACTTCTCCATGCTCCCTCTGTAAGGTCCTGAGCATTATCTAAATTAATGCATGAATGAATGAGAGAAAAGAAATTGTCTTTCAGTGGAGGAAATGAGGTAAGAACGCAATGGGGCACAGATCTGAATGCTGGGACTTTCATGCTTTTCTGAGTTGGACTGTTTGGTGTCCCATAGTAGGGCTGCAGTTCTGTGGGCATCACAAAACCCCAATACACATGTAGAATGACTCATTAGTCCCCAGTGTAGACTATAAGAAAGACATGCAGAAGTAGTTGAAAGGAGTAATAACATAAATGACAAGGAGTCATTTGACTGGTTGGCTCATTTTTCCAAATGAAGACACTGGCAGATATTAACAATTCTTGCAGGGCAAAATTTATATGCATCATCCAAACAAATTTGCTTTTTAGGAATACTATATAAATTTTTACGAGCACAATTGTTATGGCTTAAATAGATGTACCCAAAGGCTGGACTGAAATGGAAAGTGCTCGGTGGGCCCTGGAGGGGGATGAGCAGGAGGGTTTCACCTCCCCAAGGTGTCAATCAGTTGGTGGTTTCCTACCTGAGTGCACTGTTAAGTGACAGAGCACAACAAGACTAAGTGAACACGTAGGGTGTGACTTGGGGGGGTGTGTCTTTCCCTAGAACCTTCTTTTTTTCTGATTATTTACTTCTGTTTTTTTCCTGGCTGCCCTAATGTGAGCAACTTTACTTTAAACAATTCTGCTATCTTGCTGCCTCTCCATGGGACTGGAAACAGTGGAAGGCCCCAACCATGGACTGAATTCTCTGAATCATTAGCCAAAATACTTTTTTCTCTCTTAAGAGTGTCACTCAGGCATTTAGTTACTGTGGTGAAAGCTTACTAACCTGATTGTCATGGTTTATATCTAGATGTTCCTCTCAAATCTCTGACACTCAGAGGTGGGGCTTCTGGGAGTAACTAGATCATGGATGTGCGATGCTAGGTTAGTTCACTGACCAGTCTGGCATAGCTCTGGGTGTGGGTGATGGGCTTACTGAAAAGTGAGACCTGCCCTGGATGTGGGTGACACCAAACAATAAATGTTGTACGACTTGTATCTGGATGCCCTCCAAAGCTTCACACACTTTTAGATGGGGCTGTTTGGACTTAGCTAAATCTAGAGTTGGTGAATGATTCAAATAAGGGTGTGAGTGATGCCCCATCCTAGGGCCTGCATAGAACATAAGGGATAGAAAAAAGCTTGTCCCTTCCCTCTGCTGCGCCTTGATTGCACTGTCTTTTGCTGCATGAACCATTGGCCCTCTGCTACATGCCAACCTCCTTGGGGACAGCTGATTATGGACTAACTCTTCTACTAACTGTGAGCTAAATGCACCTTTATCTCTTTCACTTTGGGTGTCTGGAATTTTCTCTCAGCAATGAGAGCAAGGTAACTAAGACAGAGCTTGGCACTAGAGAAACGGGGTCATTGTTGTGCTAATGCCTGCCCTTGTGGTCCAGGCACCCCTTTTGGGAATAGCTTATGGGAAGTTTGGAAACATGCAGAAATGTCACTGGAAAGAATGGAGCTGGAATGCTTTAGCTTGTTCAATATGGGAGATTCTGATCAGAGCTGAGAAGAATGAATGGCTGACAGCAGCCCGGCCAGTAAAGACCAGCTCCTGAGGTTTCTGCGGGGAAAGAGAACTTCCTGGTTAGACTGCATGGTTAGCTGCTGGACCTCAGATGGTGTGTGTTATGGCTGGGCAAAAATTTGCCTACATTTTGCTTGTGGCCAGAGACTGTGCCTGACACTAAGATTAAGGGCATTAGACTGACTAAAGAGGCAGAAGAAATCTCCAGGCAGTCAAAGATTGAGGTGGTGGCAAGGCTACTACCATGTTGGTTAATTTTTAGCCAAGTTAAGAGAGTTAAGAAGAAAGAGTCCACCAGAGTGACTTAAAACATTGTGAGTTTGACCAGAAAGGAAACTTGAGGAAACCTATGGATTGCAAAGATGGAGTAGAAGAGATCTTGATTTCTGGCAACAAAAGACTAGAAAAGATAGCCTGAGGGCATCACAAGAGTTGGCAGGCTTCTACCCTTAACAGACAAAAAATTGTCAGAGTTAAAGTCCTTGCTTTAAGAAGAGAATCTGAGAGCACCATGTTTCAGAATGGTGACAACATAGAGAATTTGTTCCTTGTAATTAGACATAGAGTAATCAGTGATTTAGGCACTTGTTCCTTGGAGCCTAGAAAGAGGGAAGCCTGGCTGCTGCTCCTGCTGGTGGGAGCCCTTGTTGTCATCCACATGGAGATGGTGTTAGATTCATGCAGAATGGAAGAATGATGGGGTCAGGAAAGCTTCAACTGAGATTTCAGAAGGTCTGGGAGGCCAGGCAGTGTCTCCCTGAGAGGGCAGCGTGTAAATCTGTGAGTGTAAAGCCATCAGTACAGGGGAGACCCCAGAAGTTTGGAGAGACCAGGATTGTCTGAAGAAAACTACAAGGAGAGAGCAGAGCTGGGCCAGTGAAAAAGCCATGGGAGCTACAACCACCAGAAGTGCCACAGGGGTGAGCCACCCATGCACTTTGTAGTTTATATCTTGCCAGAGATTGCTTCGGATGCTGCATGTTGATCTACAGGACTCAATGTTTGCTCTGCTGAATTTAGACTTTCCTTGGTCCCTTTCTAGTATCCCCCTGTTTGTAACTTTTGAAATGGAAAAATCTCTCTTATGCCTTTGAATGTTGGAAGTGTTTAATTTTCTTTTCATTTGTGTATGGGCTCAAAACTAAGAGTTTGCCTTAAATCTCAGAGAAGACTTGGGACTTGGAGTTTTCAGCAATGCTGAAACTGTTAGGACTTTGGCAACTCTTACGGGTGGACTGGATGCCTTTTCCTTAAAGAGATTTGTATGACTCTTTGTGAGGCCAGGGATAGAATGTTACAGTTTATATCTAGGTGTCCCTCCAAAGTCCCATGCATTCTTGTATGGAATTTTGGGGGTTATCTAAATCTAGAGTTGTGGGGCCATGGAGATAGCTCAGCAGACTAGGCACCTGCCTGAGCAAGCACAAGGACCTGGGTTCGGTCTCTGGTACCACATGCCATGCTGACTCCACCCTGGGCATGCCAAGCATGCCACCAAGACCAGGCGTTGGTGGCACGTGCATGTAATTCCAATGCTGATGAGGCTGAAACAAGAGGATCACTATAAGTCCAAGCTGCATAGTGAGAACCTGTACCAAATACATGAAATTAAAATAAATAAATAAATCTAGAGTTTGTGATTGACTCATGGTTCAATGTTTCAATTAAGGTTGTCAATGCTACACCTGTTCTAAGGCAGGAATCCTGCATACAGGATAAGAGGGTGTCCCTTCCCTCTTTTGCCTGTTGCTTTTGCCAGCTTCCACCACCATGACCTTTTGTCTCTCTGTCATATGTCACTCTGCCTTGGAGGCAGCTGAATGTGGACTGACACCTCTACAAATTGTGAGCCAAAAGAAGCCTTTCTTCCTTTAACTTGTGAGTGTCAGGTATTTTTGTCCCAGCTAAGAGATAGTATCTGTGACACTAAGCATTTCTCTTTTTTTTTCTTTAACTTTATTGAAAATCAATAATTATATAGCATATTAAAAATTGTAGCCAAATATTGAAATGTGAAAGATATAAGGTGTAGACAAAGTGAATTTTAGAGAAATATTTCTGAAATGAATACATAGCATGAGATTAATGATAGATTACATATTATAAACTATTTACAAACTTAAATGAACATAACAATAAAAATTGTCCAACATAAAAATCAAGAAGAAAGAATTCACAGATCAGTCATACAATAGTTCACTCTGTGCCAAAATCAAGACACTTATATTCACACAATTAGAATTCTCAAGCGTGGTGTCTGTCCTTTTTCTTTTTTCTTGCTATTTCTAGCAAAATTTGCCCACCCTTACTGTAGCATGATTGTTTCGTAATCTAAATCTTTTAAGCTGTTCATCAATCACCCTTATTTATTTTCAATAACTCTGACTTTCAAGCATTCAACTTAAATCATGTCACATCTTGGTGCAGCCCTGTAAGTCCACTGGACAGAGTGCTGTCCTCCGTGTCACGGGTTTCTTGTCCTCTTCTTAATGTGCCTCAGGTGTTGTGAGCCTGTGACTCCTGTGGTGGTGCCTCAGTTCATGCCCTCAAAGCTTCCCATGACGCTGGGGCTTTCATACCGTCTGCATTCCAACTGCCTTTCTAGGCCCATCTCAGCTTGATAGTACTTCCCGAAATTCTCCCTCCTCAAATCATACCTTTGGAAATTTCCAAGCCACACATTCAGCTCTGAACCCAAGCTTCTTCTCTCTGATCTTTTGCACAGGTGGTAAACAGATGTAGCCACAACATTTACCAAGTCATTATCCATATGAATGGACGTAGTTTGTTCATCACATCCAGCTATACATTTGCCTTCCTCTCCCCCACCTTTGAAATCCGGAGGCCCTGGCGCAAATCTTGGTGAATGCCTATGACTTCCCAGCCACACTTGGATGTACCCACATAACGCCCTGTACACATAAGTGCTTGGCTTAGGTGGACCTCAGGTGTGACGTGCACGTGTGCTCCATGCCAACTCCATACAATTGGCAGTGCTCACAGTCTGTGAGACCCAGGGGCGTCCTTTCAGTGCCCTTCACACCAAGGTTCTCCGTCCTTCCTCTTACCCCAAGTCTTCCTGCAAAAGCAGCTGTAATTTGAGCAAGTCCCAACTGCTTCAGGAACCCAAGCTGCAAGTCACTTCACAGTCAGTTGTCTAATTGTATTCAAAGGCATGAGACCAACTCAAACTTAATTATGACTGATTTTAAAAATCACTGAGGTCTAATCCAAAATAGAGGGTCAGCAACAGTGATGCAGATAGTACTGTTCTAGTTTTAGAAAACTGATTTATTTATAGCAGAGTGCCATACTGTGTCATTCACAATCTGGACTACCCAATCAGACTGTGGCTAGACCTGACCTTTGGCACCTTCCAGGCTGCTGAGATGCTAAATATGATCATGCATTCTAAGTCATCATGCTTGGAATTTGAGAAAGGGATGACTCGCTGGTGATGCGGATTTGCAAGGCCTTCCTTAGGCCCCTCCTAACAACCTAACTACAGATCAGTTCACGGCAAGTCCCATGTACTCCTGCAGCAGTTCCTGGCTTGAACTGGATCAGGATGTCAGCAACCAGAGGGAAGGAAGTTCTAGCACTTACGAAGTGCATACCCAGAGAAGCTGCCCTAGAGCCACCACGCACTGGCTGGGTGTTCACCATCTGCCGGGTGCCAAGTGTGTGGATGGTGTTGTGCCTGGATCCCACCATGCCTTGGTTGTGTAGCAAGAAGGGAAGAATATTCACCAGCACCGCAGCCACAGCACTCCCAACAGGCCAGGCAATCTGATGGGGTCCCAGCACACCTCCTGGAGCCATCCTGGAGATGACTTGCTCAGGGGAAGCATCAGGAGTAAGACCTTGAGCTATGCTTGCTAGGTGTGTGGCGGCAAAACATTTCTCAGTAATTAAGCCATGTGAGGGAGTGATATGAGTGTGATGCTTTTGAGAGAAGCAACTTCTAACCAGGATTTTAAAGAAAGTATCAGTATCTGACTCAGAGTGTATCTTACTCCTTCCTCCTTCAATATACCTGCATGCTTTTTCTCTGACACTCCACACCTTTGAGGAGAACACCACAGTGTGTCTGGCTCCAAGAGAATTCCAGGTTTGGACGCTTTACAAGTGGCTGCACCTGTTGAATGGCTGTCACTTGCCAAGCGGTATCCTATGCACTTATATAATGTAGCCTATGTACTTATATCATTTCGCCTGAGAATTATACTCAGAAAAGCCCTTGGAAGCAGGATGCTAAAGACATATACCCAGAGAGACAGTTAGTTTTGACAACCACACTGACACTGAGCAGGAGAGGCAGGTACTCGACTTGTAGACCTCTCTCCAGACGTCAAGCCCACGCCTTGGCTAGAGCTACGCTGCACAAGCCTCAGCAGGAACACCTGGCAGGAAGAGAGCAGAGAGGCTGATGCAAAGCGAATGCCCTTAAGTATCACCCTAATTGAAAACAACATCAGGTAGGAAAGACAGCCGCAGAGTACACATGAGAGTACAGCGCACATTAGCAAGGATGAGTTATCTTTGCTTCAGATGCTCTGCCGTTGGATATGGCCTCCTCTCTTTAGCATGGGCCAATTGTAGGCAGATGCAAATTCCCATGCAGACTTCCTCCCTGGTGTTGAGGGCTTCTATGTGGACACACACAGCTTGGGTTGCGAATGACCCAGAAGGAAGGCTGGGAATCCTATAATAAATTTATTTGACCGCTGGAGACAAGGATGGGGAGATACTTCTTCCCTCTGAGTCTTTCTTGGCTCATGTTTCAGTTTATCATTTCACCTTTGCAGAGTTTATGTGCTAACTACTGAAATCAAGAGATCCCCCTTCCTTTCTCTTCCCTGTTGGGGCCTGAAGGGGTTGGGTTGTCTCTTCAGAAGCTCCCAAATCTCTGCTCTAATTTCAATTACAGCATTCTCTGTGTGGAGCAGGAGCTGGCTGGGGCTGAAGAATCAATTCCTAATCCCCACATTAGCGCTGATTCATCTCTTTCCTGAGCTCTATCAGCAGCAGCACTTGGGGGAGGGAGGGAGCAAGAATTGAGCAATCCTTCAGAAGAATAAATATGGTCTGTTTGCATTTGTATCTGCTTCCATGCTGAATTCAGATCGCATCCCGCACCGTGACGCCACAATTATTACTGATTCCTCTGTCTGCTCTTCGATTCTCACTGCCACAAAGACAAGATGATGGATAAGGTTAGACGTGGTAATTGGATGAGCTGGGGGAAGGGCGAGAAGAGGAGAGACAGATGTTTCATTCCAAGACGTTTGCATCTCTGTTCTGGTCTTGAGAGCAGCGGCCTCCCAGGGAGCAGCATTGAGCAGCATGACAGGGAGGCTCCCGCCCAGCTGCTCTGCAGGCCTGTCCGGCCTCGCGTCTTTGCTCCCCTGTTCTCCTGTTCGTTTGTGTCCTAGATAGTTGGGCTTCAAACCTGTTCCTGGTGAGCACTAGAAAGCAAGAGGGACATGATTTGGAGAGCACATCCACCCTGAGGCCTCAGAGAGAGGCATCTCGCACTGCCGACCGCCTGGATGAATGCTCAGGGCCAGACTGGCAGCTTGTGCTGCTGTTGGATCACTCCCGTAGGCAGCGTGCCTGGACTGGTATCTTCATGTGGGCATGACTGTCCTTGTGGCCTTGAGATCCCAGGGCTGAGGAGGATGGCTGTTCATGAGGAAGTATGTCTGTCCCAGGGCTTCGCTGGGCTCTAGCTACCTTTCACCTCTCCTGCTCTTAGTGTTGGGACAGTGCTCAGAGGTGTATCCTTTTCTCCTCTGCCTGGTGTCCAGAATCCGCCTTGCAGTCTGCCCTGGCCTCTAGAAACATCACTTGCAGCCGGACCTGCTGCCTCTGCCTCACACATGCCAGACCCTACGATGGCGGAGGCGTGGCACGAGGCAGGCAGGTTTCTCCAGTACCTACATGGGCAGGAACTGTGGCCTTCTGGGCGCCCTGGGATGAATGGGTGAGATCCGAAAGCTGGCGTGGGAAGTCCGTCCTGTTCTCTCTGGGAACCGGAGATCCTCGTAGGAGGTGGCCAGAGCCTTGTTCACCAGGAGACAGCAGAGGCTTCCACTCTCCCCAAGTTCTTTCTGCACAGGGCTCTTGTCTGACGGTACAGACCACATGGGAGGATACAGGATGGATGAAGAGCAGACATACCGCATTCCCCCAGGTGTCCTGTGCTGCATCAATGAGGTGTTTGGAGAATAGGGCTCGAAGTTCAACTTCTTTATTCAAGGCTGAAGCTTGTTGCAGTGGCCACCAGAGAAAGGGCCAGTGACACTGGTGACAGCACCACTCTGTGCTAATAGCCTTCAGCCTCACCCAGACAGGACCACCACATAGAGGATGCCTGGTGTCCAGAGTTATGTGGGGAAATTAAACAGGGACATCTCTAAAACTTTTGCTTCTGCTAGGAAGGAGGTTTCCGTTCATCCACCAAGAACCCTCGAGGGCTAACATCGCAGGCTTGCCACACACAAGTGCAAAGAGCAGGGTCCGGAGCTTGTACTAACCTCAAAACATTCGGAAGACAAAGGACTGTGTCCTCTCAGGAGACAGGAAGGAGGGAGGAGCTCTGGAGATTCTGAGCTGTAAATCCGTACGGTCAGATTAGGTGCTTACATTTATTTTTTTCTCATCAGCATGGTCACTGTGGCTGGTAATGGAGCTACTGAGCAGTAACTCATGCATGAGATTAGCTACAGAGGAAAGACAGCACAGGTCGGAGAGATCCATGGGTGAGCAGGTGTGCCTACTCACTTGTGTAGTTTCCAACAGAGGAAGGGAGATGGGGCTTACACTCTGAATTTATAGACAGGACTGAGATCCTGTGGATAATTTCAGGCCAGATTCCTTATTGTACAAATGGGGAGCAAAGGCCCAGAGGGATGAAGGGACTCGCCTGAGGGTGCCCAGCATGACAGTGGCCCAGCCTGGCCAGTATTGGCCTGTGTTTTCTCACCTGCAGAGGGATTAGCAGGGCAGGGAGGTGAGTGAGCCCACCAGCTGCACAGCCAGATGGCAGTGCCAGCAGCTTCTAGACCAGCATCTCCTTCATTTTTTCCCATCCAACTCTCTCTCTTCTCCTAATTAACTCACGTTCTCTCTGTCCTTGTCATTTCCACCAGCTGGCCTTCAAAGGAGTGTGTGTGTGTGTGTGTGTGTGTGTGTGTGTGTGTGCCCGTGGGCACAAAAGCATGGGAGCCACAGGTGTGATAGCGGACTGTGGAGTCCCCAAAGGGACTGCAATGTCCTTGGGCTCCAGCTCAGGCCACGCAAGTGCTCCACATGTGGGAAAACATTTCCTGACACATGGTCTCCACTGTCACCCTCCCGCGGTTGCCACAGGGAAACTGAGTGAGTAGGGCAAGGTCCCACCTGCTGGCTCTAGTGGCTTGCTCCCACCGCCGTTCCCCAGGAGCCCTGGATTCGGACGCCTTGGCCAGATGCGCACGCGTGCTTCGTCCACGGTAGTGGGCATGTCAGGAGGGGTGTGGCGGTGGCCGCAGAGCTGAAGACGATGTCCCTGCTTTCTGCGGCCCCGTGCACACTGCTTCCTTCCGTCTTTGAAACTGTCATCGTCTCCTTGTTTCCTCCAGGTGACCTCTCCTGGCCGCCAGGGTCCAGTCTGCCCTCTCCATCTTAGCCAAATCCCGCTCTGTCCTCAGCTTCTCTGGATGTATTTAGTAGAAGGGGAAGGAAAATAAGGTCGATTTTTGCAGTGGAAAATATCGGGGAGCCCGGAGGTGGGGCTGTGTTTGCCGGTTCCTGCCATCCAGAACCACCACCCGCACACCCCGAGTGCCCCTCCAGCGGCTCCGAGCCCTTCTTTCAGGTCCGTCTTCCTCTTTCCCTGTGCCAAGCCCTGCTCTGCCAGTGACCAGGTCAAGCTTAGCCTGGCCTGGGAAGCTCCCTGGATTCTCCTCTCGGGCCGGCTGGCACCGCACAGCTCTGCGCCGATCTAACCTTCGTGCCTCCGGGGCTTCGGAGCGCTGCTCCTGACGGACTCTCCTGCAGCTCCGTCTGGCTCCTTAGGCCAGGAGCTCCGCACGGTCGGGACCACACCTTCACCCTGTTGATTTCTGGTGTTTTTAGTGTCTAACGTAACATTTCATGTAGTAAGTAGATCAGTGGGTTTTGGTCAAGGTTATAATTTACAATCACTTGGAGAAGTTCAAAATATCTGCCTAAGCTTTACTTGCAAATAATTAAATCATAATCTCTCAGCAGGGAGTACAGATAGTTTTTTTTTTTTTCTTTTAAAGTTCTCAAATATTCATTCTACACTGAGAACCACTCTTACTCCTAAACAATAGTTGAATGACTAAGCCTTACTTGCCAGGATTGAAGAATACAAAGCAGACAGGGCAGAACAGGGCCGTGGCTAGTACGGATAAAACTCCCTGGCGTAGGTCATGACCATCTCACATGGTCTACACATACATGTGGTCTACACATGTATTAGTCACTTTGTAAAATACTATAATTTAAAATTTTCTGATATTGAAAGTTGAACAGAACAAAATTCCTTTCTCCTGTTTCCGATTTTAGAAAAAAAGCAAGTAAAAGGAATTATGTAGAAACAGAAAAATAGATAACCTATTAGCAATTTTGTGGTGCCCACGTACTGAGTGCCAACTACCCATCTCAGGCAGGTGGGGCTGAGTGACATGGGAGGAGCTGCATGGCAAAACCAAACAGATGTACAAGGTAGAAATCTATAGATGAGTCTTTCTCCGGGTGTTCTTAAGGAGCACATTAGTTGGTACAGATAATTAGAGGAGAAGCCAGCAGGCCTTTGGGTGCTAATTATGCAGCACAGAAAACAATGTAAAGATAGTAAGTGGGGAAGCAGTCGCCGTGGGCTGATGTCTCTGAGAAGGCTTCACAGAGAAACGGGGCTGAGGACTCAGGCTGTAGAGGTGGGCCGCGTGGACCCTGAAGTAGACAGAGGCCATAGGCACGACCCAGACTTGCACTTAACCTGTATCCGGACATTTTTAAGGAATAAGCCTGGCAGGGGCAGAAGGCATTTGGAGGAAGGAATGCAGGGGCCTTGAGTGAGAGGAAGGGAGGCCAATCATGAACTCAGAATGGATTCTAACTAGGCACTCTTGCGAGGTGGGCCAGAGGAGAAGCAGTACATGCACCCCCTCCTGGGACCATGCCCATCATCTGAGCATTAAGTCCTGAGGCACTGGCTGTGCTGGCAGGGGGGGAGGATGTGGATATGGGGGCTGAGTACATTGGCATTTCCACGGTCACAGCAAAGATGCCTGCCTTCTGGTACTTCCGTTAATCTTGGAGGTAGGATTGCCCCCTCCTCCATACCCTTGGTTCATTTCATTTCCTAGTCAGAAAGAATCGGAACCCTGGGATTTACATCTGGGGTAGAGTCTCATTTAGAAGGGATAGAAGGCATAGCGTACTTGATACCTTCTCATCCCCACCCAAGTCTTGTGCATATTGGGCGTTTTCTGAGTTTAATGTCTGAGCAGTGGCAAGGCAGCTGGCTGGCAATTCTAAAGAGCGCTTGCGCAGTTGCACTGTGGCAGGACCCCAGTATTCGCGCTGTGGCTGCGGATGCTTGGCCTGCTTGCTCTGGCCATTGGTGCTCTGCAGACCAATATAGGAAACAGTCCTGCCTCGGGAGACAGCTGCCGCCTCAGACCTGAGCCAAGACTTCACCCCTTCCCCAGAACTTCAGCAGAAGACTATCTATTTCTGATATTCACCCAACAGAAATGGTCCAGTGGAAGTTTGCTTATCCAGTCGCCATGTTCCCATTTGTACAGAGGAGCTAACCAGGCTTGTTTTGCAACCTTGTGAAGACCAGTGGAGGCATGAAGCTATATGCTCCACGGAAGGTGCTCCACAGGGAAAGCCCCCACTAGCACACACGTTTCTTTCCATCCCTGGGAAGCCTCTGAGGCCTAGAGGGCTTCCTGTCTTGCCAAGGGCCCAGGCTAGTGGTGGGCTTTGGCATGAGCCCAGCTCCTCTGGGATTCCTGGGGATACCTCGAACACTTTCCTGTAGCTCAGTCAGTGGGAGGTAGGACCCCAAGATGCTTCTGGATGGGACTTTTATCACTTTGTTGGCTGAGACTATTACTTTATTCAATAAACCTTGACGGGATCATGATTTCTGTGATCCCGCAACCCTTTGGGGCTATGTAACTGTCAATAACCCTGGTAATGCAAGCACGCAGGATTCTGATTTCCCTCTGCTCTGGGACCAGCTCGCCCAAGGCCGTATTTCTCTGGCGGTGGTGTCATCTATCTAAGAGGCAGTCTTTTCTGGGGCCCTGGATGTTTCTGAAGGTCTGAGCCGCTCTTCCTGCCTACACTGTCCTCTTAGAACACTTGGTGCAGTATCAGAATCCAGATCACTCACAATCAACTGCCTTGGCCAAAGGCATCCTCTGGAAGCATAACACAGGGAGCTCCTCCAAGTGTGTGCAGAGAAGAGACTGGAAGATGAGAAAGTAGGACAAAAGTAGGACGGAAAAAAAAAAAACCTTCTTCATCTTTCTAAGATATGCAGCTCATGGTGCCAATAAATAATGTCAAGTAACCTGGAATGTTTTTCTGGTGTAGAAGGCTTGAGGGACAGTAACTCATCAGTACCAACGACCCCACTCTGAGCCAGGGTACAAATATCATCTCCTATGCAGAGACTTCTTTTCCCCTCTGGAGGTTAAAAAGGAGAGACAGAGAGACAAGTATTAGGCAAAGAATAGCTTTATCTAAAACAAAACAAAAGCAGTCAACAGAAGGAAAGAGTCTCTCTAGGAATTAGGCCCACAGGGGCCTTCCAGGGCAGCTGTATTTCTAGGGTGTTGCTTGCTATACTGTATGTTGGCTTAGTATCTTCATCTGTGTAGCTGCTGTAACACAGCAACTTACACTGGGTGATTTATAAACAGCAGCAATTCATCTCCTGCTGTCTGGATGTTCAAGCCCAAGGTCCACAGATTTGCTGCCTGGTGAGTCCTACTCTGCTTCCTGGGTGGCACCTTTACAATGTGCCTGTACATGACAGAAGTGGCAAGCTCCCTAAACCTCTTCTGCAGGGGTACGCTAGCCCCATTTGCAATGACAGAGTCCTTGTGACTGGATCTTCTCCTGAAGCTCCACCTCTTAGTCCTTCTACAGAAGTTATTGGGCTCGCCCCATGGACTGCTGAGGAAACGCTGAAGTTCAGACCACAGCACACAGAACATGTACTCGAAAGTCATATGGGTTGTCTTCAGTTTTATAACCCAGCTTTTATGGTCAGTTTGAAAACACAAGTCGTTTGCCATCACTTACATTGCCCCAAATGCCCATTGGAGAGGACAGCATGTGGGCTGCGAGGCCCCTGTCTTCCTGGCTCGCCATCCTGCAAGCATTTCCTCAGACCCTGGGCAGGCTGCAGGGAGGAGGAAAGAGGGCTCTGGGTGGGGTCACTGGCAAGGACTACATTTGTCTTCCGCCTTCTTCTGCAGCCCAGCTCTTCTTTCCTGATGTCCCTTGTTTCTGTCTGTACCCTCACACTGCTTTGCATTTCTGGGCTTCTTTTATTTTCTTTGACTTTGTAATGACCAGACACTGCTCCGTTTACCTGCAAGCAGTCTGTTTTCCTTTCCTTCCTTAAAAAGGAAATCTTTTTTTTTTTTTTTTTTTTTTTCCTTCTCGTCTTTGTCTCTGGAAGGCCACATGAGGCAGTGACAAGTGTCCCCTACCACACTGTTCCCCTCTTTGCATCTGGACAGACGCACCGCTGCTTCTTGCTTCTTTTCAGAGTTAGAGCCATGGCGGAGGATTATTCGAGGTTGGCTGGAGCAGGGGAGGTGGAGAGGTGGAGTTTATATCCATCCTCTGAAGCACAGGACTTGCAGAGGCAGTAAATTTGAGAAAGGTGTCTCCCTGGGCAGTGTGAGTGCGTGGAACGGTGGGGGCAGGATATGGGAAGCTGGGAAAAACGAGGGCCAGAGACTGAGAAATTAATGACATCCGCAGTGAGCCTCCACACCCGGAATTGGTATGAAGCTGGGGCCACAGCGAGAAGAAAAATCACCTGTGTACCGATCCCATATTTGGCACGGTTTAAATAATTTTAAATGAAACTGTCAGCCTTAAGCTCTGAAATGTGCCTCCAGCAAAAGATAAACACAGAAAGAAGACAGGAGGGGCCAAGGGGTGCCCCACGATCTTTAATATTTTTAATCAGCCTGTCTTTCTCAAACAGGGAACATTGTTGCAGATACCCTTGCAGACTATAAATTTTCTGATTCCATGTGTGTGCTGCTCAATGCAAGCATGATAGTTCATTTCAGAAGCTCAGCAAGACTTAAAAATCTCTGCTTGGCAGCTGCTGGGCCTGTAAAAGCATCAGGTGCTGTCAATGGGTGGCTCAGTAATCGACCTGAAATCTGCAAACTCGAAGCAGCAGCTGCAGCCAGCCTCTTGGGAGTGCAGGAGGCTTGGCCACAGCCTGAGCAGGGGCTGCTGCAAACAGACAATGTAAGAGAGACAGGCTCCTGAGGTGTGCAGCCCTCCAATATTTCTATGATTGGGTTTCTATTAGAATTTCCTGTGCAAGGGTCACAGCACGGAGTGAAATCTCTGCCTTCAAATGTTCAGACCTTGCCATGAGCCGGGCCCCAAGGGGTCAGCACCACACAGCAGCGGGGAGTCTGCAGTCCTGATGGAGGAAGTAGATATCATGGGAGAACATTGAGCGCTGAGGTGGAAGGAGGCTGTGGAGGCGAGGAGGGGGCTCCAAGTGCACTGGGAGAAGGGAAAGCAGTGCCAGGGTTTCTCACACCAAATGGAGCCTTGGTTCAGGTCAGGCTCTGATGGTGGAGCGAGCCCAGAGGTCAACCTCTGGCAGGCAAGAGGATCTGGCCTGGATGGATCTGAGATCTGGAGCATAGGCCAGCAGTGCCCGTAGTGTGCCTGGAGGGGACACAACCTGGCAAGGGGTGGCTCTTGGAGCCAGACCAGACCATGGAACACTGCCTTTCCTGCTTGGGATTTGCCTCCTTCCCCAGTCCTTGTCTGGCATCCCAAAGCTAAGCTTCCCAGCATAGGAGGGAGAATCCAGGGCATCAGTATGGCTCTTGGGCCCAAGGAGCAAGACCAGCGGAAGGTAGGCTGAAATTGGAAGGCCAGCCTATCTCCAAGGAGGAGAGCATGAGAAAGGAAGGCAAACTCCAAAGCAAACCTTAGTTTTCTGTTTAACATGGAACTAGAGAATATCTCTGCCAGCAGCGAAATTCCCATCTACTCCGAAGGTCTTGTGGGTTGTTACATTGTGAGTAGGGGCTACAGTTGATGACTCTTGCCCTTTGAGGCTTGTAATTACACTTTTTCTCATCTTACATGGACCTCTGCTGCAGTTTAATTGCATTATCCTCTGAGCCTTGGGCCCCTGTGCATTCCCATCTGTGATCATATTCAGGCTCTTATAATACTTGAAATAGCTCCTTGATTCATTCAGTAGGAGGTGCCTGGCATCGCATCCCTGACCGAAGGCTGGTGTCGTGTGATATGCTTCAACCTATACTCAAGGAGTCACCACTCATCTTGGGAAAATAGATGTGTAATGTGTAAAAAACCAGAGAACATATATTGAACACCATTCTGGGAGCAGGTGCTACTCTAGTTGCCAGGGATATGATGCAGAACAATGGTGGAGTCATTCTTCTTCAGCAGTCAAGTGGAGAAAGAAGACAAAGTAAAAACATGAGGCCGTGATGAGAAAAAGAAAGTTAAGTCAGTAGAGTATTAAGAGTTGTGTTGGTCAACTGTCCATTACAGGAACAAAATACAGTAAGTGGGATGATGAACTCCTAAAGAGGTAAGGTTTGTTGTGACTCACAGTTTCAGTCCATGGCTGTCTTTGCTTTTGGGTTTGTGTGAGAGAGTGCATTCTGTTGGGGAGTATGTGGTTGAGGAAGCTGTTTGTCTTATGGCTTGGAAGTAAAAGAAAGAGAAAGCAACAGAGTCCCACAGTCCCTTGGAGGGACATATGGAGAAACCTAGCTCCTGGCTTTCCACTAAGCTCTACCTATTAATTGTTCTGCCACCTCCTAAGAGGTGGCACCTCTCCATGGGCCGGAGAACACATCTTTGACACTTGGACTTTTGGAGGCCATTTCAGATCAAGCTCTGGAAGAGGTGGTTCTTTAGCTAGAGTGGCCACGGTTCACTTCCCATGTCAGGTGACATTTGAGCAGAAATGTAAGGGAGGCCTCCAGAGAGCTGTGAAAGAAAGGCATTGCTTATACCAGGGACTCATGGGTGCAGGTCCTGAAGTAACCTAGCATATGGGGCTGGAAGGCTGGAGAGGAATAACAGCGACGTATGCTGGACAGCATCAGAGAAAGAACAGCCAAGCCACATCACTGAGGTGGTCGTGGGCCTTTTGTCTTTAACTTGGATTGAGGTGGGAAGCTGTTCAGGGTTATAAATGGAGGAAATAGACAGTGAAAGATACGAGAAAGAGACAGACTCTGGGGCCGGTGAGATAGCTCAGTGGTCTAAAGTGCCTACTTAGGCAAGTGCACAGGCACTGCGGCTCCACCCCTGGCACCACGTGCCATGCCAGCCCTGCCCCCAGGGCAGGCTGCGCCGGACACAAAAATAAAATAAAATAAAATCTCCAGACCAAAAACTGTATTTAGGGGCCTTGCCTGGTAGCTCAGTAGTTTAAAGCGCTGCTTGAGCAAATGCAGTCAGGCTCGAGGGACTGTAGTTCGATTCCCAGCTCCAGAAGCTCCATGAGACCTGCCCTTAAGGCAGCCTGATGTAGAAAAAAAAAAAAAAAAAAAAAAAGATTAAAAACTATGTTTAAAAGTAAGGGAGGGCTGGTGAGATGGCTCAGTGGTCTAAAGCACCTACTTAGAACAAGCTCAGCAAAGCACAGGGACCATGGTTCAATCCCCAGCACCACATGCCAGCCAGCCCCGCCCCCTGGTGGGCTGAGCTGGCCACACACACACACACACACACACACACATAAATAAATAAATAAATTAAAAAAAAAAAGTAAGGGAGATAGCACAGTGGCAAAGTGCTTGCCTGGCAAGCTCAAGATCCTGAGTTCAATCCGTGTTTTCCCACACACAAAAAAAATAATAAAAAATAAAGTCCTTGAGACAGACTCTAAGGTTTTAAAAGTTAAAGAGGATGCTCACTTTGATATGAGATTTGAACAACCATTTTGTATCTGCATATTTAAAATAGTTAGTATAGGTGTACAGCTGCATTCTCTTAATTCAATGAATGGAGAGATTTGTTCTAATAGTGTTTGTGGACAGGATATCATGTCTGCATCTTGTACTATGAGTAACCACTGAGAAGACAACAATATGTACTGTATTAATGATTGAAACTGCTAGTAATTGGTTTTGAAACTGTCTCATTGCTATTTGTTTCTCAATAAAATCATTAAAAAATAAAATTAAATAAAAATAAATAAATAAATATAGATGTAAAGTAAAAAAAAAAAAAAAGTGAAGCCCCATTGTCGACCAGAGGTTGCAGGAGAATAAAGGTCCCTTTATAAAACTGCTGCTTCCGGGGCGGTAGAAACAGCAAGGCCCATGTTGGTCAGTCATGATGCTCCTGGGCTGGTGAGGTAGAGCTATTAAGTACATATTAGCTTGTGAACTGGCGCTCAGGCGGAAGGCTGCACGTGAAGCTGTGGAACGTTCTGGTGCAACGGGCTGCAGGTCACGAAAGCGGGCTCTTCTGCAGGGGATCCACGCGCCTATGAAAGGCACCAGAGAAATATTTCTTTTGTAAGAACACAACAAAAAATGCAGCCATCTGCAGCATGTGTGGGAGCCCTCATAAGAAATCAACCAGGTTGACACCGTCATCTCTGATTTTCAGCATTCAAAAATGTGCAAAATATATTTCTGTTGTGTACGGAATAGCCAGGTGTGGTATTCTGCTGTGACATCTCGAAAGGACTGAGACATTCAGGTGTGGGGCTCATTGGAGACTGGGCCATCAGGCAAGGAGGGTTAAGCAGAGAACAGGTCTGAGTCTATCAGTTACTCAGCGTTCAGGCGAGAAGAAAGCACTAGTGGGATGGGAGCAGGAGGAGCAGAGGACTGACTCTTGGTCAGCTGGTGAGTAGACAGAGCCTGTCTACTGGGCAGGTGATGCTGGCAGGTGGGGTGAGCGCTGCACTGGGCAGGGACCACTGGATTCAGCTGTGTCCAGCTAGAGCCTCCTAAATGGTGCTGGGCACACAGGCATGCACACCTGGAGGGAATCTCTCTAACAGAACACCGTCCTGGAGTACAGAGAGGCTTGCTCAGCCATATGTGCGGAGCTCCTGGCGCAACCTCTGCCTACCAAAGTCCAGGTATCAAAAAGTCACCTGCACCACGACTCTACCTTTATCTATCTTCTGTCTTATACTCTCCAAGCTCAACTAGACTAATTCACATTTTCCCTTCAACACACTATAGGACTTCTATGCCATTTAGTCCCTTGCTGTCTACTACTGTCTGGGTCTGTCTACACTGTAGCTGGACCATGGGTGGGTTTGCCTTCGCATGTTCCTCAAATCTCTATCTCACCACTGGCACTTGGCCCTAGGGCCTTCAGCAGAAAACCGTGCCAGAAATCGTTTGGGGTCTTGAACTCTGAGAGTTGTTACTACCATCAGGCCACCCATTTCCGGGGTTGTCAAAGAGCCCTTTGGGTTTGTTGGGCGATGTAGCAATGTGTTTCAAAGTCTGCCATGCATAACATCACCGGAAGGCTATATAAAGTAAGGCTATTGGACCCCACTGCAGAGTTTTTTATGAAATAAGTTTCAGATGGCCCAAGGATTTGCATTTCTGACAAATCCCCAGTTGGCACTGAGGCTTCTAGTTCAGGAATTACACTTGGATATTTCTTTCAAGCATGTCCCATACTTGGCTCCTCTGGAGAAGCTGGCTCGTGTTTCTTTGTGCATGAAGGCATCTGGTCTGGCTGTGTGGGAGGATGCAAATGCCACGTCTCCGTGCTGTTAAATACCAGCGTGGCACCGTGCATTCATCTGCTTCCCGGAGCAGAGGCAGACATCTGCACCGCCATCGGAGACCAGGCCAGACAGCTGCCACTCTGATCCTGCTGAGAGGGAGAGCCAGGGGCCTCTTGCTGTCCCCAACAAGGTACGGAGAAACAGGTGCAGGTTCTCCTCCCCTTCTTCTCTGTGGTGTAACCAGCCTACAGAGGGCTGGCAGCTGTGAAGTGCATCTTAAGCTGTCTAATAGCTGGGTTCACTGCACATCGCCGAAGGCCTGCATTCTAGGTCCACCCATAAGGTCACTGAGAATAAGAAATGATTAATATTTGTTCTGAATATTCATAATTTTTGCTGATTTTAAGAAGGAAATATGGGGAGAAAAGTGCTCATAGGTTGATTATGAGCCGTTATAAAAGGAAAATATACTCGCTAACAACAAGCATCGATTCACCCCATGAGCAATTATTCCAGCTTCATATTCTCTTTAACCTGGTTACTTGTGGAGAAAGCTGGCAGACATCACATTGTAGATTTCAGCACAGTTCCCTGGGGCCGAGCGGATGCCCCAGGAAAGACAGTCCCCGCAGAGCTGTTAGTGAGGATCTGTGTCAGTGTGGGGCAAGGCGTGTTAGGTCAACATTTCGATCAGTACAAGATGGTGACGTGAAGGTGCGTTGGTCATACTTGCACCTGATTCAGAGCTTGGGTGGATAGTGAACAGTCAGCACAACGCAACCGGCTTCCAAAAGGTCTAGACAAGCTTCGAATATGAGCTAGATATTTTCTTTTAATTCAGTTGTCCCAAAGCAATAAAAGAAAACAAGGGTCACAGCAGAACTCAAAAAAAATATTGAGGAATTTTAATTGCTGGAAAGCATCACCTGGATCTACCGCAATATAACTTCCCCCGAAGTTGAAATACGGGACTGTATTACTTGAGCAGCCAGTCTACCTCCGCCAACTGCCTTTGCGGTATTAGAAGCAGTTGAAGATTCATAGGCAAACAGCATTGTGTTCTGAGTGGTCCAGAGCAGGAATAGAGCGGGCAAGAGTCTTCTGATGAGGGGCCCAAGGGACCGCAAGACTTGAGCCTTCAGCCGAGAGGCAAAAGAACTGAAGATTTCTAGTCAGTAAACAGGAAATTGCTCACTGGAATTCCACTTCGTTTCAATGGTCCCGAAAACTAAAGGTAAAATCACTGAGTTAAGTGATAGGATCAGAGATTTTGGCTTCGAATATTTTTTTAGTATAAAAACTCTATAATTGAAACAATAACACAAATACCGATGATCATAGTGGGTGGTGGTAATGATCAAGGATGCAAAATGGAGGAGGAGGAAGAAAATAAAAGAAGGAAAAAGCTAAAAGCTCCGGGGCTGTGCAGAGCACATTTTCTTCCAAATGCTGTGCCTGGTTTGTGGCGCCTGGCAGTGTGAGATGCTGCACGTGGCTGGAGTAATGTCGCCGAGGAGGTCCTGGTATCTCCCAGAAATCTGGGTGAGCTAACCCGGTGTTGGGCCAGCACTGTGGCTCTATGCTTTTCAAAGCTTCTGCATAGAAAGAACTGTCAGTTCCAAATGTTTTTATTCATGAAATACTTTAGATCTATCTCTCTGAATGTTTTCATGTAGGAGAGAAACTGCAAAGATGAATGTATTGATTGCAAAACCCGCCCTTGCCCTCCATCCGAATGAGGGCTTATCCGTGAACCAGAACCTGTGGCTACGACCGCGGGCGGTCAGGACTATTTGCTTGCTATCAGCATATTGGTTGCTGGTTGCTCGTCGTATGACCGCGTGCTTGGTGCCGGCAGTGCACTATGGCCGCAGCTCCCTGACTGTGACAAGGCAGAACGCTGGATGCCAAGCAGATGCGCGCCTCTCAGAGGGCCTCTGTGTGCTCCCTGTCATCTAGGTCTGCACTGCGCCTAGTACCTCCTTGTGCTAAGAATATTCAGTTAATGAAAAGGATAGAAACAACCAAGGAAAACTCTTTGTGGAGCGTGCTTTAAGAGATATGGGAGATTCCTGGCAAGCACAAGGGCCTGAGTTCAATCCCCGGTTCTGTCAAAAAAAAAAAAAAAAAAAGATATCTTAAAAGGCAAAATAACTACTAGGATTTGAGGCTGGAGCTAATGCAGAAGGGCTAATGCATGGAAGCACGATAATTGATAAATATACCCTGGAGACCTAATGCACATCAAGGGGCTGCAGTGGATGACTTTTACTGTGCATTTGAAATGTGTTACCAGTGCCATTGTCAAGAGTTCTTAACCCCTCACTAAGCAAGGTGATGAGTATCAGTCGTAACTAACTTGATTGTGATAATTTTATGGGGTATATGGATATCAAAACATCAAATTATGTATCTTCAATATACATTATTTTATTTGACATTTATAATTTAATAAAACCCAAACCAAAAGATGTTAAAAATAAAAAGAAAATGGGAGAGTCCAGTTAAAAATACACATCTTACACTTGAGGAAACCCAAGAAATTTGCATGCAAATATTTGGAGCAATTTTATTCATAGTATTAAAACCCAGAAACAAGTCAAATGGCCTTGGCTGATGAGCGGACGAAAGCTGCCTCACATCGCGGGATTCTACTCAGCAACAAACACACAGGAACTACTGAACACCACAGCTGGTGCTCCAGTGGAGTCAGCAGGTGAAATACACATATCCTGTTCATAGAACATTCTGGAAAAGGCAAACTGTAGAAGCAAAAAGCACTCCAGGGCCAGAGGCTGGGTGGAGAGCTTGGCGACAGATGGGAATAGGGGAAACTTTAGATGGTGGCAGTGTCCTGTGTCTTGACTCTGGGAGCAGTGGCCTACGGTGTCTACCACCTTGTGTAGCAGTACCCTCGTCGAGGAGGAATTTTACTGCGTGTGGTTCATACTCCTCATAGAAACCAGCAACAGTGACAACGCGGAGAGGCTAGAGGGCTAGGATGGCCGTATAAACGGGCAGGACACAAGGTGGGCTCTGAAGCTGAGAAGTAGGTTTAGTGAACAAGAGGGACTGGATTGTTATCTAAGAAGAGCTTGTCACTATGTTCTTTTCCTCTTCCTCAGTAGTTGCTGTAGCTTGGGCTGAGGAGCGAGATTCTCTGCCAGTAGTTTCTTCCCCCTTTGCAGGAAGGGGCAAGTACCCAGCAGGCCCTGCCCCCTCCTTAGCACTTCACAGCAGCACCCCTGTCCCCTCCTTAGCACTTCACAGCAGCACCCCTAAAGACCCTGTTGGCAAGTTACCCTCTCCCTGCAGCAGCTGAGCTTGGTACCTGCGGCTCCCTGCCTACCTGTGGAACAAGGATGACACTGAGTTGCACTGAAACGACCGGGGCCACATATGTATTCACGAAAGAGAACAGCAAAGGCAGAAAGAGTCACACAGGCCGTACTGGGAAGGTACGGGGCACCCGCCTTCCTTCTCTGCCTCTGAGCAGCAGCAGCAGCAGCAGCAGCAGCAGCAGCAGCAGCAGCAGCAGCAGCCAGGGCGCTGCACAGCTGAGTGTTGCTCTCAGGCCCGCCTACGTGCATCTCAGTCCTCTCTTCCGGAGACTGGGATTTCTGGAGTCTGCTCTCGGCTCTGCACACTCTTGCTTTACCCTCCTGTCCCTCAGTGGGACGCAGCCCGCGGGGCTTTGGCCTCAGTATCGGCCTTGCCCCTGACCTTGCTCCTGATCTGCTGCTCCTTGTCTGCTCTGACCACTGCCACCGGGTGGCCCAGGCACCCAGAAACAAGCACACGCACATCACCAGGTGTCACACTGCACAGAAGACATGCCAGTGACAACCTGGCTCTACCCTTAACCGTGTGACCAAGAGCAAGGACCTTACCACCGTTCTCACAGCTAAAATCCACAGTTTACTGCACTAACCAGGCACATAATAAGTCTTTAGTCAAGTGCAGCAGCTAAATAGGACCACTTAATAGCTACATATTAAATATTTTATTATAAATTTATTAAATATTTCATTACATATTTATTAAAAAAATACATTAAATTGTTTGGATGTGTTTTTCATTTTCAGTGTTGTTAACTACCTGCACACAATCCTACCTTATAAACACGGCCCCTGCAATAGCTGCCCTTCTGGTCCTTTCTCCGCTGCTGATCCACACAGGGCCTCAGCTGGATCCCCAGCCTGGGTCCAGAGCTGATGTGAAGTCAGAATCCGGGAGGTGTGGGCTGAATACCAAGCAGCCGGTGGCTCCAGGAGGAACAAGAGCTGAGAGCCGAGGAGAGGGCTGGAGCCCAGAGGCGGGGGTGCCCTGGCAGCTTCTGCCTCCCAGAGATTGATTTATCACCAGGATTCTGATGAATGTGTGAGAAACAGGGCTGGGGATAAAGCAGCCAGAGCCATAATTAAAGTAACAGCTCCTGTTTTCTAAGTGCTGTTTACGTGGAGCTCAGCTTTCGAGGCAATTTCCCATCTCCCACTTCAGGGCAAGCTGTTTCCTCTCTCTTGTTGCTAAGAGCGGGTGGGTGAGGAAGGCACCCCGGGAGGCAGGAAGGCAGGTGGACGCCCCCAAAGCTGATCCCTCGATTCCTAAGGAAAGTGGCAGGTGAAAGCAGGTCATCCCCGGAGACTTGCTGAGAATGCAGAGGGGCATCGTCCACACGCCACCCCGTGCACACTGGAGGCCAGACACCTCTGTCGGAGGACTGGCTGTCACCTCTGTTGGAGGACTGGCTGTCTCTCCCAAAGTGCGCAGCGTCCCAGCAGAAGAGGAGAGAGGCGCTCTAGGAGGGAGAGGCAGCCTCATGGAAAATTCCACTAAATCTGAGCTCTCTGGTGGCCATGTCTAATTCAAGAGGGACATTGGTTAGCGGATGCACCACAACAGATTAGCCCCTCCACGCTGGAATGCTCTGCGCATGCCCCTCTCTGTCTCTGCTCCCTGCTCCTTGTCTTCCTTCTCCTCCCCCGTGCAGTGTCCTCGCTACTCCCAGTTGGCAAACATCCTGCAGATGAAGACACTGTGACGCCCCACAGAAGCTCACAAATCAGAGATGTCTCTTGACTGGGTCCTGGGAGACACCGGTGCTCTCTGAGGGACCAGGATGACCTTCTGCCAGCTGAAAGCCACATTCTGTCAACAACTCTGGCAGAATTTCATCAATCAGTGTCCAGCCAGTACTACAGGAGGTCAAGGGTGGCAAAAAGCAATGCTTAAAAAGTTGAGCAAATAATGCAGCTGATGTTCCTGTAATCCCAAGCCTGCGAGCACATCAGCGTGGCTAATCCTTGTCCTGGACAGGGTCTCCAAGTTTAAGTTTTCTTGAATGTTTCTAGAACCTTGATCTGAGATGAGGGAGGCCTTAAAGTTTAGGAGAATTCACAATGCTTTTGGTCACGTGATTCCCCAATTTGCCTAGTGACCCAAAAATCTAGTAATGGATGACCTCAGAAGATTGAGGTTTGGCACTGGTGTGTGCTGAGGTGCTGATGAACTGCTGCCTGCTTAGCCAGCCTGGGTACCTACTTGAGTACCAGCATGGTGGAACTGCAGCAGTGGAGGGCCAGAAGGGAGAAGCCCATGAAGGGGCCACCTCTGGACCATTCATCGTCTGGGATCTTGGTTCCATACATGCGGCACAGCCCATTCTTCTGAACTGGAAGACAGAGCTGTACTCTGAAAGAGACAAGGAGCTGAGAACACTCCATTAGGCTTTTTTTCTGGAGGGGCACCGTGACACCCCTGGAGAGCGGCCGGCTGTAGCAGAAGCGGTCATCTTGCCGTAACTGCCCAGGCTGAGCTCTCTACCACGTCTTGCTCAGTACTCAGTTAAAGCCCTTCTCACGGGTGGGACTCTTTGTCCCCAGCCCAAGGACCTGCATACTCAGCTGAGGTCACTTGGGTGCCGTCATTCACCACAGCAAAATACAAACCCTGCGGGAAAGTGGATGAGCTATCGAATTCCATAGAGAGCAGAATCTTGCTTCTTTCAAAATCCTAAAGCCAGACTATGATTATCCCGGACAGAGCAGACAAGAGCCTGCCTGAGTGCACCTGAGCAAGCTCCAGACTTCGCCTGGCAGGGACTGCACCTTATTGAAAAAAATCTGGTTTCATTCCCTGGTTATTCTTAGCACCCCAAAGCCCTTTTTTGTCCTCCAAAGTTGCAGCAGGATACCCTGGTAGTCGCTAATGACCAAAAGATGCCTCGTAACTGCCAGGAAGCACAGGCCTCTAAGATGCCCCTCCGGCTGGGGGCTGCCACCCACAGGGACTTCAGGGAGCAGGGTGCTGGCTGTAGGATCCTCTGGGCTTCTGCCCAAAGCCACTCACCTTTAGCATGCTTGCAGGAGATGCACCAACGTGAGGGCAGGAGCATCTTCTGCCCCTCCCCCGCCCCACCCCGCAGCCCTGTAAGAGCCCCGATTCTCCTTCCATCCTCCTCAGAGCTATTCCCAGTGCTCCAGTAAAGATTATACCCACAGAAGTGTGGGCAGGCATAGGGAGAGGGGGAAGAGGAGGAGAAGAAAGGGGGGGAGGAGGAGGAGGAGGCGAAAAGGAGGAGGAGGAAGTGGAGGAAGAGGAGGTGGAGGAGGAGGTGAAGTGGAAGGAGGTGGAGGAGAAGAGGAGGAGGAAGTGGAGGAAGAGGAGGTGGAGGAGGAGGTGAAGTGGAAGGAGGTGGAGGAGAAGAGGAGGAGGAAGTGGAGGAGAACAGGAAGAACAGAAGGAAGAGAAGGAGGAAAGGGAGGAGGAAGAAAGAGAAAGAGAGGAAGGCGAGAATAGGAGAGAAAAGGAGTAGGATGACCGCACCAAAGTCAAGGCGGGCCAAGAGCTGGAGGCGGCCCCCCAGCTGACGCTCGCTGCGCGCAGGACACAAGCACTCCCAAGGGCCGGGCTGTGCGTCTTGGCCAATCTTTACAGAAACCTTATTATAATAGGTGCTGCTTAAAAACACAATCTCCTTTTTACTTGTATAGCTGGAGAAACTTAGACTGTAAATGTTGAAGTCACCTGCCCTAAGATGCACAAGAACATATAAAGTTAGGGGCTGGGGAGATGGCTCAGTGGAATAAGCCCTCTCCTGGCAAGTGCAGGGGCTGAGTTCAATCCTGGTTCTGAAAACGAACAAACAAACGAAAGAATACATAAAGTTAAAGACATTTGGAGAAAGTTACAGCTGAGTCCTGTTCTCAGCTCTTGGGGACAAAGTCCTCCTGCCCTGGAGCATAGGCTGGGTGGGGCCCTTCCTCAGTTTCTCTAAGTGACAGGAGCCATTAAGTGCACCTCTAATGCTAAGATGTATTTCAGCACGTTGAATTAGGCTATTGAATGCATAGTATTGCTGAGCTTTCAGTGACTACCCTTCCAATTCCCTTCTTTCCACTGAAGTCAGGTAGCAGGGTATAGCACGGCTCCAAGTCACTGCAGTCGCGGGAGAGCAATAGAATCCGATGTCTATCTGGTGTACTAGGAAAAGAGGCAGCTATTTTGAAAGCAAAATAACAAGGCAATGATTTCTTCCCTGCTTTTAATTTATTTTCTTAGTGTTAGGGATTTGCAGGCTTACTTTCCTTTCAGTGCCATGTTCTTACAGGTACTTGTACAAGGGAGATGAAACCGTGGCCTGCTGTCCAGCTCAGCGCAGACACACACACACACACACACACACACACACACACACAAGCACACGTGCACACACATGCACGCACATGCATGCACACACATGCATAAGCACATTCATGCATGTACATATAAGCACCACAGGAGGCTTTCAAACCAAGTGTTTTAGCTTTTGAGTCTGCAGCAACTTTGGTGAATTATTTCAGTGGTCTGAGAATGGTGCATAATGTAATTATTAAAGTTATCTTTACTATCGGTTAAGGAAACACAGGGACAGGAAAAGGGAAAAAAAGAAGGCACAAGACTGTAAGAGGAACTAAGAGCAGGGCGACAGAGGTGGAGGCAGACAGGGAGGAGAAGGCGAGAGCACCCAGGAGGGTGGGGACTGGGAGCCAGGGGAGCCCAAAGCCTTGACCCCCGAGGCCCTGGAAGGCCCACACAGGGCAGATGAACACGCTGCTGTCCTGTCCTCGTTTACGTCACACGTCTGCTGCAGGCCGGAGTCCAGCCACCATCAGAGTGCTGTGCCCATGTCGGCTGGCCACCAGACGCAGGTGTCAGCCTTTCCTCCACAACATTCAACTGCTCTCCAGATCTCTGTCTTCAGGCTGAACTGAGACCTGTCTGTGGCTAGACAAAATGGCCCCAGGCTTGAGGTGCTCTCTCTTCATGGTGGAGGCCTGTCTTGGATATTGCTCAGCATATGTTCGTGGCACTGAGGCACCCCCTCACTGCCTAGTGCACCTCAGACTGCGAGCTGCAGCCCATTGGAGATTATTAAATAATTTCAGGGTCCCCTCTTATGATTAAAAAATAGAATGACTAATGAATACACCAGGAGACTATATTTTATTTCAGAAGCGTATACGTGCATACTGTGCATGTAGTGTTGTTGTATAAAATTAACTTCTTCTTTGGGTCACAATCAAAGCAGTTTGACAGCCCTAGGACCAAGTGACCTGAGGGTCCCCAGAGAGGCTGAAAATACCTAACTCGGCTGACCCCCCAGCCACTGGAAAAGTGGACTAGAAGTCACTCTTCCTTGGGACTTGGGACTGCACAGACTCTAGTAGGGTGTGGACATTGAAACTTTGCAGAAACTGCTGAAGTCACGCCTTTGGGGAGCTCAGGAGGACAGCATGGAAGAAGGGGATGAGATGGGCTCGGCATGTGATCCGATGGTGAGGACAGCACAGCAGCTCCAGCAGGGCAGCCCTGGACTTTCAGGCCAGGGGACCACCTGGCCGCCTACACCCTGCCCCGCTCCCCTTGCCCCCAGTCTGCTCCAGTCGTTCTGACTGGCTGGCCCGCTCCAGTCCCCCCACATCCCGGTACATTCCATATGAAGAAGCCAGTGCTGTGTCCGGGCTGACTGATGTCCTTGGGATCGGACTCCGTGTGCAACTCCACTTCGGACAATGCTAATGGCCGAAGAATGAAAGCTTTGCTCGGTGCCTAACGGGTGCAGCCTGCATGCACATCAGCACATACCAGCTGCATCTCCGAGAACCAGGAAGCAGCGACAGTTTCTCAATTATTTATCAGTTTCCTTACCTCCGCCCCAAAAGAGAGTTAGCTTATGAATTTATTTATTTCATGGACCAATATGCAGAGTAATTGCTTTGGGTTTTTATGATTTTCTTCCTATGGATTTTCTTTTCCTAATTCAACAACAGGGGGAAAAAGAGAGAAAATATCATGTCAATGTCATTTGAATCATAATAGGTACAAATTCACTCCCCTGAATAAATAGAGAAGCTTATTTATCAAACACAGGCGAGATGTCTGTGGAGTTGTTAACAGAGGGAGAGAGATTTGAGTAGGCAGAAGCAATTGCAAAAGTTTGCATATCTTCAGGATTCCCACAGGAGGAGCAGGCCGTGCCTTCCCTGGCTTGCATTGTGGCAGCTGCTGGGCAGCCAGACTGGGCTGTCTGGGGAGGAAAAAGTGCAGGGACCTGAAGGCATGGCATCTGCCACCTGAGGGCAAGGCAGGGTGCACCACGGTGAGCCAGGTTGCTCTTACCAGGGCCTGTGCTTATAGCTCTGTTGACTGTTTTTTGCTGTATTTATCTTCATCCCAGAAGTGCTGGCTCTGACCTACAAACCCCACCTCTCTGAGCCCCCTTTTTCCCTGAGTGTGCCTTCCCTAGTCAACCCCTCGGGATGCCACCACTCTGCTGTGGCAGGTGAGGTCGTCGCTGTTGCTTGCTCCCCTCTGAGTGCCATTCCAGAGCAAGCAGTATGGTCTGACAGTAATGACCACCTCCTCCTGAGTGGCTACGTCCAGGGGCTCATCCTGTGGCTTTCCACGTACTCTTATCTTTCATTCTTGCAATACACTGCCATACTACTTTGTGACATGCTTACATAAGGAGAAAACTAAGTCTCGGGTAGACTGGTGTTTTCTTCAAGGCCATCCCCAGTAGTGCCAAATATCTAACCAGGACTTGAGCCTGAGCTTGGTGAGTTAATTACATTATATCATTGTGACTCAAGGAAAATGGACAGAGGGCTGTGGGGCTATCATGGTCAGGCTGCCTGTGCCTCGCTGGGGTATCAGGGGCGGCTGCCTCCGCCTCGCTGGAGCTCAACTTCTACACAACCTTCAGTGTGAAGAGAGGGGGTAGGTAAGACTACAGGGCAGCACTTGAGCCCTGCTACTGATACCACGTGACCTTCTTGGGGCGGCTCCTCGGGTTCAGCTTCCTCATCTCCCAAATACAGGTTGTAATCCCAGACGTCCCCTCACACAAAGGATTCTGATGATTACTCGAGTCATTGCATGTAGACTAAGTAGCCTGACACACTTAACTCAGTGCGCATCAGCTGTTTCCACAATGAGCACCAGAAATTATTTAGCTTTGCCTGCGTTCCCACATTTGTAACATGACGGGATTAGAGGAAATGACCTTTCATTTGGAAGTTGTATGAGGTCTTTTGCCTTAAAGTGCTACAGCCCTTTATGCCAAGGTAAACAAAGCTAAACCTGCAGAGCAACATGGTTGTGAGCAGGACAGAGCGCATCCGCGTTAGGGCCCAGTCTACATCACATTTGGGCCTAGGATTCCTGAGAACCTGCAGTTTTCCAGTAGTTTCCTTATTTGAAAGAGTTCTGGCGATGGGTCCAAGGCTAGGATGTTGGGGGGAAGCAGGACTCTGCCACTTCCAAGAGAGGCTGGGTGATTTTCAAGGTAAGGGGATGGCAGAGTCTGAGTGGCCCTCACAGTGAGGAGGCACCATCACCCTACAAGGCGAGCTTTGGTCCAACTGGTCTGGCATTTTCACCCCAAAATAAAGGACAGGGTATAGCATCCTGGTTGCATTTCAGCTGCTTGCTTTTCCCTAAATGCCAGAATTCACCTCTTTTTCCTTTTTCTGACAAGAGAACAATCGGTCCATCTCCCCAACACTCTGGCACCTTGCAAGTCCTTTGAAAGCAGATCATTGACTGGGTGAGGGGACAGCAGAGAAAGAGACCAAAGCAAGGAGGACAGGGAAGTTCAAAGCACAGCCAAGGGGAATCAGGACAAATTGCCCCCAAATATCCCTCTGGCTCCCTGGGGCTGCCATTTTGGACTCCAGTCTACACCTTCTCGTACTCCCCCGGCCTGCAAGCTGGAGCTCAAGTGCCCCACCCCAAAAGGAGTGGCCTCTGCCTTTGCATGCAGCAAGCTCACCCAAAGACCCTCTGGGGAGGGAGAGGCTTGAGACTGCTGGGCTTAAAGAGAAAGCAGCAAGATCTGGGAGCTCTTGCCCAGCACGAAGCAGAAAGGTAATGCCTGCTACCACCTACACCTTTATTATCCACAACACAAGTTGTTTCTGAGCTTCAACCTGCTCCCCAGCTGGACAGTTACCATCTTCCTCACTTTCACATGCTCTGCAGCCTAAGCTGTATTACATGTCAGGTGTCCTGCAAATCCCTGAAAATCCAATGGGCTTGACCAAACTGAATCCCACAGATAGGCTCTTTGTACAAGAATGTCGTCAGTTCTTCCTCCCCAAAGGAAATAGGACTCAGGGAAGGTGACCAGTCCACAAGGCTACTGTCTGGTCCGTAGGCTTTCCCTAGAGGAAAGTTTTATTCACCTCTTCCCCTTCCCAGTGAAGACCTTCCTTGGCCCATTCGTCTGCTCACTCCACCGACTTTCCTGGAGTACACACTGTTCCCCAGCACTGCAGTGTCCATTACCGGAGTGATGATGACATCCCCAGTCCATGCCCACTCAGCGTTTACCACACAAGCGGAAATGATGGTTATTACACTGCAATCACGCAAATTGTGTAGCTCCAAAGTTATGTACGCTGATGGGAACTGGTGAGGATTTTAAGATTATGCAACTGGGCAATTTAGCCAAATCTGCTTTGAGAGGCGTGGTGCTGGTGATGACCAAGGTCCTTGAGGACAAGATATGTATATTAAGGCCTAGGAGTGAGTGTGACACTATCAGAAAACATGGCGGGGGGGCCACGTGCAGGTGCCAATCTAAAATGACTGCTCCTCTTGAGGATGAGCTGCTGTGGGCACTGTGGTGTTGAAGACGCTGGCCGATTGGCGCATCCAAGAGACAAAGCCTGGCACAAGGGTCTTCAGAAAAGTTGGCCATGCTCATGTGTTAAAGCAGAGAAAGGGGGCTCCAGGGACTCTGTCTCACAACCTGAAGCTGAAGCGTTCATGAAGATTGGCACTAGGTTGGTCACAGGTCTGTCTCTAATGACTCTAAAAGGGACAGGCGGAATCTGTGCATGAGGAGGATCCAGTGGGAACACAGATACACTGCCCAGAGTTGCGAAGGCCCTGAATTCCAACCAGCTTCCTGACACTGAGCCATTACACTAGCAGGCAGAGCTCCCACCTGACCATCTGTCCTGGCTTCCTCCTCCTTATTATGAGGAACAACACGCTGCCTCTGGTGAGGCTGTAATTGAGTCTCTTCTTTCTGCTGACATCAGCGGGAGTCTTCCTCCACGACTGTGTAAGTGGGTGACATGTGGGGGACAGCCTGCCTGCTTCGCTGAGCTGTCCAGGGTGCTACTCCGTGGTGAGAGCACCTCACATTTCCGCTTGTGCGGTTAAGTGCCGAGAGGGCAGAGACTAGGAAGGACTCTTGGGACCAATCTTGTCTCAGAAAGCTAGGATCAAGGCAGTGGGGGTGTCAGTGATGAAGGGAAGGGTCACACATTTGAAAAAAAAAATAAGGAGATGGTATGTGGGAAAGAAGTCCGAGCCCACGTGCAGGGGTAGTCTACAGATTTGACTTAATCACACCTAACCTTTAATGTGTGCGCATGTATGTGTTTGTTCATGATAAAATGGACACAACAACATTGAAAAGTGTATATAGTCACAAAATACAAGATTGCTAATGCTATGTGTCATGAGAACCATACAGCACCGATGCGACAGCTGTCCCTGCTTCCCTGCTGTGAGGAGGATCAGGGCTGAGCGCGGTGGAGAGGGCTCATACAGCTTTCTCCTCCCTGCTTGGCAGTGAGCACACCTAACTGGACTCCTCACAGTAGCCTTCTGAGGTGGCACCTGACATACTGTTCTAACAGATGAAAAAGCTGAAGTCCAGGAAACTGAAGATGAGCACTAGATAGGCAAGGCAGACTCACGTCCGTCTGACTGCAAATCCTGAACTAATTCCACTGCCTCCCAAAGATTCAGTCATCCTTCAATCTTTCCTCAAGCAGCTTCTATACCACATCAATTAATTACTTCCTACAAAATATTAATTGAGTTTCCACTGCATGCATGGAATAGATTTTTGGTCCAGTAGGGAATTTGAAAAACAGTAATAATATTAATAACAACAATAATAGCATTTACATGGTGATTATTTTCTAAGCTTTGTTCAGCACATTTGACTCATTTAATGAGACACTTACATCCAGACAACTGACCCCTAAACACGCCACTGCCTTGGCTTTGACCAGGGAGCTTCTCACTCCTTATTGCTCAGAGCTGAGCAGCAGGCATGAGCAGGAGTACCTAGGAGGGTCATGGAAGCTGGGAGGACCTTGGGCTGGGACAGCCTTGCTCCTCACCAAAGCACAATTGCTCAGCACTTTGCCTCGTGCAAGACATTCTCCTAAGGGTGTCTTCGGGCAACCCACAGGGGAAACTAGGTGAAGGGAAGAGGGCTTGTGTGTTAGTGGGTAAGGGTATGCCCACCATTCACAGAGTTTTCTCCATTCCCTCCAGGGTGTCATTCTTCCTCTGCGGCACCCAAAAATGCCACAGATAAAGATGTGCTTCATCTTCTAGCAAAAAAAAAAAAAAAAAAAAATTGTGACAAGCAGGATGAAACCACATGAAAAGAACTGGAGTTGAGACACTGCTTAAAACATCCTAGCCACAGGTGTCTTGATTTGCTTTGTTTTTTTTTTTTGTACTGACAAATGAACTGAGGTCTCTGCACAGAGCTACAGGCCCAGCTCTTTTTATAATTTATTATTTTTGAAATTTTGAGACAGTAGCTTGCTAGGTTGCTTAGTTACCTGGTTGGGCTTGAGCATGGGATTATCCTGCCTCAGCCTACCAGAGTGCTGAGACTATAGACAAGTATGACCACACCTGGCTAGTAATAAAGTTTTTTTTAAGATGCATGGAAACATTATTGAGGAGGCAAGAGAGCATGGGCACTGATTTTGTCCAGCAGCCTCTCCCTCGCTCTCTCTCCTCTCTCTCTCTCTCTCTCTCTCTCTCTCTCTCTCTCTCTCTCTCTCATCTCTCTCTCACTCTCACTCTCTGTCTCTTTTCCATTTTGTGTATGTAGTACAGGGTCTCACTACACAGCTCAGACTCATGGTGATCCTCCTGTTTTCAGCCTCCCCAGTGCTGGGATTACAGGAGTACGCCACCACACTTGGACTGTGTCGCCGGTTCAGTGTGTCCCATGGTAGGGCTCGCATGACATGCGGGACCGGTGATTGAACCCCAGTCCCTGCACTTGCCAAAGCAGGTGCTAAGACTGCTGAGCTATCTCACCTGCCCTAGCAGCTTCTCCCGTAGCTTACAGTATAGATGACCCTTGTTCTCTTTCCATTCTCATCCGGATTCTTACGGAGCGCTCCACAGAGTCCTGGCTCGGCCTTACCCCTGCCAGTTACCCGGTCAGCTGCACCCTGCCCTGTGGGCCCACAGGCTCACTGAAAGCACCATGTGAAAGTGAGAAATGAAGATCTCTATACAACAGAAGCCATGAAACATTGTCAGAACTTCTATGATCTTTTTCTGTCTTTTTCTGGCTGTGTGCTCACCTCCCTGCTCTGTGCCGCTTGTTACAATTACCATCTCATCAGCCAAAGACGCTCCTTCAGTGACACTTCCTCCTCTGCTTCTGCAGATCCTTCTCCTTCCAGTTGTTCCCTTGAATGGTTGGTTTTCTTGGGCTGTTCCTATAGCTCCCCTCTCATTCTCCATGTTCTGCTCCGCGATTTCATTTATGCCCATGGTTTTCAGTTCTATTTCTATGCTAATAGTTTCCAAATCTTTATGTTCAGCGCACAAACTCCATCCCTACACACCCAGCTCTGCTGAGCAGCATCACCTGGGATCCTCCCAACTACCGTATGCTTCAGGCTCTGTAGCCAACATTAAATTTATCATCTTTATCTCCCGCCCTGCTTTCCTATGAATTCTTCTTTTTGATTTGTAGATCTCCCATCTGCTCAGCTGCCCAGCCAGGAACTTTTCCATATTCATCTTTCTCTAGAAACCCATCTATAACCAGTTATCATGCCTGAACATTTTATTTCAAATATATCAGCTTTGGTCACCTCGTATACCACTCTTTGCTTTGTTTCTTTCATAGCCTGCTTGGTCTACCGTCACAGCCTCGTCTATTCTTTTTTTGCTGTCACCCTGCCTGGCCCTACTCCCAAACAGCTCCTCCATGCTGCTGCAAGAGCAGTGCTTAAAATGCACCGAGCTTTCCCCTGACCCCCCCATTCCACGACTCCAAGCTTCTTCATGGCACCTAGCAAGGCTGAACCTGGGCAGCTTCTTGAGTGTCATGGTCCATACTCACTCTTTTTTGAATGTATTCAATACAGGATCTATGGGGTCTCACTAGGCAGATTGGACTCATAGTGATTATCCTTTTCTCAGGCTCATAAATGCTGGGATTACAGGCACACGCCACCATGCCCCGGCTTATTTGCCATCTCAGCATGCCCCAGGGGTGGGGCTGGCACGGCACCCCAGGGATTGAACCCCGGTCTCTTCATCTGCCTAAGCAGGTGGTTTACTAAGCTGAGCTACCTGGCCAGCCCCTCACTCGCTCTTAGTAAGGTGTAACAACCACACCATGGTACTTGCAGTTACCCAACCTACCAGAGTTAGGTGCTTTCTAGGCTCTGCTCATGGCTTTCCTTCTGCCAGGTCATCCTACCCTCTGCTCCCTCATCCGTTAGGCTTTCTTAGTTCTTCCTTCTCTTCTCTCAGCTTACCAGGACCGCTCTGTTAGAGAAGTAAGAGTTACTTTAGCAAACCAAGTCCAAATTTATAAATAAAAGGAATAGGTGCCCGCCCACTTGATAGAAAATGATGGAAGCATGAGAGCTTGAAGAAGCTCATAGCTAATTATCTCTCATTGCTTAAAATTATTTTATGGAGTATTTCTTTTTATTTCATTTGTATTTTTGTTTTCAGAGAGGCTTCTATACACATCTCTGTGTAAAGGTTAATCCCTTAGATATCAGTTCCCATGAAGGAGAAGCGGTTGGGACAGGAGGAGGAGGTGTCAGCTGAAAGCAGACGCATGGAAACATGTTGCAGAGGTGACGGGGAAGCAGGGCAGCAGGGAGGCTGGGAACTGTCGGGCAGCAGCGGGCAGCAGCAGCTTAGCCGAGGCAGGACTCCAGGAGGCTACGACACACGTTAGTGCCTGGGTCACCTAAGACGAGAAGACGCGCAACGGTCTCCTAAATCGTGAAGAATCCCCTCCCATGCCACTTTGTGTTCACTTCCTTGAAGACAAGGCTGTCAAGCATAGATTATTTGGTTAATGTGATCTTGTGAGATGCGCTAAATGTGCTGAGCTTTGGAAATGAGAGACAGAGATAATAAATCTAAGACCGCACGGGGCGATGGAGGTAGAGTTAGGAAGAAGTCTTAATTCCTAAAAGACTTAAAAGACTGGGAGAAAAGGAAAGAGGCAAAAAGAGAAAGACACAATCAGCAAATGTGTGTCAGGCATCTCTTACCTGATGCTGGGTGACACTACTGACATTGTAATGGTTGTCAGTGTGGATGGGATTTTGGCCTTGAGCAACTGTTGGGACATGATGATAGAAAGGCTTGAAGAAGAAAGAAAGGATGAAGAAAGGAGAGGAGGGAGGGAGGAAGGGAGGAAGGAAAGAAGGAAGGAAGGAAGGAAGGAAGGAAGGAAGGAGGAAGGAAAGGAGGAGGAAGGAAAGAAGAATGGAAGGAAGGAAGGAAAGAAGGAAAGGGGAAAGAAGAAAAGGAAGAGGAAGGAAGGAAGGAAGGAAGGAAGGAAGGAAGGAAGGAAGGAAGGAAGGGGGAAGGAAAGGAGGAGGAAGGAAAGAAGGATGGAAGGAAGGAAGGAAGGAAAGAAGGAAAGGGGAAGGAAAGGAGGAGGAAGGAAAGAAGAATGGAAGGAAGGAAGGAAGGAAAGAAGGAAAGGGGAAAGAAGGAAAGGAGGAGGAAGGAAGGAAGGAAGGAGGAAGGAAAGGAGGAGGAAGGAAAGAAGAATGGAAGGAAGGAAGGAAAGAAGGAAAGGGGAAAGAAGGAAAGGAAGAGGAAGGAAGGAAGGAAGGAGGAAGGAAAGGAGGAGGAAGGAAAGAAGGATGGAAGGAAGGAAGGAAAGAAGGAAAGGGGAAGGAAAGGAGGAGGAAGGAAAGAAGAATGGAAGGAAGGAAGGAAAGAAGGAAAGGGGAAAGAATGAAAGGAGGAGGAAGGAAGGAAGGAAGGAAGGAAGGAAGGAAGGAAGGAAGGAAGGGGGAAGGAAAGGAGGAGGAAGGAAAGAAGGATGGAAGGAAGGAAGGAAAGAAGGAAAGGGGAAAGAAGGAAAGGAGGAGGAAGGAAGGAAGGAAGGAAGGAAGGAAGGAAGGAAGGAAGGAAAGGGGAAGGAAAGGAGGCGGAAGGAAAGAAGGATGGAAGGAAGGAAGGAAAGAAGGAAAGGGGAAATAAGGAAAGGAGGAGGAAGGAAAGAAGGATGGAAGGAAGAAAGGAAGGAAAGAAGGAAGGAAGGAAGAAAGGACCCTATCTGCCTAGATTAGCTTAAATTAGCCTAATCTATATTAATAACTTACTGTTTAGCTTTTCACCCATTGGATATGCTTGTTCATGGTATGTTCTTCTAGAAAACCTGTTTCCCATGAAGGTCAGAGAACACTAATGACAGTATATCAATTCAGCGTTAAATGTGATGAGTTGCTAAAACAGACAGCAAGCAAGCAGTAGAATTAGGATTTTAAAATCAAGTACCAATGGGGCCCTGGCTAGTCCTGCCTGTAGCTACACTTAGAAACAGAGAAATCTCCCTGTTTCTCTGGACCATTAGGTGGGCCACACACACGTTACTCCCCCAGCAGAGAAGAGAAGGGTGGTGCTTAGGGCTACTGGGATATACCGCTTGCTGCCTAATTGGTCTCAGTTATTTACAGGCTGCAGAGCAAAAGGAGGATCAGCAGGTTTATAACTTGTGATCAGGGGTATTTATGTGTGTTCTGGGCCAGTTTTGTAAGATAGCTGTCCCAATAAAGGATTTATCAAGACAATAAAGAAGAAAAGAAAGAGACCCTCTAGTGAAAATAGCTCATTTATAACATGAGAGTTTAAGAGGAGAAGCTTCGAGCAGAAACCACACCTTCTCTTCCCACCTTTTCTCTTTCCAGCCCAACGCTCAGGCAGAAGGCTGTTCTGCTCTAAGCATCGTCTCAGGGTACAAAACACTTCATGTGCTCGGCATTCCTTGTTCTCATATGTCTTCCCCACACCTTAGATAGACTTAATTTCATCAGAAATGGCCTTTCTGTGAGTGTAATTCTTGAGGATAGCACTAAGAACTTGAGGATCCTGTGCCCCTTCACTTTAGTGGCCTGATGGTAGCTTTGGTTCACCAGCCATGTCTTTGGCCTCAGGGGAGTCCTGCTTGACTCAGTGGGCATGTAGCAGCAGCTGCCCACTTAGAACACCTGTGCTGGGAGGAAAAGGTGAAAGTTGATCTCCAGGAAATCCATATTACAACACTGTCCTCTACTTGTAAGTTGTAATCAAAATAGGCAGTCTCCACAAGCATTACTCATAGAAAATCTCCAACTGAAGACAAAGCAAAAGCACAAAACTTGGGTTCATGAAGTAGGAGTAGAGTGGGCACAAGGCACTGACTTTTTATCTCACTGAAATCGAGGGGCAGAGCACAGACCTCAACTTAGGTGTCTGGATTCCAAGCCCTGCGCACTCTCTTCCACCCGCTTCAACTTGGTCTCACCGTCCTCCACATAGGAGCCCTTTCCAGGTTCCTGTCTCAGTAGAAGAAGTCAATATTTGCTGTTTGTTTGGTTGGTTTTATGATTTTTTTATTAATTTTATTGTGAAACAAATAATAATGAGACATAACCAAGACAAGTTAGTAGGACAGTTATAATAATTAATACATTGCATATTGTCTTTGTAGTGGTTAATCATAGTAAAAGATGCAGATATGATATCCTGTCCAAACATTATTAGTACAGATCTTTCTTCTCATTGAATTAAGAGAAAGTAGCTGTATATCTATCCTATTTTGTATATACAGATACAAAATGGTCCTTCATTTGTATCCCCTTTATTTGTTTAGTTTTGTCAGAGATGGGTGTTCCACTGCCATTTAAATATTGTAGGTGTGTGAATTCAGCAAAATAATCTAGCATAGTCCAGTAGTTCATAATAGAAGTGGGTTATCTATAGGACTGGCAATGTCAGAAGTTTGTTGACTTGAGCCTTTTAGAGCTCAGTGTATTAACATGGTTTTACTTTTTACACCTTGTGTTTATACTTTTCTGCTGGATGGTTAAGATCAAGAAGAAGTAAGACCTATATAACAAGAAATGTAACTTTTGTATCTGATAAGGTCAGTCAAGTCCCCTCAGGATTTATCCTGTAACCCTGTACTGCACTTTGTAGATCCTTTATCAGCATCAGCCATGTGGATGAGTCATGGCCATTGCTTGACCAATTTGCTCTCTGTGAAAGTGTGAGAGAATGTTTTCTCTCCATGTGACTCTCCAATATTTGTAATCCCAAAAATATGTTATTGGAATCCCATCGAGTTAATTCCAATCTACCACTCCCAGTGCAATCCACAGTGAAAGTAAAGACACTAAAACATCTCTATAATTATTGGGGAGTCAAGAGGCCCTAAGTCCAGCCATGAAGATGGTTTTCTGGAACAAAGAGGCTGACCCAGGGCAGCACCCGGGCTTTATCCAATGGAGGAGTGGCTTGAGGAGGAATGACCTAGAATTGTGGGAAGTAGGTGACTCCTGTGAGCTGAGCTAGGTGGGTGGCCTATGTTTCTCTCTGTCGTATGCAGAGAAAGTAATTTGCATTATGCTATTGAGATAGTATCTAATGTTTTGGGGATCTGGTGCTCAGCCAAAAGGGAGACAATCACTGTTCTTTCAAGAACAGCTGCTCGGGTGGTCCTCCACACTCCATAGCCAGGATGTGATTGGAACCAGAGCCTCTGCCAGAAAAAGTAGCTGACCACAGGGAGAGGAGACCAGAGAGGACAGAGGGTTCATTGTGAGTCAGAGCAGCCTTTTGGGGCTATGTGGTGCCCTCCTACAAGCTATTTTTCTTCTGCTCACCCCTTCAATGTTGGGTCTACCAAATACACATTCTTCCTGTCCTTACCCTCTGCTTCCCACCCTGAATAATTGCTTACACCTACACTGACATCATCCTAAAACCATTTACTGATGAATCTCAAATTGCTATTTCCAAGTCAATTTTATTTCTGGATACCTCTTCTAGACATGTGAAAAGTCCCTGCCATGCAAGAGATGAAAGCTTCTTCTCATCTCTCCTCCCTGTGCCTTTAGTCCCGTCTCCCTCAGAAGTCCACTTTGTAGTCTGGGGATCATCCCAGATTCCTGCCTTCCCTTTATCCTCAGCTTCCGGCCAGCCTCTGGGTTCTGACAGTGTCATTTCTTCAGGACCAGTGGAATCTGCTCTTTCTTCCCATGGCCATCACGCAGGGTAGCGTGCAGCTACCTTCGGGCTTGCACTGCAGCAGGGAACCCTTAGCTGAGCTTTCTGCCTCTAGTCTTGACCCCCTTTCATGTATTTTCTTTCTGTCTTCAGAACGATTCTCACTAAAAGGCAATCTAATCTGGTCATTCCTTTTGAAAAATCTCCAAATGCCTCCCGGACATTTGAGCATCAGCCCTTCACACACACGACAACTTTTTATGACCCAGCAATTATTCATAGGAGCAGTTCCATCCTTTCTTCACCTCACCCTTCAGACTTCCTTGCAATTTCCTTCATGGAAACATCCTTTGCCCTGCTTTTGCATTAAACATTTTATACATACTGCCCCTACTATGTATATTATTGTGTCTTTTCCTTTGTTTACTATTTTCAGATTAATAATCATCCCACATAGGGTACACATCAGGAATCAGCTCCCATGGGGGGTATTTCTGGGCTTTTCACATAAATTTAGCTGTCATTTCTGCAATATCAGAGTGCTCTGTGCATATTTCTACTGTAGCCGATATCTTGTTGCATTGTAGTGTAATTATACGTTTCCTGTTTATCTGCCTTCTCCGCAGGACTGTAAGCTGCTTGTGTTTTTGTGTATTGTATTGGCAGTGTCTAACAAAGCACCTGCTAATACTGTATGTTTAGCAACATCAGGACTAAAATAAAGCAGGTAAAAATGTGGTTCAGCGTAGAGCTGGTATCATAGCCATGGTATCCCAAGTACACTCATAACCATGCTGTCTTGATCGCCATGGTTATAATTGCTCAAAATAATGTTTCCATTTGACATTCTTTATCACACAGCACTCCAAGAAGAGAAAGGCTCAACTCAGGTCTTCTACCAGAAATGGTTATATTTCAAAGACAGCTGCATCCAATGAAATCATTCTCTTCTCATTGAAAGTGGACATCTCAACCTTGTGAAAGCCATAAAGCGATTCCCTACATAACCGACCACCTACCTTTCAATTCACTTCTGCTCTTCACTTGAAGTCTTCTGTATTCCATGCACAGTTGGGTGGGATGGATAAAAGGCACATCATAGCTAGCTTTAGAATTTATGCAGTTCAGGGGGAGCACTTGCTGGGGGCAGTGTGGAATCTGAGTGCCCTGCACGCCATCTTGCAAAGCCACGGACATCAGAAAGTCCTGCTTATAGGCATTCTAGCTACCATGACTCAATTATCTAATTATTCATAACTCATTAATAGAGCCAGCAAACTTATGTTGAGTACCCACTCTATGCCTTCATTATAGAAATGAATTATAGGCCGCCTCTCTGACCTTATCAAACATTTTAGAGCTTGGTAGAGGAGAAAATATACCAAAAGACAATTATTTTGCAATGGGAAGAATATATTAAATAAAACTGATATAAAGGGCAAATTTTCCAGGCATTAAAAGGAGGCAAATATTCTAGGCAGAGGTAACAGCAAGTATACAATGTGAGAAGAATGGAAGGGAAAGTCAGGGGTCCATGGAGATGTTAGACACGGGTTGCAGTGCATCACAGGTGTGAGTCAGGTGGTTAGTGAGGGTCCTGGAAGGGGGAGTGCTGGAGGAGGAAGCTGCAGAGGCACAACAAGAGCTGCCTACGGCAAAGCAAAGAGAAAGGAGGAGGCAGAGCTTGGATGGAGACTGGCCCTTTGGGATTGATGCCTTAGAAACTTGGCCCCAGGGTGGTAGTTTGGGGAAGTCATGGAACTTTTAAAATGCAGTGACAGGGCTCAAGGTCTTTGGGGATGCTACACTTCCAAAGGATTCAGAAAGCAACTGTAGGACTCTAGAGCTCTTGGAAGAGTAAATTAGAAGAGCAGGCCCCACCTTTATGTGGCTCTCTGGCTCCTGTTGCAGAATATGATTTCTTTCTTTCCATGTACTTTTTCATTCTGAAGCTGTCCACTGTTGGGCTTTCAATACCAAAGGCTAAATCTACTTGGCCACAATTTGCTGGACATTCAGTTTCCAAAGGCAAGTTAAATAAACCTGTTTACTTCTTAAAGTTAGCCTGTCTTGGGAATTTTATTTTAGTAACAAATGTGGATTAATACAGGGATCAATGATTTGAACTCTTTATTTTAGTTCATGGGAGCTCCTAGTATCTATTAAACAATACGAATTTGGAATCTTCAATATGTAAGACAGTGGTTATTAGGATTCATGAACTGAGTAGAGAACTGTTAAATTAATGCGAGAAAGAGATGGTGATGAAAATTTGGGTCACAGCAGCAGGTGAGGAGCAAAGGTGATTCAGAGGGTAACTGGAAAGTGAAGCTGAAGTCTATAGTCATTTTCAGGGCCTCCAGAGAGGGTGAACCTAGGAAGAAGGAAGCTAGGTGTACAGTGCAGCACTCAGGAGCATGCCAAAATACAGTAGCACAGGGTAAGAAATTCAGACATAATTTTGTATGAGACAAGTCAATACTAAACGCAGTGATTCGAAAGCTCACGCAATTTCAAATACAGACAGGATCAGTATTCATTTTTGCTCGCGCTCCATTACAGCTGGACTTGATTCCGTATGGATCCTAGCTGTATTTCAATATTTGATATGTTATTTATCATGAGGGCTTTGGCATTGATTTTTTTTAAATATTGGATTCCATTATTGCATGCTTTGATTAATGTTTCTGTTTTTGCTTTTTTTGTGTGTCTTTCTGTTTGTTGTGTTTTGTTGGCACTTTCTTAAATTTTGCACTAAGACTAGTGCCTCACTTTGTGCCCAGACCTGAAACAGGGTGGGAAAGAGAGGTAAATTTATCAGGAATGAGTGTCAGGGTGCTGTCATACAGTTGCTTTGGTGTCCCAGGCTGCTCTTGCCCATGGGAGAAGACTGTCTCTAAAAGTCACTGTGCTCCCTGTATGCTCTTCTGCTGCCCATTCAGAGGCACCCAGCACATGAAGACACCATGCAAAGCCCTTTGTTCTCTCCCTTGGAGCACAGTAAGTTGGTGTCTTTTAGGACAAAACTCACATGCAGCTTATGTACAACTTCCTAAATGCCACAAACGCTTGGTATAAGCATGGAAATTGGTTTCTAAGCTCCTGCAGTTTCCAAAATAGGGGAGGTTTAAAATAAAGCAGAACAATAAAAGGAATTCCTATAGAGCAGATTGTGGAAATGGCAGAGAGCCTCCTAAACGGAGGGCCTGGGGACAGAGTCCTGAAGGGCATCCAGCCACCGCGGGGGAAGGACGGCGTGGAAGGCAAGTGCAGCATGGGGGAGCAGCAGCCAGCTTTGTCTCCATCTCTCTATTTCCCTCCATACTCAAAGCTGCTTTTCACTTTGCATCTTGGCCTGATTTACATGGAATATATTCTGTCAGTGCAAAATTTGAAAAATATTGTGGCCTTGAGAAGGAGGTAATTAAGTAGGGGTTTTCCAAATTAATAGCAATGTGCAGATGGTGGGCGGTGGGCAGCGGGGCATGAGGAGGGTGGGCACTGGGACATGTACCCCAAGTACCACAATCTTGAGTGATGAAAATTACAGAGTAGGCAAAAATAGATTTGGCAGAGAGAATCTGATGATACTGGAGAGTGGATGAAACCTGAATGGTGAATGCCTGATATCCTCAGTTGATTCAGAGAAGTTTGTCTTCTATGAGCATGGATTAAGGGGAATTTTTATCAGAATATTGAATAGTAAGAGAAGTGCAGAGAGAATTGATCAAAGTTATTGGATGAATCTGGAAATATTCCTGTGGATCTTCTGAGCATGGAAAATATGGATGTGGATAACATCAGCCTTTAGCTGTGTTGGTCACCTTTCCATTGCTGTGGAAAAACAAGTGAGAAATGCAACTTAGAGGAGGAAAAGTTTATTTTCATCTCATAGTTTCAGTGGTTTTCATGTAAAGTCAGTTGAGTGCTTGCTGTTGGGCCTAGAATAAGGAAGAATATTGTGGTAGGACAAAGCTATTCACTTTATGAGAGCTAGAAAGAAGGGAGGCAGGGAGAAAGAGGGAGACAAGGATAGTGGAAGATAGGAAAAGAGAGGGAGAGGGAAGGAGAGAGACAGAGATTATGGGGTTAGTACACACTCATTTCAAGACACCACTTACTCAGTTTCCACCACCTTCTGATAATGTCATAAATTTATAAAACCATCAATAAGCTAAACTTTTAGTACATGACCTTTGAGAACATTTTAGCTCCAAAGCATAATATGATTGTGTCATTTTGGTCATTGGCTATGCTCAGCTTTTTGGGCAAAGACTCGGGGAATGTCAGTGTAGGACTCCCCCAAGACTGCGACTGTGGAAGGCTTGGGAAGGAGAACTGTAGAAGTTGTTAGTGTGTGGGCAATGGCTGTGAGACTAGCGGTGAAAGACGTGAATGGTTTTGCTGTGTCTGTACTCTAAGTACTCTGCCACATGTTCAAATGGCTGTAGGATCCGTGAGACCACCAGAGCCTGTCTCAGTAGAAGAAGGTCCAGCTCAGCCTAGGCAACCTCACAGCCAGCAGCGTCTAACAATGGGGACCTCTTAATTTATTTTTAATTTTGGTATCCTTCTCAATCACAATGAGCTCTGCATCATTCACAGTGTCTCTGCTTCTGAAATGCTGCCCAAGGCAGATGTCTCATCTGTTCCTTTGGGACTTTGTTTAGGAGCAGGGATGATAAATAAACCTTATTGTCCTTAGTTCATAAGAACATAGCACTGTGAGTCCCCCCTTGTCCCCCTACTCATAATAACGTGCTGAAGTACGTAAATCAATGATGAAGACTTCATTCTCAGGTTGATGATAAGGACAGACACAACTAAACATTTCTTACAACCCTACTGGCTGCAGCTGTCATGGCAGAAGGGAGCTTGAGAAGGTGGGATGTAATTACCCTAGTTGGAATCGGGCCGAGGGACCCAAGGTTGGTAGCCTGGGGACAGGAGCATCAACGCTCACTAATGGTCCAGCCCCTTTTCATGTCTTACTCATTAGAGCCACCTTTTATATTCAATAAGACCGTGGCCTTTGGGCCCAGGACCAAGGGTAACGCAGAGTTGCCGCTCCCCTGACGATGTGCTGTGCATTCACGTAGCTTCTGTCCAGGGTGCGAACTTCCCCATCACAATATTCAGGTGCAGAGCAGATCTCAACCCAGCAGCCATCTGCGGAGCAGCGCTGATGATAGCTGGGGTATACACACGATGCACATTCATGGCCAAATTGTTGCAGGCTTCCTTCTTCCACCCGACTGACAAAGAATGACATTCTCCTGCTCTCACCTGTTTGGTGCTGAAATTTCTTTCTCTACACAGTCCCTGGGTGAGCTGAAATAGAATCTTTAGCCACTCTGGGATGTGTCCTCAGTCATATTTGATGGCAGTGACAAGAATCATTAATGTGAAGCTTCACTGCCGTCCGCTGTGCCTTGATCGACAAAGAGAACGCTATTTTTGTCCAGTCCATTTCCCCTTTTCCCTTATTCACTTTACCCTCCACAAGAGAATTCTACCTTTGCCATAAGCTAATCTGTGATCAGCTTTTGTGATGCAAATTGGGGACAGTGGACAGACAAAGACAGAGGTGGCATCAGGGAGAAAAGGTATAAATTCCAGGGACTGAAGAAAAAAAGGCAGCAAGGAAGCTAAAGAGAAGGAAAGAGTCAGGAAGGCCTGGGCATGGTGGGTGTGGGGGTTGCAGACAAGAGGAACACCAGGGTTAGAAAACCAACACCTACACCACTGAGTTGTGTCTTTGTGCAAAAGGAAAGACACATCAGAGAAATTGGGGCAAGTGACTTTTAAGAAGTCTGCTTGATAGCTATCATTTAGATCTCTTTTAGTATTCTTCAAGAGTTATGAGTAAACACTGGTGTTAGGCTTAATAGTGTCTGACTGTGGGAGTGTTTCTCCTTCATGGGAGAGACCCTCGTGACACTGGGCCACGGGAGGTGCTGGCGTTATCAAGTTTACATGCCCTTCCAGAAGACTGAGGCCGAAGCTTTGAGAGAAACTCAGACAAGGATGCAGGTTTTGTTGCCTCTTATGACCTTCTCATAAGAAGTGCATTTTGAGTTGTTGCCTCTCCTGATGCATTTTAAAAAGCAGAGTGTGTCAGAAATTACTAAATACTGCAATCTTCGTGCTTGCAGGGGTGAGCTGCACGTGGAAAGGCTTTGGGTTTGTGCACTAGTTTCATGCACATTGTTATTTAGCTCTTACATAAACTCTCAAAAGTAGATCCCATGTTCCCATTTGTAAACATGCAAACTGAGGCCCAGAGAAGAATTAATTTTTTCATGGTTGTGCACTTAAGAAGAAGCAGCTTAGGCTATGGAGATAGCTCAGTGGTTTAAGTGTCTGCCTAGGCAAGCACAGGGACCAGGGTTCGATCCCCAGCACCACATGCCAAGTGGGCCCTGCCCTTCAGTGTGCTGAGCTGGCCACCGAGACCAGGCATGATGGTGCATGCCTGTAATGCCAGTGCTGGGGAGGCTGGAAAAACAGGAGGGTCACTATGATTCTGAGCTTCACAGTGAGACACTGTGCCAAAAGGAAAGAGCCACGTTAAAAGCAGAAGTAAGCACTTAAGTAGAGGCTGGGATTAGAGGAGAGCGCTGGAGCTCTTCCTCAGGTCTCCCTTGCCAGGCTCCTCTGGCTGAATCTCTGCACACAGTGGCTCTGAGCCCTCCTCAGAGAGAGCGGGCAAAGCAGGAGCGCAGCTCAGCCCAGCTCTTAGCGTCCATGCAGCCTGCAGAACAGCCTCAGAGGGCTGGGGCCTCCTCCGCTTCCCTCAGCCCTTCATCTGGACCTAACAAAAGGGCAGTGGGGAAAGCAGAGTTGACTGCTACTTTTGGCTGCTCAGGACCAGGCAGAGGCAAGACAAGAAGCTCCCCCGGTGCCGCCGGACTGGCATTTGCTCCAGAAGCCTGAAGATAATTCACGGCATCAAATCATTCCAAATCAGATGCAGGCACAATCATTTTTCTGTGTGAACATCTTACTGGCTGAACGCATGCATTTCAATGGCTACAGTGCCCTCATTTTCCTAGTCAGAGACAACAAAGCCCAAGGTAATGAGCAGAAGGTGTGACCGAGTCCCTGGGGACACTCTCCAGGGGAGTCTCTTGGGCTTAAATACATTTAAAGTACACTGGAAGGAAACCAGTGATTACAGGCTAATTTTCTGCTTGTATTATGTTAAGGATCCTGGTGTCTACAGAAATGCTAATTGCTTTATGTCAGAAAGCTTTGCTCTTATTGGTAAAATTATATATATATATATATATAATTTTTTAAAGATACTAAGGAAAGGGTTTTCAACTTAAAGGTGAAATTATCAAGATACTAGTAAAAGATATAAGACTTCCACCTGCCCGAAACTTGATTTTTCTTTTCAAATGTTAATACAGGAGAAGGCAAGGCGATCCAGTGCTTCGAATTTTCCAGGTAAGGCAGGGTCTGGAGGGTCCCAGCCTAAAGAGGCGGGAAAGGATAGAGTCTGTCTCATGCAAAAATACTCTGTCTTCTTGCAAGGAAGCTCATGGGAATGGAGGGGACAGCACAGGCGAGGACATGTGGAGGGGTTGGGTTGTTTCCAAGGACCCACACTTCGTTCCAAGGGACAGCGACTGGGTACTTGCAGTCTCCATCCTCATGGCTCTAGCCGCCAGCACCTCACTCCACTGTCACCTCTCCCCTCCCTCTCCTTTTCCCTCTTTGTTTTCTTCCTCTTCTTGTCTGGACCTCGAGTCTGAAAGGCATTTGTGATTTCATTCATTCTAGGTCTGTGAAGAATGACCTAGAAGCCTGCTAGGCAAAGAAAAATCAAAATCAGAGAAAGCTGGATGAAAAATTACTCCAATACCTACTTTACTGTGAATAAACAACTTAAAATCACATTTATGAATGGGGCAGTGGAGAAGAGACTACTGATCTCTTTCTCAGAAGTTACAGAAAAAATTAAATTGTATATAATATAAACAATAGTTTTAAGGAAACGCCATACTGATTTCCATAGTGGCTGTACTAGCTTATGTTCCTACTAACAGTTTAGAAGAGTCCCTTAGCCCATTCCCCCATTCTTGCCAGCATTTGTAAGTATTTTATTTCTTGATGCTGTTCATTCTTTCTGAGTTTAGCTGGAATCCCAGTGTTGTCTTAACTTACATTTATTTACTGGTCAATGACACAGAATATTTATGGATTTATTGCCCACCGTACTTCTATGAAGTGTCTGTTCATTTCTCTTGCCCTTTTCTTGATTGGGTCGTTTGCTTTGAAGGGAGTCTAACTTTTTTTCTAACTCCTAAGGAATAACTGAGAAATAGCAAATTTTTTCCCCTTATGCAGGTTGTCTTTTCACTCCATTGGTTGTTTCTTTTGCAATTCAGAAACCTTTAAACCCATTGAATCTCAGTACTACTTCATATACAACTGGAATTCTGTTAAGAAAGACTGCATACGCTTGTGACTCCAGAAGTTTTATCTATTTTATCATCCAACAGGTTGTGTTTCTGTTTTAATGTTTACTTCTCTGATGCTTTTTAAAATTTTTATTTTTTTTAAAGTATTTGGTTGTTACAGTGTCTCACTACACATCTCGTATGTATACGAGCTCCTATTTTCAGCCTCTCCAGAACTGGGATTATAGGTATGTGCCACCAAGCCTGGACTCTGTGGCAGGCTCAGCTCAGCCTGGGGGTGGGGGATGCTGGCATGGCATGTGATGACAGGGATTGAATTGCTGTCCCAGCACTTGCCTAAGCTTGCCTAAGCAGGCGCTTTAGTCTGCTGAGTTATCTCACACCTCCAGCTATCTCACTGGTGCCCTGATCCATTTTGATTCTAGTTTCCTACAAGGTCAGAAAGATGGTCTCTATATATACATGTGCATCTTTCCGAGCCCCATTAAAGAGGCTAACTTTCCTCCAGTGTATGTTTGGGCCTCTTTATCAAAGGAAAAACAGTTAAATGTGCTTGGAGTTCTTTTTGCATCCTCAATTCTGTTTCATGAATCCTCAAGTCCAGTTCTGTGCGTGTGTCATGCCGTTTTCATCATAATAGTTTTGTAATATAACTGAAAGTCTGGGATTGTGATGCCTCTTGTTTTGCTCTTTTTACCCAAGATTAATTTCAGTCTCTTCTACTTTAATGTGCATTTTAAGATTTCTTTATCCACCTCTGTGAAGAATATGGTTGTTATTTTGATTAGGATTTCATTAAGTCTATATCATTTTATCCACAGTTCCCTGCAGACCTGTTTGCTACCAGGGAAGATTAGCTTATACACAATTTATCTACAGTGGGACCCTGGGATTGAATTTTAGCTTGTCTCCATGTTTCGTGTGCCAGTGCTAAAGTAAATGTTTTGCTTTTCTTGAATATGTTGACCCACATCTCATATTGTGCACGAATTACTGTGGAGTCTCAGATATGACTGACAACCTATACTGCTGAGTGTAGCTTCAACAGCATGATGGTGAGTGAGAGAGAGAAAATGTCCACCTCTGTTTCTCTGAGATCCCAGGCTTGAGCTGTGACCTGTACTTTCCCAGTGATGAGCTCTACGACCTGGGGCAAATCACTTCACGTCTTTGAGCATGTCACATCCTCTGGAAAATGGGGTTTGTAGCATCTGACAGGGCAGTTGTAAAGCCTAATTTAGATGACACAATTTAAATACTAAGCAGAGCACCCGTCATTTCCTGGAGGCTTTGTTAATGTTATTTCTCTGCCAAGGAATGCAAATGAAGGACCCTTGGCGAAGATGCAGTGGTGATGATGATGACGGTGCTCACAGGGGCCTCGCTTGGAGTGCTCACGAGGGAAGACAGCACTGATCTCCACTGCCTGCAGACGCTAGGCACGCACAGAAGGGAGAAGGAAGCTTGTGACTCCCGGTACTGGGAAAGCCCTGAAATTGCAGTCTCAGGATGGAATGCAAGACACCAGACAACACGGGAACCAATGCACCCCGTTTCTTGTCATTTCTTCTCAGCCCTCTCCATTACAGATTCCTGGCACCAACAATGAGAATGCCCTCAAATGTGGTCTCTCTCTCTCGGCTTCCTGATCTGCAGCCACTCTGCAGCTTTGTCTCTGAGTAACTCCTCACAGCCTGGGAGAAACAGGTTTCCAAGGTCAAATGTCATCCCTTAGGATCCATCAGGAAATTCAACCCTCTTTCCTCTGAACTAGTGGAATTTGGCGGCAGATTGTAGGGCGGGATGGCCAAGCGGGCAATCCCACGGCCGCGGTCATCTCGTCGTTTATCTTCTACTCACGTTCTTCTCCTGCGCTTCTTCTGCCCTGACCTCTCACTTCCCTCTCTGAGACTTGCTCAAAATTGCTTTGGCAAAGGCTTCTTTTCCCACCACCTTTCTCAGAAAGGGACAGATAAGGAGACACCACTACTAGGTGGACTATATGTAATGCTTAATGCACAGAAGCAGCCAAAGCAAACTTCTGATTACAAAAAGCTCTTTCGATAACACAGGGTTCGACCTGCCCTGTAGTACCACCAAACCCCCCTCTTACACAGATGCACAACCTACTTGCTCATCACTGTAAAGCCCCAGGGAAGGACTGTGCGTCTTCTGCTGTCTGTTCTCCTTTCCCAGCGTGCTTGCTGGACACTGTCTTCTGATTTCTGCACTGCTATTGCTTAGTCCACTGGAAACGTGTCATTATGCTTCTCACTCCTATTTTTATTCAAGGCTCATGTTTCTATTCTTTAAACCCTTGCTATAGCCTTCATGCCTTGATACTTGCTGAACTCTAAAAAGAATGAAGACCTCTGGCTCAGTTCTCAGATGTACTTAAAAACACATTGGCGAATCAGTTCCATATTCAGGACTCAGGACCTGGTGAACTTTGGATGTCCTAAATGCTACCCTGTGAAATAGATTATTATTCATTCCATTTCAGTCAAGGACATTATGATTCAGATAAGTTAATTGATTAGTTCAAGGTTACTGAGCTAAGAAATTATAAACTCAGGATTGAAATTCAGTGTCCATGGTTTCCTACTCCATAGTCATTCTTTATTTCTGCTGAACAAGTTTCAAAATTTTGGGACAAGCACAGAAAAGATTATTGGTCAGAGTAACAGCAAAAGACAGAACTCCCTTTGATTTTTAATAAAGGGCTGCAAGGAGGAGCCAGTTTACAGAAGTCATATGTAGGGTAAAGCAAATGCCCAAAGGAGGTTGAGGCACCCAGCGGTTTATGGTGAAAGGAAGCTGTTACCACCCCTTGTCTAAAGGGAAGAAAAGAAAAGAGTATTGTACTGGAGCCAAGTTAAAGCCATGGAGGAGGCTTGGCCTGCTGGGCTACTTCACTCAGAAGGCTTATCCACTGCCAGCCCTCAGTCCCAAAGCACAGAGGGGGCAGGGAAAGGACTGCTTTCTTTGTTAGGCCTCACTGGCTCCAACCGGAATGAGCCTATGAGGAAGAAAAGGATGCAGTTGGAAGAGTCACAATTCCTTGGCACAGAACAGCGGAGGGGAGAAAATGTCACGTCAGGAGGGAGGATGGAGGTTAGTCAGCAAGAAAACCAGTGTGTGACACTTGGTCATATGGCTGCAATGTGCGAGTCACTCCCTTCTTCCCTGGCCTCCATGTTAAGAGGTAGGTTTACCTCAAAGCTGGCAAAATTGAGCTTAAGCTTGCATCTCTTTATGTCTTGCTGCACATGGATCTACTGGAGGCCTTGGGGACTTAAAAACAAGAAAAATTCTCCATTTTCTATCTTTCTATGCAGTAGTTCAGTGGCTTTTCTGATTCTCACTGGCTCACTGGGAGTTGCCCAGGTAGCTGCAGCCTTCAGCTGGGAACCTGACTGGCTCTGAAGCTTACGAGACAGCTCTGTTCACCTCTGAGGCTCTGCTGTTCTATATGCAGTACTGTTCCCTCCATGGTCTCCTATCTACTCTGAACTTCCTTCCTGACAGCTGGCTTCTAGAAGGGCAAAAGTGTATTCCACCATCCTCAGAAGACCTATGTCAGAAGTAACATTGCAACACCCTTATGTCACTCTGTTGGTCAGGCAAAGTTGCAAAGAGCCCAGGCATAAGGGAAAAGAATGCAGATGCCCCCTCTCGTCTCCACGGGGGAGCGTACTCACAAGAAGCAGCTCCTGCAGGCATCTTGTTGGCTGTTCCTCCACAGATTGCCTTCTGGCTACACTGATTCATACCCTTTTACGTGGAAAATGTGTTCTCTTCCTCCAAAGATATGAAAAATTTTTATTCCATTCTGACACCCAAGAGCTGAGGTTCAATGTCTCATGATGTATACTGGCAGACATGTGGATGTCACCCATCTTAGGCCAAAGAACAGTGGGCTGAAATACAAATTTAAAAGCTTTATGGTCAATGTGAAATTGTGTCCTAGTACCAATACAGGTGCAACATAATTGCAATAAACTCTACCATTCAAAAGAGATTAAAAACAGGAAACACATAACAAATTACTGCCACAGCAACTGTGAAATCCAGCAGAGGGCATTTGCTGCTCTTTGGGCTTCTCTGGGGACAAAGAATTTTCTTTAGTTATTGTCAATGTCTGCCTGTGGGAGGATTCCCAATTCCCTGAGGCCTTGAGTTTTTGGTTTTTCCTTCAGAACTCTGGGTTTGCTCCTCAGATTCAATTTTCCCTTTTTATAAGAATGGTGCAAGCTTATAGCTGAGTATTGTGCTCAGCCTGACCTCTTCCTGCAGAGAGCTGGAGCCTCTTCTCACGTTGAACTTCCTTATTCCTTTATCCAGTGCAGCAGTCCTTGGATTAGATGATTCCCTTTAAATTACTGTGTGCTATTCATCAGTCTTATTGGGGTTTACTCCTTGCTCCTGGCCCCAGTTATTGCTCCTTCTGCAGCTGACCTTTCTCTTCATTTGACACGAAGTTGCTGCAGGTCAGCACGGCTATGATTCCTAGGAGTCCTTTCCTCTGGTTCAGAGGTCTCGCAAGCACTGCCTTAAATCTTCTAGACACCTTAACAAGGAGTTCACCAACCACAGCCATGATTTGATTATTTTTCCATGGCCTTTGTGAAAATTTTATGCCACCTGGAAAAACTGTCTTGGGGCCTCTAAATTTTCTAAATTTTATTGGAAAACTGATCAATTGTTCTTTGCCTACTTTGCTATTTGAAATACCTCAACATTACCAAAAGTAGCCACATGGTCTTTTCTATGCTTTGCCTCTCGCAGGCCGCATGCGTAGTGAGCTCAACTACCTCGGCACTCTCCAGGCTTCTGCCGACATTCTCTCCCTCCTTTGCCCCTCCAGCCTGCCACACAACTCCTGAAGCTCAAAAGTATATCTTAAATTCTTGTTCTGGCAGATCCTTCTACAGAGGAAATTTAGTTGCTTATTAATATCTTCAATGATCTAACTGCTTGATAGGAAAAACAAGAAAATATTAGGCTTAAAATAATCAGCACAAGACTTTTTTCCATAACAAAATTCTAAGAATGCTCACAACATTATCATGATTTGGGAAGTTGAAAGAGATGGTCTTGGGACCAGTGAGATAGCTCAATGGACTAACACACCTGCTTAGGCCAGCTTAGGCAAGCACAGGGACCCTGGCTCAATCTCTGATGCCACATGCCATGCCAGCCCCACACCCAGGGCAGGCTGGGTTGGTCAGAATCTAAGTGTTGTGGTGCACACTTAATCTCAGCCCTGGGGAGGCTGGAAACAGGAAAATCACTATGAGTCTGAGCTGCTGTAACAACCAAATACATAAGAAAGAAAGAAAGAAAGAAAGAAAGAAAGAAAGAAAGAAAGATATCAGTTTAAAAAATCCATCAGTCATGCAATAGTATAAGCTGAAGTATCTTTCCATTCATTCTATAGAAAATGCTATATGAAACATAATAGTTGTCATCTGAAGAAGTAATAAAAAAGTATATAATTAAAATTTAAAAAAATTTACAGAAAAGCAGTTGGGAGCTATTCAATAACACTATGATATTTTGTTGCAGTTTCCAATATTTGTAGGTGTTTGCTAGCTTTTTAAAATTTATCACTTGTGGTTTCTCATTGGGAATAAATACCCACATATATACTTATACTCGCATGGTATTTACATATTCTTTTTCTTAAAGACCACCTTGAAATTGAGCAAGATTAGACCCTACTGTATTTGAGCCATGTTGGTTGTTAGACCAGACTTGACTCTCAAACATAATGTGAAAAGGTAAATCAACACAATCCTAGAGTAGTTGATGTCTCTCATCTGAAGGAATTATGCTCAGTGCAAATGGCTCATCTGGGTAGTACTTGGGGGCAGGTAGAAGAACCAAAAGATGCTGGCATGAGACAAGACAAGACAAGGAATAAGTGAAGAAGCGTGTCGGCTTATGCAGTCCTGCCTGGACAGAGATGGGCTGTCACCACCTTTCTGCTGTGGAACACACTCACATCTGGTCGAAGTCTGGAGGCTCAGGAGAATAATGCTTATAGTGAGACTAAGAGTTGGGGCCTCAATTATGCATTCGGTGATTGCACTGGGTACTTCTTTGAGCACTGGAGGTGTTGGTTCACTTGCTCTTCCTACGCAGCCTGTGGGGAGGAGTACATGGGGGGGGGAGCAGGTACAGACGCATGCACGGATCTGGCCTAGGGCAGCCCACCCATGCCCGGAGGGGCTGAGGCCGCGGCGGGTCCCTGAGTGCCAGGGGCTGCTCGCTAGCTCAAGACGCTTTCGTATTCATCTAGCCCTGGGAAGTTTATTGAGCCATTTTACATAGGGCATCTCAGTAACAATCCTTATAGTCCTGAGAAGCTGGCAGGAGCGTTGCTGTTACTCTCATTTTATGGATGATTAATCAAAATCTAAAATTGCCAAGTGACTTATTCACAATCACCCAGCCAGTAAGTGGTAGTGTTAGAAGCAAAAGCCAACGCTTGCATGTGTTTTAGCACATCACAGGGTATATTAATACATTTCAGCTTCTTCAGTTTCTAAAGTGTCTATATGCAAAATGTTAACACAGTACCTTCTACAGATTTATAAAAAGGTATCACCACAATCTTCACGTTACCAAAGAGAAATACGTGGTTCTGACAGACAGCCTGAAGAATGCCCTCAGGTACCTCAATTGTCTGGATTCTCAAACCATATTCATTCTTGAGCAGCCATGTCCTCAGTCTATTGCCAAATACTAAATAGAACTTGACCTTTGAGATGCCAGGAGACAAAAGAGAGACCCAGCTTCCCAGAACTTGGAAGCACCTAATGGATTAAGTGGATTAATGTGGTTAGAGCACAGGGTGAAGGAATAGCAACAGGAAAAATCCTGGGACCAGATGGTAGAGACTTTGGGTACCATGACAAGAATCTGATTTTGCAAGGAAGAAGGCCCGAATATATACAGAGCCCTACTAGAAACTGGGTGAAGAAATAAATGTGTAATCTTTATTGATAGATGGGTACCAGTCTAAGTATAACAGAGGATGTAAAAGAAGAAGGGAAATTTGAAAAGCCTTATGTAAATTGGAGAATTCACTTCCCACTTGGGTCATTAGATTAATTTTTCCTAAGCTCTTCACTGGCATCTTGATGAGGAGAGGGAAGGCAAGGAGAGGTGAGAGATGAGCAGGAGGTAACACACAACGGCACAGTCCTAATTACTACGGGTGCTGTGGGGCACATGCTCTAACATTGTCATAGAAGGTTTTGTACTGGCAGGACCAGCTGAAGTCTGATGAACACGCTGAGGGTAGCTGAGTAACTGTAAATGCCGGGTGAAGGAGTTCGCTCCTCCCTGTCTGCTGAGATGAAAGTTCTTTTGTGGGATGTAGAAATTTCAGGGCTAAAACTGGCGTGCTTCTAACAAATGTGGATGGCTGTCCTCCCTCTACTACATGTGCAAAGACAGGAGGTAATAATGGTGAAATAATTTTGCACCTAAACATGAGAACAATCCTGTACCCAAAGACCTCCTTCTGAGTATTTGCAAATCCAACCTAGCCTGAACATATCCAGCTACATCCTGCAGCATTCTGCTTTCTATGAAAGTTCATCTTGGGGTCCGGGTCTACAGCAGGATTTTAACAATGAAAAAGATGAAGCCATCGCAAAAGATAGCAAAGACAGCTCTGAAAATTGCCTCCTTGCTCCGTCTCTTTCTCCTAAGCATGTGTGCTTCATTAAAATATGTATGACAACATTTCTCCCCATATTATTGTGTTACACCATCCTTAATTGCATAATTCAACATTTTCAAGGGTATTTGGAGGAAATTTGGATGGTTCATTGACTGGTATTTGAAGGAAACTGAGAATTAAATTAAAAAACATGAGGGGAAATTAGTATTAAAAGAGACTGATTGAAGGGCTGACACAGGCTGTTCCGGGCCCCTGGTCCCACCCCTCATTTCCATTGCCCGCTGGAGGTTGGGGGTCTTTGACCACATGCAGCCTGGGTGCCCTGCCTTGTCCCTGGACCAGCAATGCAGTCTGCCTGCCTCTGCATCTGCCAGGCTATCTCACCTACCCACACTGCCCCTTCTTTGTTGTTTTTGTTGTCTCTGTGATTTTTGACATGCATTTTGCAGATTGCATGTTTTCGCTGCTGGTTCTGTTGAATGCAAGCAGCTCCTACTCCAGAGCTGATTGCAATCAGGCTGATTGGGAGGCTCGACCTGTGGGCCACGGCAGTTCTGCCGTCTGCTAGGCAAGCTGGGTCTTGGCTCTCAGCTCCGCAAACTCCTTTCCCACAAGGTTTCCTTGGACTTCCTCGCCCCCTCCCATGTGGGCTGACGTGGTGGATACTAGGGACTAGATTCCTCCCCTTCTGTTGGCTCAGCTGCTGAGATCATGTGCTGGAGCCTGGGAGCAGAGCCAGAAAAGGCTAGCGAGGAAATGTGGCTGGAGGGCTGCAGAGCTCTGGCCCAGCCCCCTAGGGCCCGGGGCAAACCTTGGAGCCCCAGAGTGCTGTTCTGGCCCCAGTAGCAGCCTTGCTCCAGGCTCAGCAACAGCCCTAGATTCCTGTCAGGTCCAAGTCTTCTTCCCAGCTGGCTCCGCAACTCAGCAGCCAGTGCGCACAGTCATGCATTTGACTTCATTCCTGGGGTGGTTCTGCTAGTAAGAGAGATGCTGCAGGGTGAGATAGGTGTCAGTTTATCAAAATGGATGCTAGAATTTGAAAAGTGATTGCAGAAAACATGAATAATTGTCATCCTGTTCTGGAGAGGTGAGCAGAGATGTCTGGCTGAATTCAAAACTGGACTTGTTAGGATGGAAGGGCACAGACCTCTGTGGCAGGGCAGGAAGGCTGACCTTTGACCAAAAGCTCAGAGTGAATCAGCTCCTTGTCTTCCCACATCCCACCCACCACTCTTTGTGATCTTTGGGTGAAGTTTCCACAGCAGGGCTGGGGAAGAGGCAGCATTTCAGGGTCCTTTTCCAGTCTGAGGATTAAGGTGTGTGGCTGAGGACAGGGGCAGCACAGACTCCCACACCCTCTCTGAGAAGGACGCTCCTAAGGCCCTTTTGGTGGCCAGCAGTGTTCAGCACCGTGTTGGAGCAGAAGGGGCTTCCTGGCAACTGCAGCTGTGCCTGTTCACCTTGTACTTCTGTCACAAAGTCTTCCTGCTGTCTGGACACCTTTGTTTATCTGGAAAAGGGGAGATCCTAAGACAGCGCTTCGAGTGCTGAATGCAGGCAGAGCATGGGAGCAAATCTCCGGACAAGACAGAGCCCCACAGGCAAGGCCAAGGGGAACGGCCCCAGCCTGTCTCACTGTCCTCCAGGGGCCGCGCACAGGAAGGCCCTGGCACTGCACTTTGAGTAAAGAGGAGCAGCGCCCTCCTCGCCAGGGGAGTCCCTCTGACCCAGCAGCTTCCCCAGCTTATTTTGGAGTGTTTAGCTTGCTCCATTTGATAACGCATTCAATACAACTCTTGGTGCCTGACATGCACCCTCAAATAACGGCTGCTGGGCCAGCATGCGGTCTGCCCCTCCTGAGGGGACCCAGCTGCTCCCCGGCACCCACCGCTGCCCTGCAAGTGAGAGTGAGGTAATGCTGACACCATTAGCACGGAGCACGGAGTAACAACTGCAGCTCAGCAAGGAGCACGGGAGCGGTTCTGCGAGGCTTCACCTAGCAGACGCAGGGCAGACCACTGTCACTGGACCCCAGTCGGTGCTCGTGCCTCAGGGCTCCCTCCTAGCTGGTCTGGAAGCTCGGTGAGATTTTCTTTCTCCTTTTGTCCTTTTAAGACAGGATCTCACTATGCAGTACAGAATGGCCTTGAACTCACCTTGAAGCTCACACTGGCCTCAACATTGCAACAATCCTCCTGCCTCAGCCTCTTGAGAGCTGGAATTATAGGCGTGCACCACCACGCCGGCTTAGACGGGCTTCTCTGTAGCTGATTACCCTCCAGCTTGTGAGTGACAGCTCAGAGCTTCATAGCGAAGCTGGTCAGATTTGGGAAGATGCGACTTCTCCCGTAGAGCTCCGCCCAGGGAGGAGACAACTGTCGCATAGAGCTACTGCCATCTCCACCCATCCAGCCCTCTGTGTGATAGACTGCTTCCCAGAGGTCTCCTTGAAAGCCAGCATAGTACCCTCTTGGATGGAACAGCCGCGTTAGAAAGTGCCGGCGTAGCAGAAGTCAGAAGCATGGGAGGAGCCATGGGGCTGTGGGAGGAGCCTACTAGGACTGTGGGAGGAGCCACACGGGGCTGTAGGAGGAGCCACGCAGCTGCGAGTGGAGCAGCCCCACAGCACCAGTGTCTGGGCCCTGTCTGCGCTGCAGGGAAAAGAGGGCTGAGCTTCCCTTGGGGTCTCCAACAATGTGAGGTTGCTAGCCCTTCCTGTTCTCCAGACTGGCTAGGCGATCTAAGGAGACGGGCTTAGTACGTAGTGCACATTCACTGCTTACTAACGTTTAGTGCAATAATATTAACAATGCTGCGTCACTACTTAAATTACCTCTATTGTTTTGTTGTGGTGATTATAAATTTCACCTGAATCCTGGAGATGGCTCTGACCTCTACCTGAGCCTGTGACCTTTCCCTCATTTTCCAAAAAAAAAGCAGTTCATTGCTCATTACATCTGCTCTTTCCCTGTGGTCTTGTTTCATTAAAAATGCTAATTCCCCAGCCTGCCTTCCCAACCTGGTATTTGCATATACATGAGCACTCATTCCTGCGCTGGAGTGGTGGCCTGTGGGCTGAGCAGATCCTGGAAGACAGCCGCTTTGGAAAGGCCGGGGGAAGCGGCCCGAGCTGCAGCCCTGACCGCTTGTTGGGCTCCTCGTCTCATCTCCTCTCTGCCTGCTTGCCCTCCTTTGGAGGCACCTGCTGGCAAGCAGGCGGGTGCGGGGTCCTGCTGGGGAGACTTCTGTCTGGCATTGTCTTGTCAGTACCAGTTCCGGGCAAGAGATAAGCCCTGCGTGCTCCCCAGAGGCAGGGGGCTGAGCTGGCGCTGCCATCCGGGCAGCCACACTCATCTGTCCTGCGGTCCCAGGACGTTCCATTCCAGCCCTCGCAGGCACGCTGAGGTCCAGAGGCACTAACAAGGAAGCGCAATGATTAATACAGCAGATGTCCGTAGCGCAGCAAGGAGCTCTTTCATGGTTTTACACATTTCTGCTTGAATGGAGTGATGTGGTAGGTGGAGAAGACACTCTTCAAGCCCAGAGACCTGCGCTCAAGCACTCCGGTTATCAGGAGGCACCCTGGTCACCAGGGAGGCACCCTGGCCACCCTGGCCACTCCCCCATTCAAAACCTCAGCTTCCCGTCTTCAATGCGAGTCCCATGAGGGCTTCTTTGGAGGGTTACAGTGGTGCATGTGAGACCCCACTCACATGTACTCAGCCCCTTACCTCCAGGTGCCCGTCCGGGCCCCTTCACTCGGCCTTGTGGGCCACTTCAGCGGCCTCCTCCTACCAGCCTCCCACCACTGCACATCCACTTCTTTCCCCTCCCATCCAAGACTGGCTTCTATCATGCCTCTGCTTCAGATCCTAACGCAGCTTACCCTTCTTGACGAGAAGAGTTCGCGCTTCCCTGGCTTGGCTCTGGGTCCTCTCCCGCCCCTCACGCATCTCCATGCTGATAAGTCTCCTGTCACACAGCCTTCCTCCATCTCTCTAACTGGGCTGTTGTAAATACGCCACCGTGGTCTCTGAGAAGCAGCGCAGCTGAGGAGCCCAACAAGCGGTCCCCAGGCCTGCGGCCCCTCAGCCACCCCCTCACCGCAGCAGCAAAACTGCACAGGAGCAGACCTCTCATGCCGCGCACGCAGACTGGTGCTGGCGTGGACACCAGCCCTTGCCTTTCTCTTGCTGGCTGTGTTGCCCATTTCTGAGGCAGAGGTTAGGCCTCTGTCACTACAATCACTGCGCTCCACAATGTGTATGTTCCGTGGCTATGTACTGAGTAAGCGTTCTCTACGCAGCCCTGTCCATAAGTTCTATTTTTAAATGTATTGATCCTCCTCTTAAGTCTCCTAACAGTCATACTAGATAGGAATGGTTATTGTTTTCATCATTGTCATCTTCATTTTACAGACAGGTAGTTAGGCCCAGAAACATGAACAAAGTAATGTGCCTGAGATTCTAGAGTTAAGAAGTGGTAGATCACACATCAAGCTCAGAATCTGAAGCCCAGATCTGCCCATTTATATAAAGGCATCCCAACTGAAAGGCAAGACAAAGCCAGCCCTCATGGAGCTTGCCTGTTTGTGAGGCTAACAGGTAGCAAGCCAGTAGATAAATGCAAGGATCAGCCCTGTTCATGAGAGGGAAGAGGGCCAGGGCTCAGATGGATTTGGAGAGGCAGGTGGTAACTGCTGGGGGATGGGTCCATGAAGGCATCCCTGAGCAGACGACTTCCACGCAAATGCCTGCGTCCACACCAGCAGGAAGAGTATTCCAGGGAGAAGGACGGCAGTGTGGGCTACCACAGTGAAAGGTTTACAAAGTGGGTGGAGGCTACATTCTCAGGTCTGATCGGGACGGGCTGTGCTGTGGAGTGGGCCCTGGAGCTGGTGTGAGAGAAAGCAGGGTCAGTGGTGGTTACTGGAGGTGGGGCCTGAGCGAGTGGATGCATGTTGATCCATTTATTAAAATGGGGCTGGGGAGATAACTCAGTGGGCTGGGGAGATAGTGTAGTAAAGTAAGTGCTTGCCTGGCAAGTGCAAGGTTCTGAGTTCAATCCCCACTACTGAAAAAAAAAAAAAAGAAAAAAAAAAAGGGGGAACACTGGAGGGAAGCATGTGTGTGTGTGTGTGTGTGTCTGTGTGTGTGTCTGTGTGACCATATTCACCTCAACACCCATTAGACTTCCAGAGAGCATTGCATGGACACTACTGGGTCTGAGTTTGAAGTTCAAGTGAGGAATGGAGGCCAGAAATGCCAGTTGTTAGGCAGCATTGAAGTCCTGGGCTACATAACAGGATGCAGGATGTACGCATAAACATGGAGCGTTCTTCAGGCCTGAATGCCTACGTCCCCTCAAAGCTCACATGTTGAGATCGCACTCCTGAAAATGATGGCAGTAGGAGCTGGGAATTTTGGAAAGTGAATATATCCTGGAGCGAAGCCTCTGTGAATGAGATCAGTGCCTTCATAAGGAGACCAAGGAAGAGGCTTTGTCCTTTCCAGCATGTGAGGACAGGATTAGACATCTCCATACAGGGGCTGGTGAGATGGCTCAATGGTCTAAAGCACCTACTTAGAACAAGCTAAACTAAACAAAGCACAGGGACCATGGTTCAATCCCCCAGCACCACATGCCAGCCAGCCCCGCCCCCTGGTGGGCTGAGCTGGCCACACACACACATACACACCAAATAAATAAATAAATTTATTTTTTTTTTATTTTTTATTTTTGACATCAATTATTTTTATTTTAAAGAAAGAAAAAAAATAAAAACAGTGGTACAAAATCTCAAAACAAGATTTTAGGAGAGTAACAATGGTTA
>NW_004524758.1:924607-958077 GCF_000260255.1 Octodon degus
TGGGTCGTCTCACTCACTCGCCGGCCTGCGCTCTGGGTCTATTCAGGACCCCGCGGCCTGGGTCGTCTCACTCACTCGCCGGCCTGCGCTCTGGGTCTATCAAATAAATAAATTTTAAAAAAAAAAAAAGACATCTCCATCCAAGGACCAGGAAGAGTACCCGTACCAGACATCAGCTCTGCCTTCATGATGACCTTCTCAAGTTCCACAATCAGAGAAGCAAGCACCACCCAGTCTGTGATGTTGTGTTATAGCAGCACAAATGGGTTCGGGCAGGGGAGGTGAGAACAGGGGCTTTGTGCTGCTGGGAGGGAAGGAAGGACAGAGTACAGCAAGTGAGGCTCAGGGAGGGAAAGGGAGACAGGAGTGCAAGCTGTCATAGAGCGAGGGAAGGTAGATGGGGTCCAGAGAGCCTGCAGTCAGCAACCTGACTCTGCTGGGGGGCTCTGCGCCACCACTCATCCTTCACCCCATGTTCGGCAGGCGTGTTCTCCACATCACTCGTGCCTTCCATCGCATCTGAAGTTACTGTCTGCCTTTGCATTTGGGCACAGCTATACAGGGAAGCGGTTTTCCTGTGTCCCTTTTGTAGAGCTGTATCTCAGCACCCAGCACAGGTGCCCACACTCCATGGTATTTCACAAAGTAGCTGCTTGAGTTCAGAGAATCAGAAGACCAAAGGTTGACCCCTGGCCTTGGCATGGGGAAGCTACTGTACTCCTGCCCAGGGGCATATGTCCACCTGGTAGAAGTGAAGGCCCCATTACATTCTGTCCAAGAGAGAATGAGAGGGCAGAAGGCACAGACGATTTTCTAGCAAGGTGTGAAAGTCCAGGGAGAAGTGAGGGAGGAGGAGAGTGGAGAGACCTTGGCCTGGTTGAGATGTCTGTCATTTGGTGTCAAGCTGGGAGATACGAAGGTGCCTGCAGACTGACCTTGCAGACATAGACCTTGCGAAAGGAACACCCAGCAGTGTGACGTCCACTGGTGTTGAGGACATGGCGGTCCAGGGGCTACAGGCAGAGGAGGGAGGCCCAGGTGGAATGCCTCTGAGTTTAGGGCATAGCAAGGGAGCATCTTGGGGTAGAACAGACCCTGTTTATTCAGTGGAAATAGGAGAAATGGTTAGAAAACATCACATAGGCTACATTTGGAAAGGAACGATTAAGTCTTGCAACTTCCCTTCCAGTTGTTTCTGGTTCTTCCGTCAGGTATCAAGTGAGGTCCTTAGCTGAAGGGGAAGAAAAGAAAGAGCAACAGAGGACTTATCCTCTGGATATAAGGTGAGCACAGTTACTAGGGTGATGAAGTAGCACCTTGTGTCATCAGGCCCAGGAGATATTGGGTGGTGAATACTTAGACAAGGCTGAGCAGTTCTTACTGGTCCCTTGAGCTGTTCTGCTAGATGTAGAGTTAGTTGAGGTAGGGATGAGCTCAAATGCCAACCCCAAACCCTGTGCCAGTCACCAAAGAGCAGTGGGCATTTCAAGGCCTGGCAGGTCTGAGCAGGAAGGGCAGAGCACTGCTTTAAAGGAACTGGATTTCAGCAAAGGTGCTGGCGTGCCTTACTCTGACCCGTACTCCTGAGCACTTTTCCTAAGCAGGGCCTGTGGTCGAGCCAGCTCCTCATTCCACAAGCTGTAAGCATTGGCCCTCATCCCTCTGCTGCTCGTGGTCTTGCTCTGACCTCTGCGGATGCCTCTGTCTTTGCCCACCCTCTATTCTCTGTACCCACAATACCTGACTTTGGCTTCCTCTGGCTGCTTGTGTCTACTCCTAACTTCAGAATGTGGATCTTCTGAGCTTGGGTCTCCAGGGGCAAATATCACACCACTCCTCTCCTAACAAGGTGACACTCTCTCCTTGACATGACCCAGGGTGTTCTGCTCCTACCCAGCTCAGTGCTAGTGAGCTGAGCTTGGCAGTGATGTCTTTCCCAGACCGTTTCTTAGCAGAGACCTGGGAGAGCTCGGTGATTGAGCACCACCCTACCTCCCACCTCCAGCTCCAAGTGGAATTTGGAATCCATTTCACATGACCCTGGGCTCCTTCCCTCCCAGTGTTGCGCAATCATGTGTGTTGCTGGCCTGTCTGCCTGGACTCGGGCTGACGGCTTGCCCAAGCTCTCTCCGGTCTGCACGCTCCACAGCCATCTGAGTGTCAGTGCACCCCCACATGCCTATCAGCTGTCAAACTCCCTGGATCTCTATTTATTGATCTGTAAATTTCCTGCCTAGGCGCATCTGTCAGCCACCCACCCCTCCCACTCCTCCTGCTGCCCAGAGGCCCCCAATGCCTCTTCTCCTGCCTGACAGCTGCACTCTCTTCATTCAGCAATGATCTCACGTGTGTCAGAATCCACATGCGCTGTGGGAAACCACACACCTGCTCCTGGGCACTGTCACCTCTACCCCGGCCACAGAGGGTGCTGACAGAGACCCAGGCCCTGCTCTATACTGCAGCTGGGTGGGAGCTGCCTGGCCTCTGTGGCACTCAGTAACCCTGCACTTTCACGCTTCTCAGAGTCTCGTTCTCCACATCAGGAAGCAGGGTGCTATTGCTTGTCCTGCAGGAGTCACCTGTAGGATAGCAGTGTAAGTGCTGTGACCTGCAGGTGCACAGTAGATGTAGATGGCAGAGTAGGTGCTCTGCTGGCCCAGCTCAGTACGCAGCGCAGTGTGTGGCACCAGAAATGCCCTTGAGCCCTTAGGGTCTGACGCAGCTCCCAGACGGAGCGTACTCACCACTACCATGGATGGAGTGATTGCCTCACTCTTTCAAGGGTTTTGTGTGCTTGGTTGTGTTTAATTCTCACAAAACTGAATGACCTGGATCAGCACAATGTGATCCCCAAAGAGCACACCTGAATGCACACATTCACTCTCACGAAATGCTGTGGACAGCCAATCCATGCTTGGTCAGCCCAGATCTGGGCAGTCCTGAGTTCCCCAGGTCAGACAAATAGAGAGTTCTCTTTCCCTTCACTGGTAAAAGTGTGGTAACAGGAACCCCAGCCTGGGAATGCAAAGACTTCAGCTCAACCGGCTGTGGTGTCCTACAAGTTACTTTGGCTCTCCCAGCCTCTGCGTCTTCTTCATTTACTAAGTGAGATCGTTAGACGAGAGCTTGTATCAGTGGGCCTCTGTTATGCTTCTTTGTTCCCAGCGGATTCTGCTTTGAGAATCCTACATATGAGACCATTGCCAGTGTTTCTGTTTGATACCCATTATTCCTTGGGCAATGGAATTAGGAAGGGGGAAGAAAGGAGAAGGTGCAGGAGAACGCTAGCTTTCCTAAAATGACTTTATCTGGCACAGAAATATCGTGGAACCCCACGCTGAATGTGGTGGGTGACTGGTCCAGAGCCTGTGTGTGGAGCTGGCGGCTCTCGTACATCACTCCCAGGGCTTCTCTCCAGGGGTTTATGGACCAAGGACATCTGGTGCTGGAGGCTTTATGTCTGTTGGTGTGATTGCCCAAACTGGGAAAGGACCAACAACACTCCAAATGCTGGGGCCCGCATATCTTTAATTCCTTCTGAAGGGTCGGGGTTATTTCTCCATCGGGAGTACTAATGGGATTCTAATACCCTGGCAAATGGGATTTTTTACAACTGCCATTCTGCAGTTACTGAGATGGCGTGTCGCTGGGACAGCCCTATAAATCCTGCCAACTCGCCGAAGGAGGAGGAGGAGGAAACCACAGGGAGAGAAGCTCACTCGGGGCTGGCCCTTGGAGGGGCTGCTCCAGGCCTACTTCTCAGCATGAGTTACAGGTTCTGCTGGAGGGTCCAGCTAAGCTAGGGCAATAGCGCAGGGGCTGCAGCCCCCAGGCTGGAGGAAACCAGGCAGAACAGGTGGAAGGTGCAACGGGTCGGCAGGAAACGTGCTTTGCAGCTTTCCCCTGGTAGCTGGGCTTTCTAGGCCTCTGTTTCCGAAGGCCGTGGATGCAAGACTGCAGGGTAATGCCAAAAGCAAGAAGAACCTCTGTTTTATTAAGCCCAGTGATACAGGACCCTGAGAATATCCAGGTGGCTATTAATGAGGAGAAAAATTACAATGGAGCCCAATTGATTTGGGAGTTAAAACACATACTCCAGAGTAAAATGATGGTTTTATAAAAGGCATTTTCAGATTGGTTCATCTCTTAGGGTGAGCCCCTGTGACCTTCACTACTTTGTGCCAGCAGTTGCTTATAGACACCTTCATTGGATCCACAGAGCAGATTATAAACTTCCCACTTTAAAGATGAAAAACAGTATCAGGGGCCACATAACTTGTTACAGGATGTGTCAATTTTAAGTTACTGAGCTAAGAGCCAAATGGAGCTAGTGACTGTGAACCTGCTCTGCCCCACACCCTCTGCACATGTGGCTTCGAGAAGATTCCAGGTCAGGCTGCCTCAGGACTGCCTCACAAGGACGTGACGTAGATTGGAGGTTTGGGTTGTGTGTGGACTACAGGGTCCAGGTTCACCACCGTGGCCTCCAGGATTCTCTTCCTGTATCCTGTGAGCTGCCTTCCTTTCTTTGGCTTTGCATCTCTTTTCCTAACTTTTGCTGCCTCTTGTCTCCTCTCTCGCATACAGAAATTGAATGAATGATCGCTGTGTGGCTTCACACTGTACAATAAACGTGCTTTCTTCCTTACCAAGGTGTAAGCTTGTCTAGGGCCAGACTCCAGAAATGCCTGGTGAGTAAATAATGTGTGTGTGTGTGAGAGAGAGAGAGAGAGAGAGAGAGAGAGAGAGAGAGAGAGAGAGAGAGACTAGGCCCTGTGGGCAAGAAATAGAAGAACTTGTTCTAGTTTTTAAGGAATTTATGAATTTCCAGGGAAGTAGGATATAGCTGTAAGGTGAAACCTGTGTAATGAATTTATGTTTCTTTATAGTAGCCAACCATTCCACAGCACATTCTTACCTCATTCTTCTGTTAGTGAGAAGAACACACACCTTAGTGTGAGTGTGTGTGTGTGTGTGTGTGTGTGTGTGTACTTTTGGTGCCCAGGGTTCAAACCAGGGTCTTGTACATGATGGGCAAATGCTTTGTCACTGAGAGACATGTGCCTTCCCTGTGGAGATTCTGATTCTTTCTTGAACAATGAGATAATACACCAAGCGTGGTGGTGCACACCTGCAACCCCAGCACTCAGGAGGGTGAAGCAGGAATAGCTCCAGCTGGCAGCCAGCTTGCTGTACACAGCGAGTTCGAGTTCCAGTCCAGCTCAAAATGCAGAGTAACAGATTTAGAAATTTAAAACTTAACATAAATGAAGAAGAAAATGGGACAAGAGGCTTAGACAGCTGAATCAAGGTGTGCCCAAGTCTATAAAGTTAGAAGCATCTTTCAGACACCATTTCTGTCAGGCTTTTGCTGCAAGGAGCACAGGACTAGCAGAAAAAGATGATGCTAACTTGCACAACGTATTGGAGTGAACAAAAAATCTGGTAAGTATTTAAAGTAAAAAATGTACTACAGTAAGAGACATATCGCCAAGAACAATAGAACAAAGTGCATTTGAACAGAGAGGGCACATTCTGAGGAGGATTGATTATTGCAATAATCTGTTAAATTTTAAACATTCATCAAAGGAGGCAATCATTGAGCAAAAGGGTTACAGAATACATCACAGAAGATGCGACTTTGCAGACAGATGACGTCATCACGGTGTCAGAATTCACAGATTTCGTGAGACAGTCAAGAGTTTTGCACTCAGGGGAAACACTGCGCTTGCATTTGGAGGACTGGGCCTGGCTTCTGCTCCTCTCCCTGATCCCAAGCCTCGTGCTCCCTCTTGCTCTGCGGCAGGGCAGCTCCAGCAGGCTTTCTGCTCTCCATCCTGCCTCTGTGGCCCTGAGTTGCCTCAGCGCCAGGCAGAACTGCAGACCCTTTAAGATGGCATTTGCCGGGCTGAAAGCGCTACGCCTGCCCGGAGCCTGCCAGAGCGCTGCCATCGGCGCTGTCCTCTGGCTGCGAACGGGGAGCAGAGAGGGCCACTCGCCACCTCTCCGCTTTTGAAGACATCCGAAGCACGAGTCTTGACACAGACAGACGCACTCCAAGCCCAGCTCCAGCTGTCACCAAGTGTAAAAAGGCGCTCAGGAGAATTAAACACAACCAAGCACACAGAACCCTTGAAAGAGTGAGGCAATCACTCCATCCACGGTAGTGGTGATACCTCTCAGTGTCTCAGAACGTCAGCTTACTTCTTTTCAACCTAAGTAACAAATCTCACCACCCATGCTTCTGTTACTACCGTTTATTTCACTGACTGTAGACCTCTACAGACGTCCTGGGAACTCTGTGACTTCAGGGACTGGTGTTCGTGTGTCCCCTGCTTGCTCTCTGGGCATGGCTCTGGGTTGCTTTTGCCACAGCCAGAGGCTGCAGGACCCTGGAGGAGGTGACTGGTCAAGAATCTGCCTTCTGCCAGTCTGGGCTGATGGGGAGAGGTCTGCGTGGGCCTCATGCAGTGAGAGGAGCTCCCTCCTCAGCATCCTGATTCTCAGAAGGAGCCAGGAGCTGTGTGTGCTGTGCTCTAGCCTAGTTCTGCCCCCAGTTTATTACCTATGCGAAGAAGTCACTCGGTCTCTCAGAAACTTCAACTTTTGGGTTGAAGACAGACTTTGAGGCAGCTAGGAGGTCTCCAAAGAGACTGAGAGCATCAAGGGGAAGGGTGCTCAGACTGTACCCCCTAGGTCCCGGCCATACAGCCTTCTAAGTGGTGCTTTTAGGAGCTCATTATGCATTTCTTTGGGACACGTGTCCGTGCACTGGGGCAAGGGCGCAGGTGTTGGTGGACACAGGTTGCAGGACCTGAAGTTCAAGAGGAGCAAAGCCACCCACTGAGGGCCAAGCCAGGCCTTGCTCCCAGCAGGTGAGCGTGGGATGGCGGCCAGTGGAGAAAGCGAACAATGCCACGTCCTAATTGAATCAAAGGAGGATGCGGGAAATTAGCTGCCAAGGACCAGTGGTCGTGTCCTGTCACTCACCAGGTCCCCATAATGGTCGCCTGTCACCCTGTAACCTTCAGCACACCGGCCCCCTGGTTTTTCTTCTCACTTCAAGATGATTTGAATGTAGCAATGCTCATGTCGCCAGACTCCAGCCTGAAGCCCAAAGCCTCACGTAAGTTGACTTCAGGACTGCTTGAGAGAAGCCCAAGGTTATACATATTGCATGACTGGGTCCAATCTCTGCTTAGAATTGATTTTTCTCCCTTCCCAATTGCAGGAAGCCAGAGAGATGGGATTATTGTCTTGGGCAATCATACTGTGGCACCTGGCAGCTGCATCCTCCATCTCCTCCTCTGCATCCTACTAAATCGACAATGTCTAGTTCATTCATCCCGCGGCATCCTCAGCTCTTACAGAACAACTAGTGGCATTTGCTAAAATCCTTGGTAGCTGGAAGCATTTTGCAGAGCCAATCTGTGTGCCAGAGAATGACCTTTCAATATGCGAGAGCAAAAGAGCCTGACCCCACTGGGGTGGTAGGCACAGGGCCAGGCACCTTCCTGTGGTCTGAAACTTCCAGTCACAAGGAACCCAGAGCCACCTGCTGTCTAGACAGAGCATCACGGATATCTGAAAGGAAAGATGCAGGACAGGGCTGCAAGGATAACCCCCCACGAGCCAAGCCCACAGGTCCCGTGTTACACAGTCCACTTGCTGATAACCTGTCAGCACTGGGGAGGGGCTCTTGGGCCATGAGATCTGGGGACACCAGTGGATCAGCCACTCAGCCTCTTGTTTTGTTGAAGTGCCACACTGAGCACACACATTGGGGCATGCACTGAATTGATGACAGACGTAATTCATTGTGTGTTTTTTCATTTGTCTCTTTGTTTGTTCACTTTCTGAATATATTTAAAATCTCTGCCTCTGTCTGTGCTGCTAGCTCCAGTCGCCAAGCCTCAGCAATCCATGCAAGCTGTGTGTTTTCTACACTGACCTGGCTCTCTCCAGTCTAGGGAGGCTCTGGCCTCAAGAAGGAGCCCAGCAAAGAGGATTATGCTTGGTTCCTCAGGCCGGCCCAACTCCTAGAGATAGAAAAGGCCCAGAAAATTTCCCCTTTTTTTCAGGCTGTTGCCGAAGGTGTTAAAGGAAAATGTCCAACACTTTGCTTCCTCCCTCCCTGCACTCTCTGCTAGATTTCTCTGATTCCCACTGCCGCAGAGGAAGGCCAGGCTCTGGGTTTCTATGCTTACGACATTGGAGAAAAATGGCAACAGTACAAGACACTCAATCCCTCAGCCACACCTACTACAGTAGCTTGCTTTGCTTGTTCCCTGCCATCTCCTGCCTCCTTAGCCAGCTACCAGAGCAGGGTCCACAGCAGGGTGGAGGGAGCCCCCCGAGACAGTATGTATTCCCTAGAAGGATGGTTGGCACCAGCCCTCCCCTGTGTTGGTCCACTTTGCCCTTGGCATGTCATCCTTGCCCCTTTATCTTAATCTTTGGTTCAATTAAACATCTGTTTGCTCCGCCCTGCAGTTTTCTTGTCCCTGAGTCTGGACTAGAGGAAGAGCCTGGGTTGCACTCTGCTTCTTCTTAGCCTCTTCTGGCTGCCTTCCATTCCTTGTTCTGTTCCCCACCTACATCACTTTTGTTTGTGATGCTACATCCTCTTGGTGTTTTGCAGAAGACACTCTAAACTGCCCTGGGTATATGCCTATGTGCGGCCCCACCCACCACTGGGTACCTAAGCCCAGGAGCAGTGAGGTCACACTTTGTAGCAGTAGGAGAAGCAGCAGAACTGGTTGTGTCCATGTCTAGGAAGCTCCCTTCCCCTGCATGTTGGAGGTGTCAGCCCCAGCTGTTTAGTTATATGTTCTGCAGCCACTCTGGGGGCTCCAGGGGAGATCGGCAAAATGCCCAGAGACCATGGAGATTGCCAGTGCAGCCCAAACCAATTACTTGTCAGGGCCCCAAAGAGCTTTGATCGAAGTCAAGGTCAGCTCCTCCCTGAGCTTGTGACTCAGGGGAAAGTTCACCAATTTCAAGACAGAGAGAGATGGGATTAAGGAATGAAAGCGCCTTCTTCCAAGTCCTTCCCCGTCAGATGCAGTAAAGATAGAATGAAATAACAGATATAAAAGTACTTTGAACTTTTTTAGGCTCAAAGAAGCTTTAAGGATCTGAAGTATTTTGATTATCTTTTAACACTGTGATAATATTGATCACTTTGGGCCAGGGTAAGGTATCTCCAGGGGCTCCATGGAATTCTTGGAAACTGAAAGTATAACTATTGTTGTATAAAGGTCCCTGGTGGGCTGAGACTCCAAAGGAGATTTGTAAAAGTAGCAAGGGCCCAAGGTTAAGTTTTATCTTAATTGTGTGCTGAGAAGTCCTTTCTAGGTCACAGCCCTGGGGAAGCGTAACTGAATGTGTCCACACTGTAGACCATCACCTTCCTCACGGAAACCTTTCCTTCCTGCCTTTCCCGCTGGCTCCTAGCTCTGGAACTTATCCTCCTAATCTCTGGCTTCAGTCTCTAGCAGAAATTGTTAATAATGATAATAATAATAATGATAGTAAGTAAGTTATCAAGATCACTCATATGCCAGAAGAGAAAACATACGAAAATTCATTCTTCGACATGAGCACTTTGACTTCATTTCCTGTGTTGAGATTCTGCTATGGCTGATAAGGCGTGGGTGCAGTGGATAAAGCGAAAGATCATAGATATCAGAGTCTGAGAAAAAGGGCTGCGAATCTCCACCCTGACGTGTGCTGGCTCTGCTGTGTGTGGCAGGTCCTTGGAGTTTTCTGTAGCTCAGCTTCCTGCTTGACATGATGATGGCCTCAATTTCTACCTCATAGTGTTATGAAAATTCAAACACAAAGGAACACATTGAACATTTGGCCAACTCTGTGACACATACATCTCAGTAATGACAGTGATCATCAATATCAGCATTATTGACAGTCTTTGAAAAGTCAGTTATCCTTCATGATTCCAAAATGGGGAAAGACCAGCCTACCCCAGCATGAGTCTATTAACGTCTCTCAGGAGGATGGACTCGAAGATATTTGGAGTTTCTTTGCAGTATTACTTTAGATTCTGAATCTGGTATTCAAAAGCAGAAGCAATGACTTACAGTTCTCATGAGAATGCATTTAGGTGGGGAGGGTGCCAACTGTCCGCACGTGGCAGGGTGGCATTCTGCCCCACCCACACCTTTGGCGTGGAGGAAGTTCATGAGGGTAGAGAGCATCGTGGGGAGCAGAGCTCTCTGCCGTTGTGTATGGCAGTTCCTGCCTCCACCTGAGCATTTAATCACCTGCAGAAGCAGTTCAGCTCTTTGTATCATCCTCCGCCATGAACATGAGCCCTTAAATGCTGGGGATAATTAAAAGCAAAACTGCAGAGCTGGTTAGAGTCACCTGTCCAGAGAACAGGTAACAAATGCGGTAGGAGTGGTACGGGAGTTCAAGGTGAGAACTGTAAAGATCGTTTTCTGCTAGTGTCAGGGACATTATTTTCGGAATGTACAATTCTGGCCTTGGAAGCCAAGCCTGGTTCAAAAACGATAATTCACACGTAATGAACTTAGAGAGTTATGGCTGCAGGATCAGAGTTTTCCTCCTGCTCATCCAGCCAGTTTGGCAATATCAGGTGTTTAACCATAGAGATGAGAAATGTTTCAGGGAGAGTGCACATATAAAGCCTCCTATGAATGCCCAGACTAATTTACAGTCATTTCTGTTGAATTAGCCTATGCACCACCGTGGGAGGGCTGAAGAAGAGTCGATTCTCTACCCAATCTCTAGGAGGAGAAATAGGCACGAACAGAAGAGCTTTGCAAGTGGACCTATGTGAGATTTGAGTTCCGAAAGGAGGGACTATTAGGCAAATGCCGTAATGTGAAATCAGACTCATTCATCCCATTGATAATTATGCGTATTTGTGTATTTTTGAAAATAAATATACTAGATATAGAGAAAGCATTACTTGATTGAATAAATCTCTTCTAATCAATGTTTTATTTTAGAGCAAGCTTCTAATTTCTCAAAGAGCTTTTACATATATTATCTCATTTGATTTGCACAATGGTCCCGTATATCAGAGAAACAGGTCTTATTTTATTCCCTGTAACAGATGCTTAGAAGGTTAATTCAGGGAGCATCGTTGTGTCGCTGGGGCTGGACACTGTTTTCTGAATCTCAGACCTGAGTTCATTAGGCAGGACGGCACCTCCCTTGGAAAGCTCCACCCTGCACGATGAGATGACACGCATTGTCTTAACCTAGCCTCGAAGGCTACAGAAACAGGAGAAGTGGAAGAGAATTTCTTAGGACTGCCCAGGCACAGGTGTCTCTGTCCCTTTCTTTCCTATTCTCACCCTTATGGTGAAGAACCATTTTGCCTCCTCTTGGGCATCTTGAAGTGATTTCTAAGTAAGCAGATCCAGAGCAATTTAGGTTGCATTTTAAGGTGGATTATCAGAGCAGAGAAGTGAATCCCACAGCAGAGGTGGCAGTCTATCTTGATAGGACAGGTTAGGCGCCGGGGAGGTGACACCATCAGCAGTGGCCACGGGCTGGCCTCCAGGGACATCGCAGCCTGATTAGGAGGACTTTGCCGGCCTTCGCACAGACTGGATTCTTTCCAGTGTGGTCAGAAAGAGACTCCGTCCTGGGTGAGGCCTGAGCTGCTCATCTGGCTTCAGCTTACAGACGTCGCAGGAGGTTCTGCAAAGGCGTGCGTGGCTGGCGGATGATTCTGATCAAAGCGTCGGAAATCCGCCCTTTGGTTACCTGACTCACAGGCCAAACCAAGACTCCGGGGTCTGAGGAGCTGGCCTCAGATGCCCGCCTCACCTTGGTAGGGCTTCTGCTCTCTCGCGGCTGCTCGGTCTGGAGAGGAGCCCTCGCTGCCCCTTCCCGTCGTCATCACAGGAGGGCAGTAACCACTGGCAAGGCGGGCAGGCGAGGGTGCAGAGGGCTGGCCGGTCCCTGCTGCGTCCGGCTGCCCTGCCAGGCCCAGTGTCTCCCATATGCCCTTCGTAAGGTGTTTAGTTTTTAATTGCTTGCTCTAGAACCATTCTTTCTTGCTTTTCTTTTCGTTTTTCTTTTTTTCTCTTTCTTGCTTTTTGTGGGGGATTTTGTTTGGTTTCACCTGCTCCTCAGTCAGGGCTCCTCGGTCATTTCTCGTGCTTCCCCACTATCCATCTTTTCTCATCCCCAAGCTCTTGCTCTTCTCCTGGGTTGCATGGCCCATCTGTCCCACTCAGCATTCTAGATATTAGCTCAGCCATTCGAATTACCACGAACACAAACATCCTCATTTACATGGAAGGCACAGAAGGTGACATTCTGTCTATAACAATAGGTTATAATTATCATGTCTCTCATTTGTATTCTATTTTGCAGCTTATTGGATTGTTTGCCCAGGCATTCTCCATTTGATTCAACTCACAGTGCTGAGAACTAGGCAATTATTCTTTCATTCCTTTATTCACCAAGAATTTATGGAGGGGTTGGAGACGGAGACTGGCCTCGCTCCTGTCCTGGAGGTGCTTCCATTCTAGACGGCCTGGTGCCATTTCTAGCCTCACTCCGTCTAACTCACTTCCAGAGGAGTTCAGCTCGCGGCAGCCACGTGGCAAGTGCCAGACAGGCGCTTGCACCCAGATCTTCAGCTCTTTCTAAGCTCCTAGCTGTTTCTCAGAAGATACAGGTCTCCCCTGAGCACACGAGCTGCGTTTCAGAAGGCCATTTTTAATTTCAGTACTTGGAATTCAGAGCACATTTTCCCCTAGCAATTACGCTATAACTGGTTACCACGTTATGAAGCCATCCAACAAAAGTCCAGTTAACCCATTTAACCCACAGTGTAGCAGACTCATGCTGTTAATAGGACTGCTTCCTCCTGCTGGGGAGGGATCTCACAGCACTCAGTCAAACCTGATGCCCTGTGATAGACACCTCCCTCCGCCTCTGGCTGCCCTCACTCACGGCAGGTGTAGCACTGTTCCTGTGCAGTCGGGTATCTTTACTGCATTTGCTTATATTTCTCATCTTCCCTGCTTTCTGAAGTTTTTCTACAAGATGCAAGGAGCTAATGTGTATAATCACCAGGCTTAGCTTGTTGTAGATTGTGTGCTGTTTAGTGAGTAAGTGCCTGTCTGGCTTAAGGACAAATATATGGCTGTTTCCATAGAGACCTGATCATAATAACTAATTAGACCAGCATTTTTTTCCAAAGCCTGTTCCAGGGGCGTCTCAGATGTAACACACACCAAGCACCCTGTATCATTAGTATATTTGTTGTTATTTGTCTTTAGTAGCGTCAATAAATAACCTTTGTGACTTGAATCGAGACTAAATGAATAAACTGAGGAGTTTTGCCTTTTCACATTTTGAGTTAGCAGGTAAATATTATTCTCCACCTGTATTTCTGAAGAGTAACCAGATGAGCTCCTTGCAGAGTTGCTTCAGAGCCCTGGGTTCACAAGCAACACCGAAGCCATCTATCTCTGTTTCCTTTTCCCTGTTTCCTCCCATCAGATGCTCTCTGGGACCTGGAACCTGCTTGGTGCTGTGGATGGAGGTTTTGAGCAACTCGGCTTTTCTTTATCTTCATAGAAAGGGAAATCTTCTGTTTCTGCATTAACATCTAAGCAGTGGCAAATAGAGTATTCGACTTCCTTTCACAACCACGTGCGCATCCTAGAACCACTGGAATACTGAAATCTCAATTGCTACTTGACCTAGAATTCCTCTAGTAGGAAGAGTAGGAGTTGGTGGCGGCGGCGATAGAACGCGCTGGAGCGTCCAGTGTGTGGAGGCACCGCTCTGGCAGCTTCTTAGACACCTTTCCAGCCCTCCTAAATCACTATTTTAGCATAAACAAAGTGAGCTCAAAATGCTTATGTGATTTGCCCAAGACTGTGAAAATGATAAATAGTAGATCTAGAACTTGAAAACAGAAGTCCATTGGCTTCCACTACCCCAAGAACTTCTGAAGGTCCTAGGAAACCCCAGAGGCAGTCTCTTCAGTGTCTGCTGAGTATCCTTAGGCAACTTCTAGGATGCTAATGCCATTTGATGTATGAGTGTCCTTAGATCTTGACTCTTAGCCGCTCTGCAAAGAGTAAGAGCTTTAAAAAATCTTTTCAAATATGCTTGACCTGTGATGGCTAGCTTAGAGTTTATTCTTTGTGTCTTGTGACAGCTGCCAGTCATTATCACCGTGCCCTGGTTGTTTATGTTTTCTTGATGACTTAAAAGCTTTCTGTATGACAACATCCATGCAGAAAAAAGAAAGATTCTCGAAACTGGCCACTCAGCACCACTTCTTCCAAGTGCATATTGAAAGGAACTTGTACATAAATGAGTTGAAGTATTCTTCTCTTAGAATATGAGTTAGACCCTATCCAGAGCTCTCTGCCTCTGCTCCCTCGGCCTCTGAAGACCTTTATGCCACGATTCTCTCATTTCCAACACAATAATAACTCAGACTTCTCTTGGAATTAGAAGCACATTAAAATTTAAATTGATGTAACTTAGATAAATGACATATATATATATATATATATATATAGAGAGAGAGAGAGAGAGAGAGAGAGAGAGAGAGAGAGTCCTCTGTGCTCCCGAATTAAAGCGATGAATAAAGAGTTGCTCATGGCTACATACTTATTAATGGCTGGGTTTATCCAGGATCCATTCTCTTCCCAGGTCCTAGGCCTACAATCTGACTTCTGAATAAGTCTGATTTTCTTTGGGGCCATTGGTTACCATAATTACTGGGATGAAAAGAAGATTTAGGAAGATAAAATTCAAGACTTGTGCTTTCTTAGCTGAATCGTAAGTCAGGTGACCTAATGTCCTGCTAACAATATTTGCAGGACATCAGAGAAAAGTGTCCCTGCTGGTAGGTGTGGAGCTTGATTTTTAGCTACATCAAGTCTAGGCATAAAATGAAGTGGTCTGCTTAAAGCTGTGCGGGTGTGTATTTCGTAACAGCTACTGTGCAATTCACAGTTGAATTGATGAGCTAGCAGGGTTATGTGCTTCTGTAAAACAGACATCTGACTTGGAAGTGCTTTCTCCAGGGAAACAGACCTATTTGAGCTAAATCAAAACAAGATTAAAGAGTGATTAAAGTGCTGCAGATACAACCTACATGGAAAGGTTGGAGGAACTGGGATTATTTAACTTGGGACTGAGAAGCTGCACAGAGATTTCAAGAGAACTTCAAGCACTCCAAACACGCCCCAGCCACTGTTTTCCTCTGTCTCCATAGAGAATAGAAAAGGCAAAATGACCTTAAGCTGTATTATTAGGGATTTAGGATAGTCAGTGACTCTCGATCCCCAGTTGCACTTTAAAAATCATTTAGTGGCCATTTAAAACATCCTAATTCCTGAGTCCTACCCTGGACTAATGCATCTCCAGAGGTGACACTCAATGATTAATGTTTCTTAAAATCTCTGTTGTCAATTCTAATGTGTAGCCAGAGAGGACAGCTGCTGGGTTGATTAAAGAAATGGAATTCTGGACCACATGGGTACCAGAAGCATGAAAGCATCTAGAGATGCCTTTAAAATTGAGGTGAGTTGTGCTTGGGTCAGATGAGTTGTGGCAAGCCTACTTGACTTAGCATCCTCACTCCTGAATCGGCCACTCTTTCGGCTAGTCAGTGGCATAGGACCTGGGAGTCACAGATGCATCCCAGCGTCGGCTCTCAGTCAGTATTTGTTGAATGGATATTTGTGGGAATGAATGAAGGAAGGAATGCCAAAAGTCAACTCTCAGTTGTGATGCTGGTCGCCTGAGGTGGATTTCAGAAATGGTTTCCCCAAAGCAAGTGCTGAGTAAAATAAAAAAAAATAATGTCACTAGACTCTGTTATTCAGAACAACTTGCTAAATTTCAAGACTATTTACCGAAGAGCTCCAAGATTGGAAGAAGGAGTTTCACCATGAACAAGGAACAGGATGGTATGGAAGTAGAGGTAATTATATTGTCCAGTCCTTCATGATGGTTGGAAGGGAGAGGAAGAGGCAACCCTGAGCTGCATGTGGAGGCCAAGTCATTCTCCATGACTTACAGCCAGGGAGGCAGGATGCAGGGGTGGTGCTGATGGGCGTAGAGTAAGAGGCCAAGCAGAGCAGCATGATCAGGGGCTCTGGAGGAGGCAAGAATGAAGACACAGGCCAAGGACCCTCAGCGAATTCAAGCGCTGTGTGGTCTGGTCAGTTACTGTGTACAGCAATCTACCCTAAAACCAGCTTGACTTAAAGATCGGGAATTTGGGCAGAATTGAACTGTGTGATTCTCCTGATCCCTCAGCAATAATAAGTTCAGGTGTGGTACTCAGATGGCCATCAGGTTGGCCTGGAGCTTCCCCAGGTGACTCACGTGTGTGCCGTGGAGCTGGGGACCTCTCTAAGGAGACGCACAGACCTTTCTCTGTGTTTCTTCTTCCTCTAGAGTTTCTGGGTGTCTGTGTCCAGTTTAGGACTCCATGAGCCCTTGTAGGGGACACTCAATGCTCCCAGGCACTTGGGAACACTTGTATTGTTCTGACCTGGTCTAGCCAGGCACTGAGGCCAGCCCAGATTTAGAAGACGAGATGAAATGCTCCTCTCTATGGCAGGGCAATCGAACAATCTGTAGCCATCTTTGCTCCAACATCCTCATCTCTGGAAAGAAGAGATGAACAAAGCAAGGATAATTTTGAAGTATAAAGTCAGGAATATTAAGTGCAGGTGCACTGACCACCCTGGACTTCTTTCGCAGAAAAGCAAGAATCAAGGAAAAGAGCATGTGTGGAGCTCTGGCCCAGAACTAAACCAGTTCTGAACCCCAGCTAGCTATTTATTAGCTGAGTGATCTGGGACTGTTCTCTTGTCTGTGAAGTGTAGCTAACAGGAGGACCTGCCTGAGTCTAAACTGAGTTTTTCAGGAAGCTGAATCTGAGACAAGATTTAGCAAATAAGACCTTGATTTGAGAGTGCCGCTGAAATCAAGGCGCCACCCGTGGGAAGCAGGGTAGGGAAGCAGAACCAGCACAAGGGAAACAATCAATCTGTGGTTCGGGTCAATGGCCACCCAAGGGGTGCTCTGGAGACAAAATGGCCCTTCAGAGTGATTCTGAGCAGGCTGAGATTGCCAGGTATCCACACACAGCCATCGGGTGAGACCTCTTGGGAGAGGAGCACGTCCCTGAGAGAGGCTTCTCTCCCGCTGGGACAGTCTCTGAAGGGCTAGGAGCTGAGGACGTCCATCTGACCAAGAAAGGACAGTTTTGAAGTACAAGGTAGTGAGTGTTAAGCACAGGTGCATGGCCCCCCGTCTGCCTGCTTTCCTAGAAAAGCAAGGGTCAAGGTGAAAGAGCTGGTGGCCGGGCGAGGATCCCCCTTGAAGAGGGATCTGGGTGGTGCACGCCACCACCTAGGATGACAATACCTGCGTGGCTAGCACTTAGAGGACATCTTAAGCATTTTAAGCAGAGTTTGCATGTCAGCTTTTGTTGGCTGGCATTGGTTTTGATAGAATTTGTAGGCTGGACAAGTGAGGTAGCTTGCTAAGTGATGAAGGAACTGAAAATGGAAACTTGCTCTTGAGCGTGTGGGAGGGCTCTGATAGCGTCGAGCAGATCGGGGTGGGTAAGGGTCAGAGGTAACCAGAAAAGGCCTGGCTAATGGGCTGGGCAAATTTGGAAAATTGCTAATGTGCTCTCAGAGCAGTGTCAACGAGGTAGCGCTCCTCGTGGTGTGAATGAATGCAGAGGGCCTCGGGCCATGCCACTTCTCTTTCCCAGGATCATTCAGCATCCCTGGGGCAGGAGGTAATGGGAGGATAATGGGCTCTGGGTTCAGATCCCAGCTCTTCCAATCCCCAGAGGTGTGAACTACAGCAAGTCAATTAATCTCTCTGAACCTGGCCTCCTTGTTCTGAAATTTAAAATGGAGATCACAATAACAAACCTGTAGGGTTGCTTAGCAGCAGTGTGTGTGTGTGTGTGTGTGTGTGTGTGTGTGTGTGTGTGTGTATCTTCCTGGATTAAGTGGCTGGGATCAAAAAGTAGACAACTTTACAATATATGGGATCATTTGTCTATTATGTCCTCGCTCCACTAAGAAATTCCCTAAGGTAAATTCCAGAGTGTTTACATTCAGGTGAACATTTAGCAACCAAATATCCTTTGTACGGGGTCCCTATTTGCACTTGCACACTCGTGGGTTCCCACCAGCCCTTAGGCAGGAGTCACTGCTAACCTTCACGGCCAAGGCGACTCAGCTCAGCGCCTGAGGCAGTGGTGGCGAACCTGAGGCCTGCGTGCTTCCGGGGGCTGCTGATAATCCCGAAAATTCTTAAGGTTCACCATCACTGGAAGGAGGCAGGCAGCACACGTAGCGGCACGTCCAGAATTTAAGCCCAGGTCTTTCAGCTCTGAGCACACTGTCTTTTCTGCCATACGGTTCAGTACTGTTCTGCACCCCACCATTTAGCAAGCAGCACAGGACAGCAGAGTGACACGTGGGTGTCTACAGCGGCGCTCACACTTGGGCCAGTCTGAGTGTGCTTCAGGAGAACTGATCTCATCGGCTACGAAGCGCATCTCTACAATCAGCTCCTAGATAGTCAGATTTCTTCACAATAATTAAAAGGAAGTAAGGGAGGAGGAAAAGAGCTAAAGAAATCATCTTTGTACATTTTAATCGGAGCTGTTTTTGAGCAGTGTGATAAGGTAGGATGTAGAAATGTCAGCTTCTCCTTATCTCTAATTGACTTAAGTAGAGGCAGCAGTAATCCTTGTGTGCACAGGAGCCTGGAATATAGAGATGAGGCCAATTGATTCCTACTTTTTAATTAACAGATGAGCTGCTTAAAAACAATAGTATATTGGGGGCGGAGTGGGAGCAGCAGGGAATGTGAGGAAGGGTCGTCTCCTAGGCAGTGGCATTTAGAGCAATATTAACAAGTGGCAGCCCTTGGCTTGAGTCAGGGCCTGTGGTAGAACCGAGCTGTAGGTCTCCTGCATGGGTGTGGTCACAGAAGGCAGCCACCAAGGAAACAAAGGACTTCGCATTTCATCATGTCCTCCTGGGAAGACCTTTTAGTTTAGTAATCATCCTATAGGAGTACTCGAGGTGTGCATTTGTGAAGGTTAGTCCTTGTCCTGTCCGTAGAGGCCCTGGGCCTCCCTCCCCCAGAGCCACAGTGGAGGGCTCAGTCTTACCCAGTCCTGATCAGTGGCAATTGAGTCTGGCTGTGTGTCAGAAAGCTCTTTCACTACTGAATAAAATAGAAGTAATCCTGCCCGCACTGTGGTGGAAGACCTTATGTGTAAGCAACCTGCTCACCCAGGCTTTTCCAGCTATTCTGACCTTTGTGTTTGTTATAAATGTATGATAGGCTTTCACCCCAATTCCTATAAAATTTTATTCTGAGCCCAGCTTACTAGACTGATTTCCTCATTTTTCATAAAATACCTTCCATTTCTGTCCTGGGAGCTAGATTTTATTCGTATTTTTCCCCCAGCACCTCTTTCTCACCAGGCCTCTATCAGCTTGATCAAGTCCACCACCACCATTTATCTTCCTGGGAGGGCGAACAGACACAAAATAACAGCCAGGACTCGCAGACAAGTTCCTCATGTTGACAGGCACTGATTGGGATCATTCCCCCAAATGTCAGGCCCTGGTCTCTGGTGGTGGAGGGCTTCTATGCGCTAAGCAAGAAGCAAGGACAGAAGCAGAAAGGCTGTCACTCAGGGATGGGATCTTGCAATATGCATCATAGTGATCAGCTGCATATTACAGTGACCAGCCATATCTAAGAGAAAGCAGCAACAGGAATGGTGACTGGAACTACTACCCAGGTGACTAGCAAGCAGATATACACTGGCTGGGGCAAGTACCTTCTGCTGGATTCCTACTCACTGTGCATTAGTACTACAGGAGCATTCTCAGCACTGTGCCTAGGCCGCTCCTCAGGATAGTTTCCTGGCATACCGCTGTGTGTCTGGAGGAGCATTTAAGATTGCTGTCATCTGCTGGATGTACTCTGCCCCTTATGGAGTAGAGAAGGAGGAAGAAGCCTCACTGGTGTGCCAGCGCCCCGATCATCCTTGCGAGAGCATCCTATGTGACTTCTTTCTTTGCTGGTTGTTCTCAAGGCTCCAGCACTTTACAGGACTTCAGGGCCACGGGGCATAGATGCTGCGGCTTACAACTACGGTAAAACGTTTGCTGGAGAATAATGGGCTTTTACTTAGTGCTTGTGAAATGTTACTAGATAGGAGAGAAGCACTGGCTTGGTGGTCTTGGGTTGTTTTCAGTTCCCTGGTTTACAGATCTGACTCTCCTATAGACTGGAGGGGATGGCTCACTCGCTAATACCATCAAAATGGAAATGAAATTTCAAGAGAATTTTGGAGGTGTCATGCCAGCCATAGTACATAGACACCGTAATTTTATCTGTGGTTTTATCTACAGGTGGACCACATTGTTATCTAATAATGATGATGAGTATGATAATTATTATTTACTAAGCTTTTACTTTGTGACTCAAATTTTGCGATATCCTTTGTATGTTTACTTACTTTAATAATCACCTCTACTCTTGTGAGGGAGGTGTGATTTTCTGCATTTTATGTTAAGGAAATGGCAGTTGACAAATATTAGGAAACTTGCAAATTTATGCAGCTACTTAAGAACCCAAAATGCTTCCATGACTTCTACTACTGTCTTTCTGCATCTGCCCCAGTGCCTGACACAGAATATGTTTACTTTTTGTACTTGTTGAACGAATGATGAGTGGAGGTTTAGATTCTACTTCTAGTCCTGCCACTTACTTGAACAAGTTCTTCTAAATAATTGAACTGCATTCCCTTAATCCATCACCTTCCATGGATCCCAGTATAGTGCATGTGTTCTGTAAATATTTAATAAATGAATGCTAAATGAACAGCTTATCCAAGAATTCTTTCAATATTTGACAATCTATGCAAAAGTATATGTTGATTTCACTCATCTCTGGCCTCTTCTGCTACAGGCTACTTGTAGAAATTGGAGTTTATTCCATCTTTGGTTGGTTCTAAGTGTTCAGTGTGTGTTTGCATTCCCCAACTGGCTGTGTTAGGCTTCATGTGTGTTCTCCATGGTGTCTCACACAGTGCCTAGATACAAGGAGTGCTCCATAAATACAGTTGGAGTTGGTCTGAGAATTGTTTCAGCACACATTGAGGCCTGAAGAACACTGAATTAGCAGTAGCCTCTTGCACTACTGTTTTAGGTCCTTAAAGATACTACCATGTGCTTTCTGCTAAACAGATGCATTTGACAGGGTGGCAGGCAATATCCAGTGTGCTGGTCAGAGCACAGCTTGATGCAGTGCAGCAGCGTACTTCCCAGGGGCCTGGCAGTGCCGGTCCACAGACAGAAAGGGCACATGTGCAGCTCTCAGTAAATTTAAAGGGCAATGATCTAAGATATAGACCCCAGGGTAACAGATAATAGAATTCCTATAAGGGAATGAGTTCAATGGTTGGAGAGAATGAGGAAGAGAGAGAGAGAGAGAGAGAGAGAGAGAGAGAGAGAGAGAGAGAGACATAATTGTGCAAATACATCTGTCCAAAGCTGAGCTCTTTCCGATTCCTAAGCCACTCTTAACCTGGGGGCAAGTGCTGACTCTCAGGCTCCATAGTTCCTAGATATGGGGGACAAAAGCAATTCTGAGATGGTGAGAAGGATGCGAAATGCAGATAGGGTCATCAGTGCCCACAGAAATCAAGAAAAGCCATGAGAGAGTCACGACCGTCCAGGGACATGGAGATACCTCCTCCATCTGAGATTCCAGGGTTTACTGAGCACCAGCGAAAATCAAGTAGACTGTCGGCTTCCTGGCATAGATACTTATGGGAAAATCTCAGATCCTCTAGGAAAAAATTAAAAGTTAATAGAAAGGCCAGCCAGATAGCTCAGTGGATTAAAGTACCTGCTTAAGCAGATGCAGGGGCCTGGGTTTGATCCCTGGCCTGCTGTGCCAGCCCCGTCCCCAGGGCTCATTGAGACTGGACATGGTGGCACATGCCTGTAATCCCAGTGCTTGGGAGGCTGAAAAACAGGAGGATCACTTCCAATCCTATCTGTGTACGTAGACCATATACTATATATATATTTTTAAAAAGTTAATGGAAAAGATTGCATTTGGGGTAACTGCCCTCCTACCCTTACTTCAACTCCCTGCTCCCAGCCAGCTCAGTGTTCTTGGCCAAGAGACAGGATCCTTGTTTTGCAATTCCATGAATAATTTATCCTGGAATGAAAGAGGAATCTTCCCCCATCCTGCTGGCTTCCTCTGCCCTCTGCTACCCTCTCTGCACTCCCAGTGTCTGCCTGCACTCTGCTGTCGAGATGGGCTGCAGGGCACACTCCTTCTGGACAGGACAGCAGACCAGGAAAATGTGTTTTCCATCTTGGGCAGCCCATCTCACTCCACTGGGCCAAGCTGAAGCAGGGCATTTGTCTGTTGGCTCCATGCTAGAGAGCTTTCTGTCCCTGTAACAGACATCTGAGACCATCAGCTTACTGGGCTCACAGTGCTGAGGTGTCAGTCCAGGCCCGCTGGCCCTGCTGCTGTGGATAGTGTGTCACAGCAGAAACACAGTTAGGGCAGTGCTGCTCACAGCACAGTGAGTTAGGGACCAAAAAGGAGACGGAGGAAAGGCCTGGGCAACACACAGTCTCCTCTAAGCTCATCTCCTAAAACTCTAATGACTTCTCATTTGGTCTCACGTTCGAAAATTTCTACCACCCACAGGAGCACTGAGGACCAAATCTTTAACACATGGCCTTTCAGGAATGGTACAGATGCAGGCTATCAGACACTGTCTTCCAGCTGCCCAACCCTGGTGCAGTCCTGGTGGCATTTGTCACACTATGCTCTGCAGATACTCCGGAAGCAGAGGGGCCATGCCCCTTCATCTGGGTTCCTCTGGCATCAGCACAAGGTTTGGTGTACAACCAGAATTCAGTAAACACAAACGAGAAAAGCTTCTAGATTGGCTGAAGAGCTACTGAGACTACTGGGATGGAAGTGCTATGCCCTGTTTCAACCTATAGTTCCCTGTCCAAGAAGGTTGAAAGCATGAGGATTCCAAGGCAAAAAGAAAAGAAAAAGAAATACAATTACCATGGAAGTCATCAAATGAAGCTCAGGGACCTTCACAAAGAAAGTGTACCAGTTATTTAATTGGGGGACTTGAAAGCTCACGAAAGAGAAAGGAGGGTGGGAAAACTGGAGGAAAAAGAAAAGCACTGTGCTCACCACAGGGAGAGCTGGGCTGGGAACAAAGCCCCGTGATTCACTCAAGAGTAGATGTTTGAAGGACTCCAGTGGCACTCCAAGGAGCCGCAGGGCCTGCCAAGCTGGCTCACATGGGGCACTTGCCCTTCGATGCAGCCAAGGAAGTGGATTTCAGCGGTGCATGGTGACCTCACAGCAGCCGTGCTAGAGGCTATTTTGGAGAAGAGCCCCTCACCTTACCCTCAGACTCCTTACTCCCTAATTTTAAGAGACAAGTTAATTATGAAACTGGAAAAATCAAGATGGTACTGCTGGTGGAATGCAATTAAGAAATAAATCTGAGCTATTTCTTCTTGGGGGGAAAGAGAAGGAAGCAAAGCAGGGACTACAATAGGACAACGAGCAGAGCCCTAAGTGGTCTCGGCCGCAGACAGCAGGGAGGGCCCCGGAGACTGGCAAAGGCCTCCTTCTGTGCGTGAGCCACTGAGCCTTCCCTCGCCGCATCCTAGCATGGGCGTATTGCCCCCACTTCACAGATGAGGAAGCTGAGGTTAGGTCAATCAAGACTCCACTGCCAAAGCCCTCACTTCAGGCGCCTTCGCAGTGTGTGCTGAAGCAGGACCCGTGGAGGCTAAGCAACGCTTCCTTTTTCTTCTTTAGGCTCTCGTTCCTGCCGCTGCAGGTGTGACATCTTTCTGTGTGCTGATAGGGCTGTCTGCTTCCTCTACACGGGCCTGAAACAAACCCAAAGAGAACCGAACAAAAGCCTCTCGAAGATAACCAGGGCCATGAAACATTTATGCGCTCCTACCGTGACTGAAGAGTGCTTCTGTACGCGAAGGCTACAAGACTGAGCAAAGCATTGTCCCTGACATAGGAAACTCCCCGTCTGCCAAGGAAATGATTGTAAAACAGGCTGGAGTGCTCCTGTCACACAGGAGCAAAATGCTTTGAGAAAATGAGAATGTGGCATCTCTGAAGCAAGGAGAGCCGTGTTACACGCCTGTGATTAGCTGATATTTTCTGGACACAATGCAGACAGGCTTTCTGAGCTGGGGAAGGGTGTGGCCCAAGTATAGAGCAGGCAGGAGCGTGAATCTGGCCAGGACACACACAAGGTCAGTCACCCTGGACATTATTTTGCTTGCTTTTAGGGAATGGATGTGGTGGTTTTCTTGTATTGTGTTAAAATATGCATAACACAAAATTTACCATTTTAATCTTCAGGTATGTATAATTTAGTGGTGTTACACATTTAAAATGCACAATACCATGCCTCCATCTCCAGAACTTTTTTTTATCACTCCAAACAGAAACTTGGGCCCAGTTAAACAAAGGACCTCACTTCCACCTTCTCCTAGGCCCCAGCAGGCATCCTCTAGTCTACTGTCTCTCTCTACAACTTTATTCAAGATATTTTATAAAAGTGGGACCCTACAAGCATTTACGATCCTTTTTATTGGGCTATTTCATTTAGCATAATAATTTTATGATTCATGAGTACTGGAATGTACCAAACTTCTTTCTTGTGGTTGAAAATTAGCCTAATGTCTGTTTATATTACATTGTGTTTATTAATTCCTCTGTTGGTAGGCACTTGGCTTGTTCCCGCCTCTTGGCTACTGTGAATAATCTGGTTACAAATATGGATGCATAAGTACCTGTTCATGTCCCTACTTTCAGTTGCTTTAGATAAGTGAAGTGTGTTAAAAATCAAGGTGAATGTTTAATTTTTTTTTAATTAATTCAGAGCTCATGAGATAGCTCAGTGGACTAAAGCGCCTGTTTAGACAAGCTTAGGCAAGCTTAGCTACACGCAGGGATGGTGTTTCGATCCCCAGCATCACAGGCTGCGTCAGCCCTGAGCACCAGAGTCCGGGTGTATTGGTACAGGTTGTAATCACAGCGCTGGGGAGACTGAAAGCAGGAGGATCACCACTAGGCCAAGCTGTGTGGTGAGGCCCTGTGACAACCAAATACTTAAAAGAATAATAATAATAAATAAAATGTACTGCGGTAAAGACACATTGCTGTCAATTGTCAAATACCACCCTCATTTTAAGTAGTTATCCCCTCCTTTTTGCCACTCTCTGAAGCAGCTCTGGAAGCCTCTTTGGGAAGGGCCTTGCACTGCAGTGGTTGCCTCAACATCCTGAATGAATTCAGATGTTTAACTTTTGAGGTCATTTTGACTTTGTGGAAGGGCCAGAAGTCACCCGGTGTCAGATCAGGGAGGCACAACATGCCCTTGTTTGCTGCCATTTGCTGCAAGCATGTTGAGTCCATTCAGAACACAGAGACCACTCAGGAACTGGTCCAGAGAGTGCAAGAACAATGGGTAAGGTATTCTTTCTTTATTTAGTATTTAGTACGGGGTCTACAGGGTCTTACTACTAGATCGGACTCCTAGTGATTCTCCTCTTTTCGGCCTCCCAAGTGCTGGGATTACAGGCGCGCACCACCACTCCCAGTCTCAATGGCATCACAGTGCGTCCTGGAGGTGGGGCCAGCACAGCACGCTGGGGATTGAACCCCAGCCATTGTGTTCTGCCTAAGCAGGTGCTTTAGTTTGCTTTAAACATTTATTATTCAAGATAGTTTTGATCAAACCTCACATACTGGAACTGGAAGGGCTGGGTCACAGGACAATGCTACAAGTGAGCACACGCTTGAAGAACCTCCAAACTGGTTTCCACAGCACGATGCCAGTTTCTCAGCCAGAGTGCCCAAGGGTTTCAATTCTCCACATCTTCACAATTTCTATTTCTTGCTTTTAAATAATAGCTATCCTTATGGCTGTGAAGCAGTTATCTCATTGTGGTTTTAATTTGCATCTGTCTAGTGATTAAGGTTGCTGATTTTTTTTCATGTGCTTATCAGACAATTATATATCCTTTTTGATAAATGTCTACTTAAGTCCTTGGGCCACTTTTCAGGGTTTTGTTGTTGAATGTGTAAGTCTTGAGTATCAGTGGCTCCAGAATTAGAAAGTAATATCCCACTAAAGGTGCAGGCTTATTTGAAGTTTAATAAAGTACCCCTCTCCCTGGCTGAGATGAAAGACAGGAAGCATTTTTTGGGGGGAGGGACAGTATCTTGCTAGGTAGTTTATGCTGGCCTTAAACTAACTATGTAGACCAGATTGGCCTTGAGCTTGCAGAAATCCTCCTGCTTCAGCCTCCCAAGTGCTGGGATGACAGGTGTTCACCACCACACTCAGCTAAGACTGAAAGCACATTTCAGTAGCATTTTTTTTTTTTTTTTTCAGAACCGGGGATTGGACTCAGGCCCTTGTGCTTGCTAGGCAAGCGCTTATTCTACTGAGCCATCTCCCCGGCCCCCTTTTTTGTCATTGTTGGTGCTGCCCTACATTTCTTATATTTCTAGAATAAGTGACTCTTCCATAGTCCCCCATGACCAAAGGTAAGAAAATTCATTGCAGAAATGGGAAAACCAAGCTAAATAAAAACTCAGAGGAATCACTGTGGAGCAATCGGAAGGTGTGAATCATATATGGTGAGCATCATTGGATTGGAGACATATTATCCTTGTCTAATTTGCCAGCACCCACATGTTCAGAGTCTGCTTCCAGTTTGATTTACACTCTGACATTTAAGGAAATGGGAAAGGGTAATCCAGCTTAGTCTTGACGAACGCCCTTCTCTGTGCCTGTCACTCCAGTCCAGCAGGATAATGGGGTGGGTGTCACCAGGCATGTAAATGGGCCGGGCCCACCAGTATCCTGGCCGTCAGCCGCGCAGCCTCTCTCCTCACTCCTGCCATGGTCCTGCATAATCAGATAGAGCATGCAGCTGTCTGGTCTAACTGCGGGTCGAGATTCTTGGCTTCAAACCCTTGTGCTGCTGTTTCTTACATGGCCATGGAGGCCCTTTCTATGAAACAGAGACAGGAGTCTTTGCTGCAGGCCTTGTTATGTGATCCGCAAGAAGTGACTTTCATATGTACACACAGTCCAGATGGCAGCGAACGCAGGAGGAGACCCCGCGCAAAGCAACATCTCTGGAATCTGGAGGAAACAGCCGCAGCTACAAGTACACATCTATAGAAGAACAAATGGCAGTTTCTGTCCTGCATCAAAGCAACTGCCACCTAGTAGCTGGAAGCTTCCATGTCTGTGTTTCCCAGTGCATCTGAGGGCCCTTCTCCCCGGCGCAGAGCCCCTCCGCAGCCAGGACCCGAAGGCGTGCTATTTCCCCTGCAGAGAGCATCTTTTTCCCTGGGGTTGTGCCTTGCCAGGGAGTCCTGCACCATAAGCACTAATCCCCAGAGCTCCTCTCAGAGGGAGGCTTAGCTGCATTTGTGAACTCGAAATTAAAGCCCTCATATCCTCCAATCCAAGCGAACAGCTGGCAGTAGATACTGATAGCAAGGAGAGAAGTCGCCTCTGTGTTGGATGCCACCCTGAATAGTAAGTGAGAGCATCCGGAGCAACGCTACGAGCCTCTGCCACCACCTGGCCGCTCAGCAGAGTGGCCTTCCTCACACAGTTGGAAGCACAGAGAAGGTAGAATGCCTCTGAATTCTTGTAGGCAACTTGTGTGAATGGTGAGACATCAGGAAGGGTGTGCGCACGCGCGTGCAAGCACACACACCGAATCTAGAATCAGGTTGTAATTACTGGTTTGTGAATTTAATCAAGACATAAAGCATCTTTGAGTTTTGATCCTCTTTCTAAATGGGACTACCATGTAACCAGTGGTCTCCTGTTAGGATTAAAGATGGCAGCTTGTGTGAAGGGTTCTAAGGTCTCTGGTCTGTCGCAGGTAATCAACAGTTGATTTTTAAGTTGCTTACTCACTATAAAAGAAAACTGTGCACTTGATCATTGCCCCGTAAGAAAACTTACTAGGGTATTTTGAGAGAGAGCAGAAATAGGAGAAAAATAAACTTTCCTAGGCGTCACACTGACGCTCTACTTGCATGCAGAGAGCCATTACTGAAAAGTCGGCGGCAGAAACGGTGGCCCTGTGGTCTCAGTGGACAGCAGACCATTGGAGCCGAGGCAGCTGCCTTACCCAGCAGCTGGAGCACAAAGCCCTCCGAGTGTGCTGAGCCCTTGGTGACCACGGGCTGAGCCCACCCCCAGCTGTACAACGGTGCGGCACAAATCCTGGAGTTTCAGTGGAAGGAGCCGCTCCAGTGGCCCCAAAGAGAGTGAGAAAAAGACCTTTCCCCACAAGCAGGTTTGCTCTGCTGCCACCACAGACTGTCTTTAAAATTCACATTGAGTCTGCCTCTTAGGGGCCTTGATGCTGCTCACGGAGGGAAGATGGACGAGGCTCATTTGTCTGTGTGTCTCTGTGGCCCGGAGTGGCCCAGGTGACAGCTGTTAGCTCTCTGGGCAGCAGAAGCCCTGGGCAGAAGAAGGACTTAATTAATCAATTGAGCACCTACTGTATGCCGTGCTCTGTGCTAGGCACAGTGGGGGATAGAAAACACAGCCCAGTGGTTTCTGTATTCAGTTCTTGCTAAGGGCAGTAACATAACATGCAGAACATTAACTAGCAGCAGAAGAAATAAATAACAACTTAATTCAATAATATAGAAGATGTCACATAAGGCTCCAGTCCATGATTAATTGCCAAGTGAATCGCAAAGCAAAGACATTAGGTGCTAGGGGAAGAAATCAATCAGCGTGTGTTTATTAACCCCCACCTGCAGGCTTCTGACCATGAAAGAGGCCAATATTCCTGAAGATCTTGGCCTGCTCATCGGATCCTACTTCGAAATTCGTGATGGTCTGCTCAACACTAAACAGATGGCATGAAGGTTCTTATCCAAAGCCTCCTGCCTCCTCACAAGTACATGGCTTGACACCTACATGTGCAGCGGGAAGGCAGCAAGGGATTCGCTTCCCCCAGGAGGCCGGGACCTTCCCTCCTGAGAGTGTCTCCCACACGACAGCCTTGGGGCCTCCACGCTGCCGTGTACCGGCCTTTCTCCTGAGCCCATCTAAAGACAAGGCCTGCGCTTACACACTGCTGTGCTTTTCCCTGTGTACTACAACAGCTGCCACAGTGGGCCTCAGGACATGGGCGAATGAGCGTTCTTAGAATTCTCCTGACCAAACATATCTGATATCTGTGAAGGAACTGTTAAGCTTGGACACTGCTTTACGAGAAAGAACAAACATCTCTTTGTCAAGAAGCTAATATTGAGGGCTGGCCAAATAGCTGAGCGGATTAAAGCACCTGCAGGCAGGCGCGGGACTGGGGGTTCCATCCCAGGGCCTGCCGTGCCAGCCCCGCCCCTGGGGCGCACTGAGATGCCAATTGAGACTGGGCGTGGAGGCGTGCGCCCGTAATCCTAGCTCTTGGCAGGCTGTAAACGAGAGAATCACTATGAGTCCCATCTAGTAGTGAGACCATGAACACCCTGTAGACCCTTCCCTAAAATAAAAAAAAAGAGCTAATATTGTAATAAAGGTGTAGGATGGGGGGCGGACAGTAGCATTCGCTATCGTTCCTCTTTCCTTCAATAAAGGAATAAACTTGTAGGAAGGGTCTCTGATTAGTTGCATCTTCTCCCATCGTGAGGCAGTTCCAGTGGGCAGACTTTGCCCGATGTGGAAACGCCATGGGAGCATGCTGGCGCTCTTCCAGTTTGGGCCAGAGAGAGGGGACAGATCCCGGGAGTCAGGCACAGTGCTGGGGTCCCTAAGAATTCCCCAGCCTACAGTGTGACAAATCAGGGAGGCGGGGGAGGACATGCAGCAGCCGAGTGGCTCACGCGCGCGGGAGAGCCTGCTGCAACTGCTTGCTGCGCATCCTCTTAGTTTCCTCAGTGTCACCCTCGTTACAGCAGGGAACAGGCGTGTAGATCACGCAGCACAGGATGCATGTAAGTGCTTCCTAAGACTTTGTGGCGTAAGCAGATGAATGAAAGAAGCAGAGACGAGCAACTTTGTTTGTTTTCCCCCAACATTTTACATGAAACTCATCAAATATACAGAAAGATGAAAGAATTTTACAGCCAGTACCCATAAGCCCATCACAAGATTCTACAATTAAATTTGTACTTCATTTTCTTGATCAGAAATTCATCTATCTGCCAGTCATCCATCAATGTGACAATTCTGATTTTATAAGGGATAAGTTCTACTTAAGAGAACATGATACACACGTTTGAAACAGTGCTCACTGTCTTCCAGAGAACTGCTAAAGAGTGGAACACAGAGTTAAGAAGTTGATCACTTGTGCAAGCAAAAAGACTTTCATGCGGGAAAGTAAGACGTCTGCTGGGCTGTGAGTGGTGTGTAGCATTTGGACAAGAACAGGGCGAAGGACAGGGCTCTGGTGGGGGCAGTCCAGTCCCTAAGGTCCTAGGGTCTCTATCTCCGCAAGAGGGTGAGTGACATCATTCTGACAAGTACCACAGTACAGCTTCTTTCCTGGCTGATGCGAAGGACACCGTAACCTTGCCCACCATCCTGGGGACACCTCTAGGGTCCTGCAGACCTGCTGGGGGAAGTGCATCTTTTTTTTTTGAGAGACTCACACAAAGCTTGGAGAGATTGGTCCAGAGGAATCAACTTTTTCACCCAGAATGGAGGCAAAGCAAAAGACGGAACTGAATATGTGTGAGGGGCTTAAATTGGAAAAGCAGTTAGGAAGTGACCCCGCCTTGACAGCCCTGGCGCATACGGGAGAGCGGTGTGCACATCTCCTGAGTCTGGGAGTAGCGCAGAGGCCATGGAAGGCCCCCCACCTGGAGAAAGCTGCTGTCCTCCAGTGCAGGGAGAGTTCTGAGCAGCAGCACAGGGAGGAGGTGGTGGGAGGAGCCGGAGCTGACAGACCCACTAAATACCAGCCTTTCCACTCCATCTGCCATCTTGGGAAGAGGCTTCTGAAGACCAGCTTTAAAAGGTTATCGCTACTTCAGGCCCTTCGTGGGATATTTGCTGGTAATAGGAGTCAGCTGCGATCCTGGCCTGTGCTTAAAGGCAGAGAAGAGAAGGTGCAGAGCAATTACTGAGTGTGTCTGCACAATTCTGAAAATCAGTTACCTGTCCCTTGGCAGGCGAAGAGTTGGCTGCCCGCGGCTGGAACATTCCGTCTTGCTTTTGTTTTGTTTTCCCCACTGTCTCCCAGAACTGCCCTCCCAATTCACTTGCATTGTTTCTACCCGCTCTGGGCCATGTTACCCAGCCTGGAGTCCATCTGTCGGGGGCGGAGGGACACACACCATCGCCCCACAGGGCTCACGGCGCTGCTGTGGCTGAAGCAGGGCAGGCGACCCGGTGTTCACAGAACAAAGGCCACCTGTCCTGTGTGCAGCGCAGCCCTGCCAGGCGGGAGGAGTTCATGCAAGCGCAGCAGAGGGATGAGCCCATTCGCTTTGCGGCGCAGCCTCTGTGTCCTCTGTCAGCAAGGCGGAGAGCGCTCTCTATTTTCTCTGGCTTTTAGGATTTCCATATTCATTGCTTGTTTGCTACCACTAGAGAGAAGGGAGAAGGGAAGGGGAGAAAACAACAACTTCCTCCGTTTGAAATTTTAAACATGAATATGTGAGGTTTGCCCTCCCTCGAGCCACCCTACCTTTAGACTCAGCAACACACACAGCTGCCTGTAGATGTCAGGGCTGAGGCCTGGAGAGACGGAAGTGCTGTCGCCTCCTTCTACACACAAGAAAATCATGAGCAGAGACAGAAAACCTTGGTCAGTGCCATCGTAGCCATCCTGAAATTAGCCCCGCCATTGTCAGAATCTTATGTTTGTTTTCTTACCACTACATCATATAGGTTCTATTTGGGCTCAGGCCAAGAATCCTCCTATGTGTAGAAGTCCCTACTCTGTAACAGGTATGATGTATAAAGCTTGCATTCTACCTGTGAGAATCCTCATAACTCTCTGCTGATGTAGTGTTTCTCTCCATTGCATCCGTTACAATGCCTGATGCAGGGTGGTAAAGCAAAGCAGGGTTGTGAAGAGGTGGTCGCTACCTTCCAGGGTCACATCATCTAGTAGACATGAAGCTCTAGAAAAAAAGAAAGAAACAGAATGAATGAAATATCTGGCATACAGCATATGCTGAATGTTTATTGAGGAAGAAGATGGTACTTAAGTTTCCCCAAAGCTATAAAGCAAAGGAACAAATTGTGGTGATTGATTATGCAGCACAGTGACTACAGTTAACAATAATGTATATTTCAAAATTGTTGACAGTAAATGTCAAATGTTATCACCATGAGGATGCTAAGCATATATATAAAGGGCCAGGTTTTAGCTTGATTTAATCACTCATTAATGAATGCATATACCAAAACCGCATCATAACCTGTGCTGGCCAGGTTTTCATGACCAAGTACCTGACATAAACAACCTCAGGTAGGAAGGTTGATTCTGGCTTACAGTTTCCGAGGTTTCAGTCCATGGCTGCTGACTACAAAGCAAAGGTATGAGGGCAGACAAGCATGTGAGGAAAGCCGTTGGCCTCCCAGCAGTCAGGCTTAGACAGTGGGAAAGAGTGAGGGTGGGGACAGGAAGGGCTGGGACGAGGCACAGACCCGAGGCTGCGCCCCATCATCTGCTCACTTCAGTGACACCCTGTCTCCTTGTACTGCCCAATAATGCCATCAGATACACTCTTGTCACTGGCTGCTCCACTTGAGGGAGTTGGCGTCCTGATTAGGTCATTCTCAGAGGGCCAGCCTGTTGGTCACCATGCGTGCAGAATGTAAGCTTTAAATTCTGGCATTTTAAGTCCATATCATTAATATATATATTATTAATCAGCACCTAAGATAAGACAGCTCGGTGAAGGAGACAAAGTGCTCAGAGGTTGCCTCCCAGGACAGCTTCCACTGAGGGTCCCATGAGAAGGTGTCCCAGGCAGGAGTCCAGGCACCAGTAGGAAGCTCTTGGGAACAACGTGAATGTGCGTGGGTGAGTAGAGGTGCCCGAAAGGTGGGAAGCGAAGCTGGGCCTTGGGTTTGTTCCTCAGTGGGACGGTATTTACTAGGGCTGCCATGTGTGGCTGCTCTGGCAGGTCTGAGCCTCAGCAGCCCATCAAACAGAATGGATAGAGAAGCACATACCCACAGAGGTCACCGCCAGTGCCCAAGCCTGCCTTAATGAGGGGCCATCTGAATACATATGAAGGACAAAAACACGCCAGCCCTGGAAAAGTCAGAGTTAGAGAGCCCTCCAGCGAAAGGACAGGGAAGTGAGAGGCCCTAGGGGAGA
>NW_004524758.1:958317-1002047 GCF_000260255.1 Octodon degus
AGGAGAGGGGAGAGGAGAGAAAAGTGGAGAGAAGAGGAGAGTGGAGAGGAGAGGAGAGGGGAGAGTAGGGCAGATGAGAGAAGAGGGGAGAAGAGAGGGAAGGGGAGGGAAGAGTGGACCATAGGAGAGAAGGGGAGAGGAGAGGGAGAGTTGAGGAGGAGAGGGGAGAGTCGAGGAGAGGGGAGAGAGGGGAGTAGGAGGGAAGGGAGAGGGGAGGGGAGGGGAGGGAGAGGAGGAAAGCAGAGAGGAGTGGAAGAGAGAGGAGGGGAGGAGAGAGTGGAGGGAAGGAGAGGGGAGAGGGAAGGGGAGGAGAGAAAGGAGGGGAGATGAGAGGAAAGGGCAAAGGAGAGGAGGAAAGAGAGGGGAAGAGAGGGGCGGGGAGGGGAGAGCAGTGGAGAGGGGCAGCTGGTCAGATGGCAGGTGCTGAAGAGCCTTGCGTTCCCTGCAGGGAGGCTGAGTTCTGGTCTGAGCGCTACAGGACTAGTCTAATGTTGCACTGCCCTTTACCACTGCTCTGCTCTGGGCTTCATTTTCATGAAAAGTCATTTCTATTTGCTGAACACTGTTCAGTCTTAGCACTAAAGCCCTGAATCCAAAGGGCGTCTTGTGCTCTGCACAGGTGGGTGGATGGTCACTTCCCTCTGGCTTAATTCTCCAGAATTAAGATAAGACCCTGCCACAGTGGTTGAGAATGAGCCCAACAACGGAGCTCCTTGAAAACCTGGCTGATTCTTTTGAGAAGAGATGGCCATTCTTAATTTCTAACGGCCTGGTTAATGTGATTAAAATGACTTCAGCATTTTTAAAAAGATCCAGACTGCCTCCAGGGCCATGGAGTGGGCACGGAGGCCTTCCTGCTGCAGCTTAGCAATTCATTTTGATGAGAAGAGGGCTGTGAACCAGTAACCTTGCTGGATTACACAGGCTGCCTCCACCTGCATGCACCTGTGAGTGCCCTTTTGCAGCACTGGGCAGTCCATTGTACCTACTGTTCGTTCTTCAAGACGTGTAGGTGTGAACTCAGAATACCTCCACAGTACATAGAATTGAAGGGACAATGTGGGCACACAAGCTAGGACGGGCTGAGTCTGAGAGGTCTCTAGATTGCCTGACGCCAACTGCAAGACCCGGAGTCTCCGCACCTGCTGCTTCGGGAGTTGTATTTTCTAGCTTCTCATTAGGTAAGTGTGAAATCAGAGCAGGAGCTGGCCCCTTTAAGACTCGTCACCACGATAATGAAATTCATGATCTCACAATTGCATAAATCACGGCAGCCCCCTTAAGTCAATTCATATTTCTGTAGTTCGTTAGTGGCTCGGGAGGAAATTGCATTTATTATAATTGCCTCTAATTGCACCAGATTAGTGATTACAATTATTGACGGCAGCTGATTATTCATTAGCATCAAATCAATTCCCGTGCTTCTTCATTACTCGAAACAGTAACTCTGATGAAGAGAGGTCTAAAGGAGGCCGTCCACCTTTTTCTCGGCATTCAGGCAGCCTCTGCGTGTGCCTTTAAACAAACACCTGAAAATAATTTAGGACTTAAAGTGACAGAGAAGCATCTCTCTCCTGCCCCATCCAAAGCCTAATACGAAACCTAGCACTGACTGCTGTAGTTATGGGATTTCATAAACATCACCAAAGGCTAATTGGAGGCCCCAGAATGCTCTAGAACGGCTAGTTTTCCAGGATGACCGTCCTGGTTGCAAAATGGAAATTCAGTGTCTTGGTCCATCTCTTAGAAATACCTCTTTACCTAGAATATGGAAAGAGAGTTCGCCTTAGCGCCATCCAGACTTTGTATCCCAGCAGGCAGCACTGTGGCACACTCTGTAAAGCCAGGCACGACGTGTCCTAGCTGAGCAAGAGCCACCTGTAGGGTGTGAACCGACTAACCTGAGAGCTTCCCAGCTTTCTGTTCGCCATGGTGCGGAGCAGAACAGAGTGTGGCGAGCACCTGAGGAGTAGATGCATGCGAGGAGCAAGGACTGCTTGCTAGGCTATGACGCAGCCTGAATGAGACACTGTATTTAAAGGAGCTGGCACAGGAGCCGGGGAGATAGCTCCATGGAATAAGTGCTTGCCTGGCAAGCGCAAGGTCCTGAGCGCAATCCCAGGTACCACTGAATAAATACCTGGTGTTCATAAGGGACAAGCAGCTGCCCACTAAGGATCACCTCCCTAGCACTCCACTTCCCCCATATGGGAACATCTACACTATTTTTGAAAATTTCACTTCTGATATCTTCACGGACTGGCTTGCTACTTGGAGAATCCAGTCGTACTGTGTTTTCATCACTGAGCTGCAGCGCAGTTTTAATCGAGAAGCAGCTTCCACAAGAGCTTTGCATCGTTTGTACCTCCAGCATGCCAGACTCTAGCTCTAGAGCTCTGGAGGAAAAAACATGAATGCTGACTCGAACAGCCGTGGAAAGACCGTCCATCCTGCTCCCATGCTTTGTTTGCCTCCAGTACATACACAGGGTCTAACAGGACCGCAGAGCATGGAGAAGTCCAGCTCGGCTTGGAGGCTCCAGGGGGTCTCAGAAGTGGCTGCTGGGTTGCGCTTTGAAGCTGTGTGATGTTGCACAGGTGCCTAATAGGTGGCCAGATGTCCAGCAGCGCACAGAGCAGGGAAACACAAATGGGCGTTTCTTCAGAGCTGCCCCGGCAACTTCTAAATACTTCACGCAACATGACAGTGGTGAGGATCAGTGCTGGTGCCTGGATGCCCCGTGGACCAGGTCTCTGGGGCTCGGGGGCCCTAGCTGCATTCGCCGTAGTGCCTTTCTCTGTGCACATGCCTAGGGCTTCTAGTGTCATTGCTCATGCACAATGCTAACCTCTGTTTCCAAATTGCCAGCTCACTCAACCCCCCCGTGCCAGGGGTCTCATCCAACAGCTCTCTCCAGGTCTCACCAAATCCCTTCTCCTCTCACAATGCAGTTTAAAGGCCATCAGTGTCCACAGGTAGCAGAGACAGGGAGAAGGCACCATCAGCAATAGACACAGAGCCCTTGCGCCCGACCGGAGGGGAACGGAGGCTGGCTGTGAGGAGTGTGGCCTTTCTCCCCACTGGGTCCCTGTCCTCCCTGGATGCCTGTGCCCACTGTCCTGGCTGTGCAGGCTTAGGTCTCACATGGAGTCTGACCCAGACTAGATCCTGTGAGCAACGCTCGCCAAGCTCCCAAGGCCTCCATCTCGAGGCCCTTGGAGGCCCTGTCCTGGGTGCCCTGCCCTTGGGAAGCCTTCCCCACAGTTGCCACTGGCTGCCTCCTTTAGGGTGGCCGAGCATGAGTCTGTGACCTCTCTGGGCAGAAGGAATTTGTGTCCTGCTTTAAGTCTCTTGGGCGTGGCCTGGGACTTGTGAGCCACCTGACCATTTTCTCTGGATTCTCTGCCTACATCCTAAGCTGCTCAAGCACACAGGAGGGCGTTAAGCCTCTTCTGCAGCTAATGAACTCCCCGCTGCCCTTGACTTCTGCATTGCCCACAGAGGGTGGTCCCTCCTTTGAAGGCTCAGCTTTTAGAGAGAGGAAACGCACGTGCCCAGCAGCACTCCCAGAGACTCACAGACGTGGGGAGGATAAACACATTCTGCGGTAGATACCGCTTTCCCTTTCTCGGCAGCTGTGCGTGCCTGGCCTCCCCCTCAAGGTTGATTGAAGGGCACACTCTCTCCCGGTGAGAAGCAGGACCCTGGCCGCGGGTTTGTAAAGAAGGTTCTGCACGGTGAGTTTCTGACTGGGTGGGAAGCTGCTGCAGCCAGAGCCGCAGTGAAGCTCTCCGGTGAGTAAGAACCACGCGTCTGCCTGGCCTAGATTTGGAGGCCACCCAAAGCCTGCTAGCAGCTCCCACAGGAGCTGAGTAGAGCTCTGCTGCCCTTTGCTCCGCCCCAGCTCCTCTAATTCTGAGCTTCCAGAGAAACACAGGTTCCTTTTGCGCCCCACCCCCCCAGTCAGCCTCCAGCTGGAGCCTGCGGCCCTGCATCATTCTGGTGACAGTTGGTAAATGAGTCCCCATCTAGTGGCTCAGGCAGGACGGTTGGTGCAGTAGAAGCCTCCCTCCTTATGGCAGGCACATTAATGCCAAGTTTGCTCGTTCTAATTAATAACAGTCAGTAAACACCAAAGAGAGCTAATGATGATTACAGGCCGCAGCTCCTGTGTGTTAGCAAACAGCCAGGCAGGTGGCCTCGCCTCCTCCCCGCGGAGCTGCGGAGCCACGCCCCGCCGGCCCCGCCCCGCCTTCCTTCCGAGGGGCTCCACTTACTCCTCAGCTGGGCCCCGCCGGAGAGCCCCAAGGGTCAGTCTCGCAAGAAGGATTCTGCGCTGTCTTCAAGCCCAGCAGGCTGAGGAAGCGGGCCTGTGGGTCCCCTTTGGTTTCCCAGAGAGCTCTCCCTGGCACTTAGAATAAAACATTATTTTTCTATTTTTTTCTTATTTCTGAAAAATCAAACCTTCATTTCAAAGTAATACCCTTCACTTTAGCCCTACCCAAAGGCAGGAGACAGTCCCGGGCTGGCTGCTGCTGTCTTCTATCCTCGCATCTTCTCTTCTCCTGGAGGGTCCTGCTTGGATTTGCTTCCCTTATTTCTGTCATACGAATATCTTCATTCTTCTACTAAATCCACCCTGCTGTGACCCCTGACCTTATTCAGCAAAGCATCGTGTCATCTTCAATCCAGAGGTCTGAGGATTCTTGTAGTGACAGTGCTCCCGGGCCCAGGAAGCTCACACGAGGTCAGCTCTTCCCAACGCTGGGCCGCGTCATCTTGGCCCTAAGCAGCACCTTTTGGGTGCTCTTCTTTCTGAGCTGCAGGGCTGTGCACTTAGGCGTCGTGACATGGACACTGTCTCAATCAGGTGCAAGTCTAAATTCGGAGAAGTTTATACTTCTCAACATGCAATGTCCCCTTCTCTGTACCCAAAAGAGTTACGTAGAGCAAGCTGCTGGGTCTCACAGTTCTCTCTTCGGGAGCCTGTTTAATCACCCCATGGGCAAGGTCTTGGTCAACCTCAGAGCCTAAGTGTAGCAAACAGATCGCAGGCCATCTAAAAGGTAATGGTGTGTCAGTAGACAAAGGTGTCCTGGGGAACAGGACAGGCTGCCTCACGGCTTGACCACTGCCTGAGGACCCCAGCCACCACCCCCATCCCTTTCTGTCGTAACTTTGCTGGGAACACAACCCTTCCTGAAGTTTGTTCATTTGCCTACAATAATAGCCTTCTCCCCACCCCCTTGTACCTGCAATTCTTTCTCAATGGACTGTTCAATCTAATCCAACCAGAACTCCTTCCCTGACAGCCTAAAAATGAAGAGAATGCAGAGAGTGGGGGAAAGCAGTCTCGTCCCTAAGAACACAAAACCGATTTGAGTAAATAATTGACTGTGACTGGGATGATCTGCGTTATTGACTTCTTAAATGTACGAGACCCTTCTCTCTCTGTTTCTTTTTGTCTTTTTTCCCTGTGTGTGTGTCTCCCCCTCCTGCAGTTATTAGACTTTCCTCCATTTTTTCTGTTGTGCTGCTTCTTTCCTTGCTTGCTCATTTCCTTCTGGATCATAACAAGAAATGGAGAGCATTTCCTGGCTTGGCTTGACCCACTGAATGCACACAGTGGCCCTCCATTTGTTCCACCAACACTCAGAACTCCGGTTCTGCCTCAGTTTATGTGCCAGCTTCTCTGGACAGCACAGAATCAGAAAGGGAGGAAGACATGAAACCAGACACTTAGCACGTAGGAAACTGAACCCAGACCCTTCACGCTGAGCTCTGTCTCCAGCCCTCACTACACTGCCCAGATCTGGGCTGGAATTTATAATCCTCTGCCATCAGCCTCTCAGAGTACTAGGATAGTGGGCCTGTGCTACCAGGTCCTGATAAGATGCGAGTTTAAAGGAGACGAGCTGATCTAGGAAGGCTGTCTCAGGAAAGTAGCATAGGGGAAGGGATGCTGAGCTGAATATGGGCCTGAGCTGAAGGAGCCACCAAGCAGACTGGGGGGGGGGACAGCTCTGACAGGACGATGGGACCACGGGGCTGTACGTAGAGGGCGCTGCCTGAGCCAGAGGAAGGTGGGGCTGCGCGGGGGCTGATGAAGCTGAGGGCTCTACGCTGGCTGAGGAGGGCAGCGGTAAGGCAGCGCCAGGGAAGAGAGGCCGGACTTCATCACCTGGAGCAAGCAGGCTGGAAAACACCAGCAGAGTGGGCAGCGGGAGGGTGCGTCGACATTTTATCTCATACCCTGCTTTGGCATTTGAATTTTTATTACCTACGTTTTTACTTTCATTGAAAAGCAACCATAATGATGACAATCACTGTACACCAAGTCCCAAAGCCAGCTCTGTGCCTTTCTGAGAGTGGGGCAGTGGGATGGGTTTTCAGAACGATGCCTGAGGAGTGGCCCATCCCTGGGCCTTTGTCTCCGATGTTTCACTTTAAAATAGGTGTGCAGGAGCCCCGCACATGTTTCTGCGTGAGCTCAGGACCAGTGGCTTTAACTGTTCACTGCTGTGTTTTCTGCTGGCCCACGACTCCTGGTGCGCATCCACGTCCAGACGCGGTCCTTCCTGAGCATTCCTCGATTGCTGTCCCTTTCCTCTGTCATCTAATTCCTTACAAGACACCTGTCTTTTGGCTCAAATTCTGCATGGTATGGATTTCTGCTAAACTTGACTGCCTGACTGCGAACTCCTGGCTTCTGGACTCAGGAGGCAGCCCATGCTTACCCTCCTGCACCGGCCTAAATTCCTGCGATTAAATTAATTTATCTTTTCCTAAGTATAATATAGGGATAAACCATGTTTCTCTGGGAATCGTAAGGACCTGCTATGCTATGGACTGTGTCTAGCTGTCCCTCCGAAGCCTCAGGTAGTTATAGAGGCAGCATTTTCAGAGGTGGCTGGATCCAGAGCGTGTGACGCTGGGACTGATTCACGGTGCGCTGCTAGGTTCAAGGGCACTGGGACTGAGCGTGTGAGTGCTGCTGGCCCTCCATCCCTGGATAAGACATAAGAGATAGAAAGAGACCAAGATCTGGTCAGGCTGGAGAGATAGCTCAGAGGTCTAAATGCCTGCCTGGCTAGCTCAGGGATCTGGGTTTGATCTCTGGTGCCACATGCTGTGCTGGCCCCGTGCTGAGCAGGCCATCAAAACCAGGTGTAGTAGCACACGCCTGCAATCCCAGTGCTGGGGAGGCTGACACAGGAGGATCACTATGAGTCAAAACTATGTAGTGAGGCCCTGTACCTCATAAATAAAAGATATTTTAAGAAATTGAAAATGTGTAAAAAAAGAAAATGGTCACCCCTTGCTTGCTTTTGCTCCCTTCCGCCTTCCATGAGCTGCCTTGGGGCCAGGTGACTGTGGACGGGGACTTCTGCAAACTGAACTCAGTCAAGGCTTTCTCCTTTAACTCAGAGTGTCATAGCAATGATCTCTGCTATGAGAAAAGTAACCAAGACAAGATATACAAAGAGCTCAGGACTTCTGTTTTATTATGTAGTTATTAATCTTGACTTCCTTTCTTCCTTTAATCAATGCCTTCTTCCCCTGGCCGCCAGCTCTTGGTCTCTGCCCTCCATGCCCCTGTGGACACTTCTCTGCCATCCTTCCCAAGAGATGAACAGCCCCCAGGCAGAGCATCCCCGTGCTACCCGCAGAAATGAATTGAGAGGGGGCAGAGAAAGAAGGAACACGAAATTCGATGTCTCTAGCAGGGAGGGGTGGGGCTTGTTCATCCTATTTCATATTCAAAGTGCTTTCTTCTCCCCTGAGACTCCACGCTACATAAACATAAAGTTATAATAATGATGATAACAGCCAGATTAAGTTTCATGCTAACAAGGCTTCCTGAGGGGCAAAAGTTTGCTGATTCCCACTGGAGTTAGCGCAGCAGAAGCTGCTTTCTTACTCTTGGTCTCGTAGTCTTCAGGTCTGCAGGACTGAGGCAGGGTCCGGGGTCTGAGGCTGACATGTGTTGCTTCACTTCTGAGTGTGTGACAGCACACCATGGTGGCTAGGTCTCTCCATGGACCTAAACTCGGCAGCTCGCATGTGCAACAAATGAGAGGACCCAAGGCAATAGCAATCCTTGGCTAGGAACCAAATGCTTAAAGTGATTTACAAATCCCTGGAATTTTGACACAGTGATTCAGAGGAGAAAGCAATAAAGAAGTTACAGTGACCAAGCTGGCTGGAAACAGGGGCTCCTTCAGCACAATGTACCCAATGTGTGCACATGTCCTTGTTTATCTAGTGCCTGTGCATGCATCACGGATAAAGGCAATCAGTGAATGTGGAATGCAGTGCAGCTCCTCCTGGTTCCCTCTACTGCTCTGCATGTGCTTTGAGAGGGATGCTGAGAAATGCAGGGGTGGTGCAGAGGCAGGGTGAGGAGGGGCCACAGTGCAGAGGCAGGGTAAGGAAGGGCTGCAGGGTGGTGCAGAGGCAGGGTGAGGAGGGTCCACGGGCAGAGGCAGGATGAGGTGGGGCCACAGTGCAGAGGCAGGGTAAGGAAGGGCTGCAGGGTGGTGCAGAGGCAGGGTGAGGAGGGGCTGCGGTACAGTGCAGACAGCGTGAGGAGGAGGGCCTTAGCTCTCTGGACTATGCTGAACCTCATCTAGGTTTTGTGGCAGGAGCCTGGGGTACAAATGTTGGGTACTCTACGAAGAAGTGACTCCGCAATCGGGGCTCTGGAAAGTTGCTCAGCATTTTGCAATCGCATGAATCAGGAAATACAAGTCTAGGGTCCCACACTATGTGGAAGACAGAAGAAACTCCAGGCCTAAAGGGATCCTACATTTTGTAGAAAGAATCCAAGTGCTATCAACCTCGTACAAGATCTTCGTCACCAAGGCAAAGCTTCGTGTGTGTAATCTCACACGGAGCCCGTGCAGTAGTGACTATGCCATTTATTTCTCAGGAAAACACCAACAAAACCTGCTTTCCAAGAAGGAAGGCAGCTGGCCACAAATCACGAATCACCATGTTCTGGAGTACTGAACACCTCACCCCAGTCCCTGGGCCCTGGCCTGGGAGATAGAGCTTTTAGGCAAAGACAGATTTATTCTACCGGGAGCAATTACATACAGCCTTTATTATTTTTTTTTAAACTTCATTAAGGAAGAGTCTGGGAAAAAATAAAATATTCACATGAGGAAATTAAATTCTACCCCAAAGATGATTAACATCTGAACACCAACAATGAGGCCCCATCTTTCAAGTGACGGCCCACGCCTTGAGATAACGTCTTCTTCCCGTGGAAGCCTGCACCTATATGCTCCATGGTGGGACAGGCAAACGCGCATAGTGCGCACCTCGCCTCCTCCAGGGTGCACTCGTGTTTCCGCTGCTCCCCTGGAGGCTTGCCTCTGGAGCTCAGCCGCCAAGGGCCCAGAAGCAGAACTGACAAGTGAACAACGAGAGCAGTATATTACCGCATTAAATATTTACTGGGTGTCAAGCACTGTTCTGAACACATTACAAGAAATATATTAATTAAACCTCACCAAAAATATCCCATGAACCAGATGCTTTGCTGCCTGTTTTCTGGATGAGGGACCTGAGGTTTTGGAACTCAAAGAAGTTCACTAATGCTAGAGTCTCGCTCTTACTATTGAGTCCAGTGCCTATGGTTCTAACGAGCACTCTACCCCCACCCCCATGTCTTAGGGAGAAGACAATCGATTGGAGGGACCCAGGGTGACCTTTGGAGAGCACAGCAATGGCTTTAGAAAGACAATAAAGGCTTCTAAAGGAAGGACTTCCCAGGTAGCCACAAAATAAACTAACCTGTTAGGACTCCCCGAACAGGAAAGAACACATCTAGTGTGGGCATACTATGAGATGCTCCTCAAGGGAAAAAACATTTCAAGATCGCAACGGTTGAAGAAGTTTGGGAGCATGGTGTCTGTTGTTATCTCCCACCTAGAAATTCAATTCTCAGTGTACGTAGGGGCTCTGGGAAGTCTTACAGCTGAGAAACGGATTTGACTTTGTTAAAACTAAGGTGTTTCAAAACATGAAATCATGAACCAGCTCGTGCACCACATTTCCTGTATGTCTTCTGTTAGTAACCTTGCATGTGCTCAGAAATCCTCTATCTGAAAGGCTTCTCCAGTGGTAAGTAGCTTATTCTCACATCTTCTTTCCTACTTGTTTTGCCCTTGAGAGGATCTAAATTTATCCATGTGGAGAGCCACATCTAGGAGGTTAGAGACGGGGACACAGAGCAGAAGCCATAGCCAAAAGATCAAGTTCTAGTCCTGAGGTTAGGAAGAGAACTAGGAGCCACAGCAAGCCAGGCAATGAGGCGCAGGCGGAATGAACTCCTGAGGTGACGCTGTGGCCTCCATGCTATGACAGCCACACCTGGGCAGAGCAGGACGGAGAGGCGGGCAGCTTGGATATCCAAGCTTCCTGCAGGCTAGGAATGGAGTTGCTAAAAATAATGCCAGACAGCACAGCAGATGTCAGTTTGAAAAAGATTTACACAAGTTTTTATCAAGCAGAATTCAAAGGTCAATTCAGTACCATTAGGCATCAGGGACAGAAAAATTAAGGCAATGGGGTGCTAAGACACATATACTAGAATGCAGAAAGGAAGGTTAGAAAGAAGGAAGAAAAGGAGAGGAAGGCAAGAACTGGACAGAGAAGAAGGGAGAGGGCAAGAGAAAGAGGGAGGAGGAACGGCAAAGAAGTCTGCCAATGCCGTGAGCCCAGGAGGGTGCAGAGCCATGATGCAGCCCGCACTGTTAGATGGAGTGCAAACTGGTGCTGTCCCTTGAGGAAGCAGCTGGCCTTCTCCTGCTGAAGTCTGGGAAACCATGTGCCCCGGCCGTTATACTCCTGTTATAGACATGGACGTATATGGGTGCCAAGGAGCCTGCTCCCAGGCACGTTGTCTAAAATAGCCCAGAGATGGAAAGAGTGCAAATGTCCATCACAGTGGGGTGAAGCTACGCATTGCAGTCTATTCCCTCCAGAGAATGTCAGACAGCACCAGAAGCTGGTAAGTTCTGAGCGCACTTAGCAAGGACTACGTGCAGACCCCACCATGCCACTGTACTCGGACTCAACAGAACACACACTCTCTGACATTCTGAGGTTGACAAAACTGAGCTCTGAGGCTTCAGCCTGCAGACTTAGATTAACACCAAAAAATTCAAGGGGTGGCTATGGCAAAATTTAGGACGGGGTGTGTGCTGGAAAGGAGAGCTAGGACATAAGAGTGAGTGTACAGGGCGCCAGCCTGTTTCCTTTGCACCTGTGGGGTGGTGATATATGTTTTCAGTTTACATTAATTCATCAAGACACCACTCGATGCTTTATGCAACTGTTGCATATTGTATATTCTATAAGACTTGATAAATTCTTAGATATTTAACTATGAACACAGACTCTTTCACTGCCCTAAACACTAGATGTGGGTCCCAAGTGGCTTCTCAGAGAAAATCACATGGTGTGTGTCCCACAGATTCCTCTGACCCCAAGATCCTGCTTGACTCCACCACGTCTCTCCTGTATGTCTGTGTCTTCTCTTGTGCCTCCTGGTCCTACAGATGGAGGCGTGACCCTGTTCTGGCATCCAGAGCCTGCCTGTCTCCTCCCTCTTCCATACATTGCTTCCCAAGCGCTCTTTATATCTCCTCCTGCACACTGTGGAGGAGTGTGCCTTCCCGCTTTGAGCCTCTCCCAGAAGCCTAGCCCTGCACAATTTCTAGCCTGCAGCAGAGTGCTGCTTCCCAGTGTTTAGTTGCGGTACTTTCTCTTGTACACGTCCTACAATTTCATTTGCCTCTCTGCCCCCAAAGGACCCTTCTGCATTGCAGATCCCATCAGGTTATTAGCAGAGTTTTAAGTTCGGCACAAGCTCTCCATCACCTCTAAGATGTAGTTTCACTTCCCTCGTGGTGCCCCCGGCCCCTTGTAACCCGCCATGCACATGTATTTGTAACGTGTCCAGTGACTCTGACGACCTGCTGTTTCAGGCCCTCTTTACCCTGGTACTTGTCATCTCTTCTGCTGCCAGTGCCTTTGTCCCCATCCGGTGCCTGGTCGCCAGTCCTGCTCATTTTTCACCTGCTAACATCAAAGTCACGTGGCACTTCCTCCACGGAGGTTTTAGTTCTCATCCTGAATCTTACAAGCTCAGATTCTTCTCTCTTCTTCATTAGCAAAAGTGTGGGCTTAGTCTGATTGTGTTTCACTCACTCTGGTCACCATGTGTTGACATATCTGTCTCCCTTTCAAAATCACGTCAGTCTCTTGCACGGCATTGTTAGAGTTATACACACAGTTCCTAGAACAATGGTTGGCAAAGTGCAATCTAAACTTCTTAAGTGAATGATAGAATAATGAGCCACTTCGTGGATGACCCTGTGGTAATGTGAGGGTTAGGATATCTGCTGAAGAAACAAAGTTTTCTGCTCTTTCATGGCATGTCAGTTGTTGACCAGCCTTTAGAAACATGTAGCTTTTGTCAGGAAAAACTAAGGTCTTCAGGAATGTAATAATTTATTAACAAGAATTACTTTCTATTTGTATGTGAGGGTTACATAAACCAGCTTTGGATGCACATACACATGAATAATTCATGAGCTCCAGGGAAATATGATGCTAGATTCTGGTTCATCAGCTTTCTAATTTCTCCTGTGTCGCTATTCTTATTTATTATTATTATTATTATTATTATTATTATTATTATTTTGTATTTAGTACAGAGTCTCATTGCATAGATCAGACTCACAGTAATCCTCCTGTTTACAGCCTCCAAAATGCTGGGATTACAGGCGGGTGCCACCACGCCGTCTCAATCACCCCGGGGCAGGGCTGGCACGGTGATCCCAGGGATCAAACTCCAGGCCCCTGTGTCTGCCTAAGCAGGTGCTTTAATCCACTGAACTTTGTGGCTGGCCCTTCTGTTATTGTTTTCTCTTGTTCTATTGTTGTTGTTGTTGATGGTGGTGATCATGGTGCTGGTGCTGCTGGTGCTTCAGTCTGTGTTTCTCAGATTATGCACAAATGATATGCAAAAGAACGATAAAACTATACATTAACAGTATTTTATTATATACCAAGAGCAACTAATTTGAAACAAAGGTTGGAAGACTCCTCTGGCTCTACCCTCATTTATTTCTCAGAAAAAGTCAACGACAGTAGGGGGTGCTTGCTCTGCTCTCCACAGCGCAGCCTCTGGGTTCTCCACGCACCTGGGAGAGGGAAGCTGTTGATGGTAGGTTTTGTGTCCTAGCTATCCTTTCCAGGTAAACTGCACAAGGTGGCCTGGCGTGACCATCACGGCAAGTCAAAAGGACGTGGTTCTCTTAGAGAGTGCGTGCATTTTCTAAATCACCCACCTGTGCTGGACGCAGCTAATTTTCTACACATCGTCAAGATAACACAAACGCACATGTTCCTCCCAATCTGTGATCAAAACAGATCATAATGTACCTCATGCCATTTTGATTCAGTCTGTCTTGGGTTGGTTTTTCAGGGGAGCCTGAGCAGGATCCCATCAGATAAGGCAGCCCTTTGGTCCTTGGGACCAACTCTATTCAGGAAAGAATCTCCCGAAGGTGAGAGCTTTGGAGGCCAGCCGTGGTCCCCGGCTGTTTTCTTGATGATGGGTTAGAGGGAGAACAGAGGCCTCTACTGCAGGAGAATAACTGATAGTCCCGAATTACCTGAGAGTCTGCAGCCGGTGACATACACAATTACAGACAGATTAGGCCTGAGTAAAGCACAGGGCAGGCTGGGAACATTTCTTTAGTCTCTCTCGTCACAGCTGTCCGCTGGTCCCAGATCAATTGGCAGCTTCTATATTCAGATGCTGTCTGGAGAGAAGAACATTTGTAGCTCTTGCCCAGGCAGGAATGGCCCATGCTCCTGCCTTCCTTTTTCTTTGTCATAATTGTCCTCCAGGAGGGTGACAACCCTGTGGGACACAGAACACATTTTCTCTAATAACATCTCTTCCTCAGGGCAGCCACATGCCCTAAGGAATTGCCTTAATAGAAAAATTCGAAATGCCAAGGAATGACAGTGCACAAGGAACCCCCAGACACCAGCCCCGGCAGTGGTGAGCAAGGAGGTGCTACACTGCAACTGAGGTGTCGCTTCTGGTGACCTCTGGAGGCCTCCAGTTCTGTGCCGGGGCCTCCAGAGGAAGCGAGCAGTCTGCCAAGGGGTGGAGTTGAAGAGAACTCTCCTACCTATGCCGGGGAGTGGTTGCTTGGCATCTTGTGCAGAGCTTGTGCTCTGAGAGCTGTCTTGCTAGAGAATATTCCTTGGAGCGGAGTTCAAGCAGACCTGACAGATGCGAAATGAGGATGAAAACCATGGTGAATGGCAAGGTTTGAAACCAGTGTGCTCCGAGGCCAGCCCCTCACCCAAGCCGAAATTACCTCCCGGTGTCAAGGACGAGGCCAGTCAAGGCACCACAGTCACCACTGTCCTCTGCCCTTGTTTCCCAAACCAAAGGAAGCCAGTGGACAAATCACTGTCAGGCCCTGTACACTGGGGAAACACCTTCTATAAAAAGTACATTAAATGTAGAATACTAAAATTTAAAGTTTCACAGTATACTCTTGTAAGAAATGGTTTCCTAGTGGAGAAGTCAGTGTATCTGACTGACTTACCCTGATTTCTTGTGTATTTTCAATCGTCTATACCTCAGCATCCTACTCTCTGAAAGAGCATCTATCACATAGAGGAAATTTCAACAATTAAGTGAAAACACCAAAGCACATCTTGGAAGATCATGCTGGAAATGTTAGCACTTGTTGCTTCCTGCACCCTGGGGTGGAGCACTAAGGGCAGGGACATGTATACATCACCTTCGTGTCCACAGGCCCGTGCTTATGTGTATGACTACACAAGGGGATTCCTGGGGATTTATGATTGCCAGGTTTAGAAGCCAGGCTTCCAGCTCATGACGGGGCTTGGAAGGACTCATTTGGAGGAGTCTTCTCTCCTGGGCTGAGTTGCTTGTCTTGGGAAAGAAGCAAGCAGCAGTACTTTGGTAACTGCGGTCAGTGGCCTGCCTCTGTGGGCAGAACACGCTTGGGAGCAGCAGGCTGTGCTGCACCCGGGTCCCAGGACTCGGGGGAGAGAAGCAGAGCGAGATGCAGGGAACCAGGGCTGCCACCTACCCCTGCTGGTGACTCTGTTTCAACACATTCCCAGCTGCTCTTTCAAAAGAAGAGATAAAGACCAGAGTCCATTATTGCAGATGTGAAGCAGGTCTGGGCCTCCAGTCGTCACCACTCAATCGCAGTGTGAAGATCTCCTGTCCTCCAAATGCTCCTGAAACCCTCTTCCTTCAGCAGTCTGGGTTCCCTGAGCTAAGACACGAACACAGGCCCCACTTAGGTGGCGCGGCTCCGCTTAATGAGCACTCACCTTTAGGCAGGGAGGGGATGCACCTGGTCACTCTGTTGTTCACTGTCAGTGTGCAATAGATTACGGATGTCCAGTGTTCCTTGTAAGTTTTGTGTTACATGATTTTGCCCAAATGCAAGCTGGTGCGTGTGTTCTGGAGGGTGTTTAAAGCTAAGTTAGGGTGCTCAGTAATTAGTGAATTTTGAACTTGAGATTTTAGATTTAATAACATTTAATTTATTTTGGGTGCATCAGGATATAACCCCAGTGTGAGTTAAGGAGCATCTGTAATAGATTTCTTTTATTTCAAATCTGGAACCCATACTAAAATTAACTTGCCTGCCCGCCCAGCTCTGCTATGAGATGAATAGGAACGTATTGGTCCACGCTTTGACCGCCATCTTCCTGAGAGGGGAGACCTACTTGTGGATCCGTCTGTGCCTTTTGCGGTCAGATGCTTGTTGGACCTTTCAGATGATGGGATGTATTGAAAGGGGAGAAGCGGGTGGGGTAGGAATGCAAGGTGAGAGGAGGTCTATCGGGGCTATATCTCTTTGAGATGCTGTCAGCTTAAGACTGGCATATGGGAAGAGCCCCAGAGGCTGCCACACTGTTCCTCCTTTTCTTTTTCTCTCATTTTTTATGCACATGGTACAAGGTCTCACTATGCAGTTTGGACTCCTGGTGGTGATCCTCCCATTTTCAGCCTCCCCAGCACTGAGACGGCAGGCATGCGCTACCGTGCCTGGACTCATTCCCTGGTTCAGGGCACCCCAGGGGCAGGGCGGGCACAACATGTGGGATGTGGACCCAAACCCTGGTCCCTGTGCTTGCCAAAGCAGGCACTGAGTCAGCTGAGCTATCTCGCCGGCCCTATCCAACTCCTCCTGCAACACACAGCTGAGCTAAGGCGGGTAGCACTGCTGCTGCCGCCCAGGGAGATTCTACACGGTGACTGCTGCAGAGCCAAAGCTGCCTACTACTGACACCCTGTGCCCTGCTGACCTCCACTGACACGCCCTGCTGAGCACTGACATAGACTGAGGCTCCCAAGGAGACAGCTGCGAACCTGACGTGCTGGGAGTCCATCCAGTCAAGACCCAGGCTCCATCCTACAGGGATACCGAGGCACCCTGTGGCCAGGCTTAGACCACAGTGACCCTCCTCCCTCTGGCAGTCTGTCTGCCCCCGGCTCTCCCCAGCACTGGCTCTGCAGCCCCTGACTCTTTCGGGGGCATTTTGCCCCTTTGACATCTCTGCCTTGCTGGGCATACAGTGCACAGGCCCGGAAACACCCTGAATGTCTCTCAGCCAGGAAACTGCGGAAACCTCAAAGGCAGGGAGGCCCTCTGCCAGTCCTGAGTTTGGATAGCAGTTCTGCTGGGCTCATAGTCCTCAAAGTCTCAGCTCCTTTTAGCTAGAGCTCAAGTCCCTTTCCTTCCTAAGTTTTGTCAGAATTCCTTCGCTTTTGCGTTTGTGCTTGGCATATTACCAAAATCATTCCAGGGTGGCCTCTTGGGGAATTGTCAGATACAGCTTGCTGATGGAAAGGGCAATACCCTAATAGTCCAGGCATCTTTTGCTTTGTCCTAAAAGCCAGGAACTTACACGCAAGGCAGTTGGGCAGATTTAATTAATGCTTAATTATTCTTTCCATCTTTTTGGTACCAAGTTTCCATGCTTATATCCGGCCATCTGAACAACTAACTTGAAGACAGCAATGTGCAACACAGCCACTTCTGAATTCCTGTCATTTTGTTTAGTGACATTCTGTATCAATTCTAATGTTTTACTTACTGAGAGGAAACCCCACGGCAGACTCAGTCAGAGCAGAAGGGCGGCGTCCCCTTTGCTCCTTGGGCCTCTTGGTGGCTGTGCTCTGGGTCTCAGTTAGGCTGCAGCTCTGGGCGGCCACCTGCTGGCACACGAGGCTCTGGGGACTAGCCCCATCCCTAGAGAAACACAACCCTGCTAGAGCTTCCAACCTTTGTTTCAGGATGTTTCTCTGCGAAAGTGGCAAATTGCCTTTTTAAAATATTAATGGATTCTTTTCTTTTTGCCTATTCATAGTCTTAATCGCCAAGAGACTCAGTCCCTTCTCAGTCTCAAGTGTATTTGGTACAGTCCTGATCCTTAAGAAGTTTGTGTTTAAAATGGGGACAAAAGCCGAAGAACAATGTCTTAATTTCAAAGTGTTAAAACAGAGTTCTGTAGGGCTGAAGGGACAGGCTAGTGCACTACAATGAGGCCATCCCAAATGTGGGGCCTAGACAGGGCAGAGAGGCATTGCTGTGTGCGGCGCGGAGACACCAGCCGCGTAGGGCTGGAGGCCACCACATTGAACTCCAGCTGCGAAGTGGCTGCTTCCACATTGACCATCATGTTCCTCACCCAGATAGCAGAGGAGAGGAGAACAAGAGAACAGCAAATCCATTCCTTCTCAGAACTTGGCCTGGAAGTGTAAATGTCACTGTAAATTTCATATCACTACCTAGAATAGACTAGCATGGTGCATGAAACATAAAGGGTGGCTGAGAAACGCAATCCCCCCAAGACAGGGAGGGGTTTGGCTGAGAACCAGCATTTTCTGTCCCGCTCAGCTAGCGAGAGCCCAGGGGTCAAGGCAAGCTTTTCTAACCCCGGATGTGGTCCTATTTAAGACGTGCTGTGAACCAGGAGAGGAGCAGCAAGCCTATAATTGAAAAACCTGGGGAGGCTGAGGCAGGAAGCTCTCCAGTTACAGCCCACCCTAGGCCAGGTAGCAGCTCAATGAGAACATCTCATTTCAGAGGATAATAAAGGGCAGCCACGGAAACATGATTTCTGCACCTTACGGAAACTGTGATGGCTCTGGTCATTGCCACTGGGACACAAAAGCGACTTCAGATTCTCAGACTGTTTTTTGGTCTTCTCTTTCAGGAGAGGCTACAGAATTTCTCAGTTTTCTACATAGGAAACACCCGTTTTCCTGACTTAGAAATCACAGAGAGAGCTGCAGCTGCACAGTTGTAAACACACTGGAAGAAATTTTGATTCAAAAATCCTTTCTATGAGGTCAAGGCCGGAATATATGTTCCAACATGCCATCAATTCTCCAGTAATCATATACTATTTTTTTAAAAAATCAATACTGCAGGGTCAGCCTGCGGTATAACACCCCTGGAAGGAACCTTTTGTGGAATTTATTTTCCATTACATTTTTGTCCAGTGCCCTAAATTCCAGGAGGAGTTATCAGCTCCCCACATTCTTTATTCATTCTGTGGGCTTCTCCCTTCCCCCACCTCTCCTGTCACATTTTCTGAATATGAAAAAGCTATATTCAAAGCTTAATGTATTCTTCCCAAAAAACCTTTAAGGCCATCTTCATAAGCACAGCCATTTCTTATTTAATAAACAATCGCTGTCTCATTAAATGTAAATTAGTCCTTTATCCTTAGCTGTATTTGTTGAATCTATTACTTACTGTGTTTACCAAATTTGTTTCCTTTGGCTCCAGATCTTTCTGTAAACTACTCACAAATAGGAGGTAGAAGTGAAGGCACTTTCCCACATCGAAGCACCTATGTTAACAGCTTGGCACACAGCCTCCTGCTGAGGTGGGCGCTAGCTTAGCTTGTCCTGCTGTAAACTGTTCCTGTCCCTTGGAAATAGCCCAGGAAGATTCCTGGCTGTCCACGGTGGTCCCTCAAGCCTGGGTTGCAAACAAAGACAAGGTTTCCTCACCAAGTGCTGTGTCCCAGAAGCCAGAGCTGAGCTGCAGGTGAGACGATGGGGTCTTGAGGAGAATGGATATTTGTTAGGTATAGTTTCTAGCGGTGGCAGTGACATTTGGCGCTTGGATTCACTGCGTCCCAACATGTCCAAGTTGCCTGGCTTGGAAGGGCGTAAAGTAAGGCCCATCTGTTCCAGCAGACTTCCCCTGATTAGGTGGGAAGCTTGGCAAACAGAGGCCCAGATAATGGATATTTGAATATTTTTGCAGTTTCCATGCTTGTGCCTAACAGCTTAGCAGTTGGCCCTATGTTTAAAGAAAATGGGTAATAATCATGACTAATGTGGCAATTTCCATTCAAACATTTGAAATGGTGCTTAATTAAATCTTCCAATAACATTTGGAAGCAAAGGTTCCTCCTGCTTATGTCATCCAGGATGAAGAAAGTAGAAGCCAGAAGATGGGCCTTTGAGGGACACACGTTGGGACAACAGGCACAGTGCTGTGACCACTGCTTTGGTCACACACCCTGGAGGGCCCACAACCTCACCTGGTGCAGGGCATGGGCCCATGCCACCAGCTGGGAAGCTGCGCCATGCTTGGCAGCAGCCCTCTGCACCATGGGCTGACCCAGTGGCGTTGAGGAGCATGGATGGTTCGCCACATTGGTCGTCCTCTAGTTTGGTGAAGTGGTTCTAGAAGACTCTTCTCCTGCCCTGTCTTGCAACAGAAGGCCCAGCACTGCTCAGGTCACATGAATGGCCACTAGGTGAACCAAGTGGCTGTGTCCTGAGTGTGCAGGGCCTGTGAGAAGTCCCTTATCAAAATCTTCCCATGACAGGTGCTTCTTTTGATTTTCGAATGTTCAATACAATAACCTCTTCTTAATTTCCATTAAAAACTTTTAATTTCCCAAGTCCTGCTAATAAAAAAATCAAGGAGCCTTAGCAGTAGGACAGAGTGAGCAGCCTTCTGGATGGACTCCCAGTTTAAAGAGCGAAGGCTAAAGACACTTCCACATTTGTGTCAGTTGTCTTAACACACCTTGGCCTGAAACTCAGTTCTGCTCTGCCAGTCCTGTGAATTTTCACTCCAGCACTATGAGTGGGTTTTTCCTGTGTTAAAATTGGAATCTATTTTTATTCAGCTGGCCCCCATTGGGGGAGAGACAGGCAGTGGACTGATGGGACAATTTGTCAGTACGCTACTTACATTCATTGTCCCTGCTACACAGGGGACAGTGGCATGCTGTCCTATACTACCTCTCCTGGCTCTGGACAGCCTAACTCCTTCCATCATCTCACCCTTCCCTTTCCTTTTCCCACCCTGTGAAATCAAGCAAATAGGATTTACCCTTTGCCCTCTAGGGATGTGGAGAGATCAATAACTTGTCAGGACAAAGGCTGGATTTATTAAATTTCACAGTATCTTATTTAAACAGAAGAGTCCTTGGAGTCAAAAAAAATCTGAAATGACTCTCTTATGTGACTTTTAAGATTCATTTTCTCTTTTGTATTATTTTTAAAGTTTTATTTATCTCTTGATTTTTGGACTGTGATTCGGCTACAATTTGCAGTCTACTCTCGAGGTCCCCAGCGATCTGCAAGATCGGGGCTGTGCAGGGAAGAGAGGAGGGGAGATGTAGTGGGCCAGGTCTGGGGAGCGACAGCCCTGTCATGCTGACGAATGATGGATGAGGGAAAAGTCTATTTCTCTTCCGCAGGGGGGGAGGTGAAGTGTAAAGAGAGATGCACCAGGAGGCTCTGGGCGATCCGTCTTGTGGCCTATAAACCCGCAGAAGCCACAGAGTGATGAGTGGGAGGCAAGGGTTGCAGAATCAAATCATCACGCAAAGCATAATCTCGTGAGGAAATGCCGAAATATGGGTCAGCAGCACCCCGATGGGCGGTTGGGGTGAGCGGGGTGTGCACCCACCCCTCATGGTATCTGTCAGCTGCTAAACCAGGGGAGGAAGGGCGCAGCTCTGCCCCCATGCCCCGCCAAAAGCCTTTCCCACCACCGCCCCTGAGGCCCACAGAGTCCAGGGAACAGGGCGAATCCCAGCGATGTAGCCAGCAGAGTCAGCAGGCACACTGGCGACCCCTCGTTGCCTTCTTCATCTTCACCCAATTCCTTTGCACTTCTTCATTTTAGCTTGTGCAGAAGCCAAACATAAAGAAATCAATAATCCCACAAAAAGTTGAGGGTGGCGCTTTCCCTCCAGAGCGTTTTAGAATCCTGCCTTCTCTGACCATTCCCTGTTCATGTCCAGAGCTGAGCTGGGCTCTGCTGAGTCCTAGGCAGCCTTCACCTTGCAAAGGAAGAGAGACAGCGCCTCCCTTCCCTCTCCGGTTTGCCCCTTTTCTGGGCCTGCATGTGCATGAGGCACCCTGCTCCCCACCCCCCACACAGCTCCCAGCCCCCAGGGGAGAGGCTGTAGCCTGCTGCCTTGTCTGGCCCAGGGGGCAGGTTTGGTAATTTCAATCCTGGTCCCACTTCTCATTCCCATAGTGACCTTGGGCAAATGACTTTCACCTCTTTGAGACTCAGTTTCCACATCTGGAAGTCTGAGATAACAGCTACCTGCCTCCTGGGGGGAGCTGCGAGGCTTAATTAATTAATGTTTGGCAAAGCTTCTGAGACCTTTGCTTGAAAGAACGGGAGTGAGTGCAAATTGTTATTACTACATCACTGCCGCCTTAACTTCAATTTTTGCTTCCAAGGCTAATGATTATTTCTTTTTTGAAGGAAAAAAATATTAAACTTCGAATAATTTACTGGGTAGTGGGGAAAAATTGCCATTTGTCAAGGACAGCGTTTGTGTAATGGAGGCTCCAGCAGCCCTTCTCTGGAGAAGGCTGCAAAGACGTTTTCCTGTTTCTCAGCTTCCCTGGGCATCAGCTCTGTCCCCCACGGAGGTCCTGGTCCTGAGCGTCAGCCTGGCGGGGCCAGGGCCAGACCCCGGCTGAATGGTCTTCCCTCCCTCCGCCGTGGAGTCCGGAGATTACGCCTTCACAGCAGCCTTCCCTCTGGCTCAGGGCCTTGGTGTCTCTTAGGCTAGAAGCCAAGTGCCCCGTTTTTAGAAATGAGATTTAATACAATACCTTTGGGTTGATTTCAAATAACTGGCTACCTTCTCTATTAAAATGGTCAGGCTAATGTGCTAGGTCAAATCAACTATGTTTCCTGAAACAGCGGCTCGTGTTTGCCAAGGAAACAAAACTAGCGCAAGGCAGTGGCAGTTTGGGTCTCTCCTGCTGTCCTTCCTGTGGATATTAATGAGTCACCTGGTTCCCCAAGTTATTGGGCCCCAAAGCGAACTCCCCGTCCTTCTTTCCTGCTTCCTAAAACAGCCTGCAGCTGCACAGGCGAGAACACAGACGCCCCGCTCCCCGGCTTTCCACAACTGGCAACCTCGCGCACCTAGAAAGCAGAGTTAGCCTTTGTTGCCCTCGCTGGCTGCGCGGCAGTGCTGGCAGCAGGGCGGAGGCTGAGGGAGGGCCTCCGCGGCCAGCGGTGTGGGTCCCTGCCACCCGCAAGCGCTCCTGCCGGGAGCTCGGGGTCCACTGGACCTCACTGAGGAGGAGCCCTGCGGCTTGCTCGCTTGCGGGTTTTCTCCCTCCTGGTGCAGCTAGCTGGTCCCCAGGCCACCCCAACCTCAGTTATTCAGTCAGTTATCGTTTACCACAGACAGGCCTTACCCCTGTTCTGCAGGCTGGGTGTCCGTGGGCCAGCCGGCTCGGTGCTGGTACCGGCCCTCTTGCTGGCTCCCCGGAGGCCGCCTGCTCGCTGTGTCCTCGTGTCGGGCTAGGGGAGGGGCAGAGAAAGGTCACATGGGTCTCCTTGTGTGTTACCACTATTGTAACTCCGTGGAAGACCACTGACGTAATTAAACAAATCTGCACATCTGCACGTAATTAATGTGTACGATCCGGTGAATTTAAGCCTATCTATATGTATGTATGTATGTATGTATGTATGTATGTATGTACCTATCTATCTATCTATCTATCTATCATCTATCTATCTGTGTTATTAACACTACAACCAAGGTGCTAAACACATCCACCTCCACTAAGAGTCTCTCTGTGCCCTTTCCTTTTATTCCTTGTTCCTTTTTATTTTGTGGTCAGAACACTAGATGTGGGCTGGGGAGATGGCTCAGTGGAATAAGCGCTTCCCTGGCAAGTGCAAGGGCCTGAGTTCAATCCCCTGTTCTGCCAACAAAACAAAACAAAACAAAACAAAACAAAACAAAACAAAACCAACACTAGATGAGCAGCCAAAGCCTCCTGCTAGCCCCACCTTTTAGTGCTCATTTCTCTGCAGCCCTGGCTCCTCCCAAGAATCGCCTTAACTCATATAAAACCTGCACACTCGAGCGCACATACTCCACTGCACGCTCACTCACAACTTTGGACATAGGCGTGCGTGTGTGTGCACACAGACCAACATGCCCGTGTTTTCTCCCAACATGCCTGACCTCCTTCACCCCCTCCCGTGTGTGCATGCCCAGGCCTCAGCACCCTTTCCTTAGCCTGGTGCCCGCCAGCTGCTCCCCACAGTGCCTGGCACTGGAGGGCACAGACCACCTCATATGCGTCACATGTTTGGGCCACCTCCTTCATGTGACGGCGAGCCTGTGAAGTGACAAGCATTCTGCATAGCCAAGGGACATACTGCTCCTCCATGTTGGCTGTGCTGATGGAGACCGTGCTGTTGCCATAGGATGGTTCATGTCACCTCTTCCAATGTCTATCTCCAGCCTCAGTGACATCCACTTTTCTCGGACTCCTCAAGGCTGGCTCTTCTATGCTTTGCCGCATGTGTCGCTCGGCAATGCATTAACTCCACTCTCTGGCTGGAAAGGCCCAGCACTATTTTTGGTCCAGATCAAGCTTCTCCCTGAGGAAGCTTCCAGATAGCCTTCCCATCTTCCCAGAAGGGGACGGGGTCGCATCTTCCTTGATGCCGCCGTTATCCCAGCATGCGTCTCCTCTCTGGCGTGCTCCATGCCGGCTTGGACACTGCTTGCGCATCTTCTGCCTGTTCTGGTCTAGGAGTGCCCGAAGAGCAGTGCCCGCCTCTCAGTACTGGTGAATATTCAATCAGTGAATGACTAAGCGCCTCCACGCTTCATGTCTTTAGAGCGAAGTTAATAAGTTAATCCCACTTTTGACTCAGTTTGGATATGTGCTGAACAATGCCTGAGAATCAGCCAAGCTGCGGGAATGCTGCCTCACGGCCTCCTGCAGGCCGGGCTCCAGCGTATCTTGCTGCAACTGTCTAGCATCCTATTGCCGTAAGGAAACTACCCATACGATTTAATGACTGGTCTAGTAATCAATATTCTCAAGGAATGATCTTGATTTGTGTGCTTACCAATCTGCAAAAGCAGGACATCCCCCTTTGCGGTGTCCTCCAGCCCAGGCTGGATGGCGCTGCACTTTAGGGAAGGCCGAGTCATCTGTGTGTCCCTCGGGACTGAAGTGGGAGGGATGGCAATGTGGTGTCCGTGTGAGGTGATATTATTAGAAGCCTGTTAAATGGGCTCCTGGTGTGTGCTTTTAATGTCTCTCCCTTCAAGAAAACTGCTCCACACCGTGCATCATTTTGTGCAGTCAATGCAGTCCTGATAAGACCTATCACTGTGCTCATGGTGCTGGAAGAAATTAAACATTTCGGGGACTCCTCCAGCGCCGCACTGATTGAGCTCAAATGATGCTGCGAAATTGACAGCTGCGTCTACCTCTCCTCGCAAGCTAGTCGGTCTTCCTTGCAGAATGCATTACAAATTCTTTAACAGCAAAGAGAGAGAAAAAAACCAGGAGCTCCTTCGCTCTCCCTGCACACTGCTTTCTCGGGGAGGGAGCCTTGGGTCCCCTGCCTCCGCCTAGGCTGCTCCTGTACTGATCGCTTGCAGCAGCCGAGACCTGCCCTGCTTGTCACGCATGCAGCCTTTCTAAGGCTGACCCCATTTCCCGGCTGTTCTGTTAATTGAGCCAGCCATGCCAACTCCTGAGATGCAAGGACAGTCTTGTCAGCAGGGGAAGGAACCTTGCACCTCTTAGCCAAATGCGACACAACTTTAAACCGATTAATAAAACTCTTAAAAGGATAATATTGTTGAGCAAAGTGCTAAGGTTTGCTGCTTTGGCCCAGGTTGTATTTTTATTAAGCTGTGCGCCTTGAAAAGGAGAGAAGGAGAAGAGGCAGTGAGGAAGAGTCGGAAATCTTATAGCCTCTGGCCTCTTGTTTGCACATTATTTTCAGAATACACTGCGTAGAATGCCAATTGCCTGTGATTAGAAGTCCTGCCCGGCACCAGCCTGAGCAGAAGAAGCCCTAGAAGGGAGGGAAGTCGCTCAGAGATGCCACAGACTGCAGACTTGGAAAAACGGCTCAGCTGAAGTTTGGTCCTCAAAGTAGGCAGAACTGGGGGCTGCAGAAACAGGGGTGAGTGGTGGGATGGGATGGCTTGAAAGGCCTGTCAGCTGAGGGACTGGTCCCTTCCCTGTCATCCAGTGGGCCACGTGAAGGCTGGGGCAGGGGCCCTGGCGTACACTGGGCAGGAAACAAGAAGGTGACTGTGGCTTTGATTACTGTATTATGGATTTTACAGAGAACTAGAAGAACTGATGTTTAAAAAATAGAAATATTTATAACCTTGATTTGATCATTCTATATTGTACACATATGTCAAATTATCTCAAAATTGCTGCTTAAGTCTTTATTAGTTCTTGAATTCATAAAATTTCTTGAGTTATAAATACAATGTATCCCAACCATAAGAAAGTAGTTCTTTTCTCTTATAAAAATGATCATAGATCAAATGCAAGTTGATCCTAAGTCATCTCAATTGTGTAAATTCTTTTCTTGAGGTGGGTATGGGGTTCCAGGAATTGAACTCAAGACCTTGCACTTGCAAGCAGCAATTTATGCTGCTGAGCTATCTCCCCGGCCCCTAGTTGTGTAAATTCTGAAGAAACATATGGTTCTCACCTGAACAAATTTGCAAAGATTCTACATGGGTCTATCCCATTTGTCCGTCAAAATGAGAAGGTGGCACCAGCCGTGGCAGGGCAGGTGGGGAGGTGGATCCTCCACACATAGCCGCATCTTAGTAACGTTTGCAGTGCCACGGGTATTGTTGTAGGATGTGGTACATGCTCAGTGGCTAATTGCTCAGCAAGTGAACACAGTAGTAAACACTAGTGATGGCATTAGTATTACTGTTACTACACGTCCTCTCATTTCTCTGCTGCTCCTTACCCTACCTTGGTCAACAGAGCATGGAGCTCCCAGCATCCCTCAGGTCTGCTCAGCTAATTAGCATCCAAGGAAGGTAGAGACAGGGGAGATCCCTCCAAACACACAACTCGCATGACGCTGCTTGGCCCAGTTATGAGGATTAAATTACAGCTCCCAGAGGCTTTCTCTTTTTCTTAGAATGTTTAATGAAATATAATTCACATACCATTCAATCCACTCATTTAATGAATTGTATAAGTTAAATGCAATGAAATTAAACTATTTCTATTAACAAATTCCTAATTTCTCAATAGCCACAGAGCTTGTATGTGTCATTATAAGCAGTTTCAGAGCATTTTCATTATTCCAAGATGGAGCCTTGCCCCTCAGCTGTCCTCTCCCTGTCCTCTCTCACCCCAGCCCTAGGCCACTGCTAATCTTCCCCATGCTTCCATGCATTTGCCTGCTTAGACGTTTCACATACGTGAGATGAGACATCACTTCATCCCTTATAATGGGCACCTCTCACTGTGTGTACGTGTTGTTTTCACGTTGGGCACCTCTCACTGTGTGTACGTGTTGTTTTCACGTTTAGTAGTGGTTGTGGGACATGCTGCATTCCATCTTATCAATCATCTCTTTTTGCCTCTCAGTATCTTTCTCTAAAAATTCTTACTTCTATTTACAGATTCAGGTTTTCCTCTCTCTCACTTTTCTGGGACCCAAATACACCCGAGCTTTCTGGACTCAGGGTGCCAGTTCGCCGTTCCCAGCTTGAGAGGCCTGGCCAGAGGGAGGACACGGTCTTGCCCGGCCTGTCGTTGCTGCTCAGGGAAGCTGCAGGACTCCTGGGCTTGATCTTGCCTCTCATCTTCCTTGTTCATTCCTGAATTCAGAAAAGGAGTCATCGTATCTGTGTGCTTCGTGCTTCCTTTGCCTCCATCTCTCAAGAGTTCTAACCCCTACTCCCTAGTAGCAAAGTGTTTAGGATCTCTAGGGTTTGGAGCAAAGGCAAACTCGGACCTCAGCTCCAGGGTCCTGTGTTTAGGGCGTCTGCATCCGCATTTTTCTCAGACTCTTCCAGAGGTCCTGCAGTGCTGTTGGGGGCCTCTCTTTGACTCCCTTCTAGTTACACCCTTGCCTGGGGGACAGAGGACCTCTTTGTTCCTTGGTTCTCGCTCGGGTCACCCACTGCTCTCCAAGACAGGAACAGCCCTTGCTTATCGAGTTCCCCAAGATCTCCTCTCATCCTCCCATCCCAAACATCAAAGCCCAGTTTCATCTTCCACCTTTGCTAAGCACTGTTGCCCTGAAGGCGTGCCAGGTGTGAGGTCTGCGAGGCCAACCCCCATAGCCCTGAGCTGAAGGCACCCCTCCTGGGGACAACCCAGTGTGTGACTCACTGCTCATGGTGCCCTCCCTGTGTGCGGTGTGCCCCGCTGCATGCTAGTCATGTGGCAGACACAAAGGCTATGGCGATGTGTGAGACAGACTTGGGCTTAGGACAGAAACACAGCGCAAAAAGAAGTAAGATGCATTCCAGGTGTTCAACACAGTGGGAAGAAGTTGAGAAAGTTGTGGGGTGGAGAGGGACCAGAAAGAGGACAATCTGGAGAGCTTGTGTCAGTGAGTGTTCCATCACTGTAGGGAAACATTTAATGCAATCATTGGAATGAAGGGAAGGTTTGCAGTACTGGGGTGAGGGTACAGAGGATTCAGCCTGGGATTCTTGGTCCTGCTGTTGGCAGCACAGGACATCCTGGCAGGAGCACATGGGGGGTAGGGGATGGACTGAGAGGAAGGTGAGGGCCTGGGCCCCATCGTCCCCTTGGGGAGCACATCCCAATGCCTACCCCCTCTCAGTAGGCCTCACTTCCTCAGATTCTGCCGCCACAAGAGTGGCCAACATGGGCCTTTGCCAGACATGAATGACCCAAACCACAAAGTGCAGTATCCAGAGAGCCTGCAGAGAGATGAGCCTGAGGCACAAGGATGGCTCTTGACAGACCACGTGCTGAAGGTGGCCAGGCCAGTGCAGGCCGCCACTGCCAGGGCCCAGTAAACCTGGTTTGTAAAAGAATCCAGGGGATATTTATTAACACTGATATGCAGCTTCCCCCGGTGGCACCCACACAGGTCAGCAAAACACTTGGTGTAGAGGCAGGCTTGGGGAGCAAAGAAGACTGGGGAGCCGACTGCAGTCTCTGGGCACCCCCAGAACGGAGAGTAGAGGCCGAGCTGGCAGAGGACATAAGCCCCTTATGCCTGCAGAGCAAGGAAATTCAACCTATTCACAGATTCTCAAAGAATCCTAAGCCTCATAGATAACCTTGAAAGGATGCCTTTAGAGCAAATTAAAAGGAGTGATTTAGTAGGTCATGAGTTTCTAGAATCCATTGCCCATGGGAAATAGTACAGGTTAAAATGATAATTTAAAAATAATAACAACTTGTTCAATAAACAGGATTGCTTATTATAGAGCAAGTACTCCGGGCTCAGAATGAGAAAGAGTAACAAATCTTAGTTACTGTTTTGTTTCTGGAACAAAATATCTGACACCAACAAGTCAAAGGAGGAAAGGTTTATTGAGCTCACAGTTAGGAGAGCTTTCAGTCCATTGTAGGCTGGCTCCATGGCTTTACATGAGAAACAGCTCCCAGCAGGGCAGGCAGGAAGCCAAGTGGCTTCCTTCTTTTTCCTTTTGTGTTTTATCCAGGATACCTGCCTGTTGTTTGTGTTCCCTGAGCTATAGGGAGTCTTTCCTGTTCAGTAAATCCATCACCTGCACCCAGAACGATGCTAACCCAGTGAGTGAACTAACCCAGGCCCACCCTAGGCATTCCTGAGGGCCCCATCTAGGAGTACATGAGGCTCAAGGAGACAATGAGGTCTAAACCTTAACAGCATATCTTGCCCTCCAGATATGTAGGATACCAGAGAAGACAGTCATGAATGAGACAGACAGGACTAAGGCAGCGCAGCAGACTGACTAAGCAAATGGCTTAAAAACCAGGTGTGCTGGTCAGATCCCAGGGAAGCTGCTGGCCATGGATGAGTCACTTAGCTGTGCCTTGAATCACCGCTATTCAGTGTGGGGAATTAACAGGTATAAGGACATTGCAACTAATAAAGTGTTTCAAACAATGCCTAGTGGGCATTAGGTGGCCAACCATTGGCTATTAGATAACTAACCGTATTCAGGAAGGTGGAAGAGGGAAGCTAGCTTCATGTTTGGTCCAGGTGACCTCTCTGGTGAAATGACACAGCAGGAACTCCTGACGATTTACATATACTAATATGAATCCAAAATGTCCTGCAGGTAAGTAATACATTGATGTTCAACTCACCCAGGAGAAAACAGGTTTTCCAGAATACTTGAGCATCTTCCCCAAGGTGAGTGGGTTGGAAATGAAACTGAATCCCACTGCAAAGCCCAAGCAAGCTCTTAGTACCACCTTCCAGTAAAGATGCAGTTCTGGCAGGAAAGCTCCCTAATTTGCTAGGGAGGAAAGGCCAGATGTTTTGGGGATGAACAGTGCCCTCAGAGGAGAGCTCCTGGACCTGGGGGTGCATGCAGAACCCAGCTGTCTCCAGCGAGGCGATCCCTCTGCCCTTGGTTTTGAGTTCTTTAGTTTGAAAGCACAGCATGAAAAGACAAAGGTGGATCCTTGATTCCTGTCCCTGCAGCAGACCCTACAGGGTGCAAGACTGAAGTCTGAGTCTGAGATTATTTAGTTAGATAACACAGGACTCTTCCTTTTAGAACAAAGTCACAAATATGCCTCAGCTTAGCAAGAAATCTTTTCAGCTTTGGGGCAAGGGAGATAGCTCAGTGGTCTAAAGTGCCTATTTAGGCAGGTTTAGACAAGAGCTCAGGAACCATGGTTCGATCCCCAGCAGCACAGGCCATGCCAGCCGCACTCCCAGGGTGGGCTGAGCTGGCCACAAAAATAAATAAATAAATAAAATGCAAAAAATAAGTATTTTGGGCTTTGGGATAAAGAGAATATATGCAAGAAAGAATGGAGTGTGCCTTCCATAATCTGAACTTTCTGTCTTCAGTAAGGCCCAGCAGGCTGGGAAGATAATTAAAAAATATGTGCAAAACCTATTTGGTTCCACTTAAAATTAATTTGACCATACTAGTGAACACTAAAACATTTTTAAAAGCTCATGAAAACATGTTTAAAAACATGGAGCTGCAGCCAGTGTGCCTTGGTTGTGAGTCTATGCCTGCCTGGGTGGCCCCTGTGGGCAGTGAGGTGTGTGAGTACCCCCAGGGCAGGCTTCTTCTCTTTCCGGAAGGATGCTGCTGTCCCAGGGCGTCCTGAGGAAGCCTCCGCGGCAGACGAGCCAGAGGTATTCCAATGCACAGGGAAATATGACGGCGCGCCCTTGACACAGTGAGCCAGTGCAGACACTTGCTCTAAAGAACAGTCCTACTTACTCACAATGCTTTTTGCCAGAGTGGCAGGAATCCAACCCGAATGTGACCATCCCCACCCAACCCAGCACTTCCCCAGGCCTCTCTGCTGCTTCCTTCCCTTGCCTTCCTTCACCTGGCTGTGCTTTTTCATCTTGCATGTGACAAACTCCAGCTGCCACAAACACTCGTGTCGAGCATGTCTCTCTTTCCTTTTGGATGACTGTGCACTCAATGAAAGGCTTGGCAGAGATGGATCCCTGAATAGCTATGTGCACCAGACAAACAAAGCAAGCAGCTCTGACATCCCACCAAGGCTCGGCAAGTTAAGCAAAGCCCACCTTACTCGAGAAATGAGGCTATTAGGGTGTGACACAATTCTCACTTTCAGTCAGGGGCTTTCCAAGCTGCTGTAGAGCCCAGTCAAGAGGAAATGAAAACTTCATTGTCTCAAGACATCCAACTCTTGAGCTACTGGAGGAGAATATGGTAGCGTGCAGGCCACCTGAGGAGCAGGCAGCCTGCGGCTTGGCATATACTCACAAGCCTAGCTGAGAGCTCACAGCCCCGGGCTGGACCGCTGCTCATTTGCTTTTCACTTCCCTGCTAGTCCAAACTCCAGGGCTGGAAAAATGACCCAGGACCCCATAAGGATCAGGTCTGGGGCTAAGGGGGAGGCATGCCACCCTGTTCTTGGTTGCCTCTTCCTGACCGCGGCCAGGACAAGCACAGCCAAGAGCCCCAGGCCGAGCTGTCTTGACCATTGCAGGGTATTCTGGGGAGCTTGGCATCCAGGCATCAGACCCTGAGGTGAGCAGCTGGGAGAGCCCACGGTGCTTCAGCTCACAGTTGGGAGCAGCCGACGGCAGGTGCTCGGTCCCATTGCTCGGGCAGCGTAGCACACCTCAGCAAGGACACAGGAAAGAGCAAAACTGCTTACATTACAAGGCAAGAGGCCAGGAAAGTGCTAAGGGCTGGGACCAAGCCATTCTCAACGACACACCCTAAAGACCTAATGTCCTCCTTGTTGGCCAAATTCTAGTGCCTCCCAACCTCCCAGTAGTGCCACCAGAGAACCCTTAGCACCCGAGCCCCCACCCACCAGGTAAAACTATAGGAGAAGGGAAGGGATTAGGGGCCTGTAAGGGCCTTCCCCTCTTCTGCCTGGAGTGCAGTCATTTTAGGTCATTTCCAGAAAACAAAACCCTCTTGAGTCTTTAGTGTAGCTTGGGAACCAGGAAAACCAGGGTTTGCATTCTTGTTGTGCTGGTTTGTCACTGTGTCCCCAAGCTTAAGTTTGTTCATTTTTGCTGAACCTCTGCCTTTCGAGATGGAAGAACACATGAAATGCCTTCTATCAAGTGTGCTGCTGTAGAAAGCCAATGCAAATGAGCTGCAGTGATAGTCTTCAATGGCAAGAAGAGGAAGACGGGCACTCCAGACCAGCAGCGGAGGGTCTGATTTGAAGGAAAGTGACGTCACCTTCCCGCTGTTGAGCAGAAACAGAACTTCTACCTCTTCCTAAAGATTTAGCTGGAAGATTAATTCCTCTTTCAGGCAATTCCAAATCTGCTATAATACTCCTTCCAAAATTACTTTCTCCTAAGATTGACAGGAAGAACATGGAATGAAAGAAAATAAAGATTGTTTTCATCGACAGCAGGGCTGCTCCTCTTTGGATCTCAAGGGTCTCCCGAAGTAGAGAACTGGTGCTCTGCTATTGGTGGGATTGCTCGGAGGCAAGGCCTTCCAGAAGGTTCTTGGATCCCAGGGAAGGCACCCGTAGAGGAGACAAGATGGCCCCAGCCTTTGCTTTTCTCCTTCTAGCTATAAAATGAATGGTTTTGGTCTGCTGCCCTCTCCCACAGGACGTGCTGCCTCACACAAGGCACTGAGACCAATGTGTCAGGACCGATATTCCCAGAGATCTGAAGCCAGAATAAAGCTTTCCTTTTTATAGGTTGATCTTCTCACATCTGTTGTAAGGGTGGAAAGCCAGCTGTCTCTCCACATAGAGCTTGGTGTCCTTTGCTTAGAGAATCAGACCCCGAAAGCAGGCTGCTCCACCCTCTCCCAGGTCTCCTGTTGGAATGCCAATGGTGAGCATTCCCCTTTCTATGAGCTGCTTCTAGAGTGCCCGGGCACTGTACTGTTCCCCCGGGGAGGCACGCATCCCAGAGGTTTCTCTTCTCTGCTGAGGGCATGGCCTGGTCCTAGGATCCTTAGCAGACTGATGCCAGCTTAGATGACGAATGTATCAGCAATGCAGGTCGTTCTGTGTCCTCCGGTGGCCCCAGCATGTGGGCACTAAGGTGACTTCGCATCTATAGGTGTGGGAGGCTAGGTGGCCAGTGTGCGTGCCTGGGGAGGAATTGTACAAAGGAGTGGTAGCCAGCACAAGTCAGGCTCAGCCTTTTGAAATTAAATTGGTATTTAAATAACATGTAAATTCAAATGGTCATTATTCTCTGCAGTAGCTGCAGATAGACCTTTCGTGGTAGCCGCAAGCCCGCAAAAGAGACCACCGCAGGCCTCACTCTGTCTCACTGGTCATAGGCTAGCAGCTACACTTGCTGTCTGCAAGAAATTCTCAGCTCCCCCACCCCCCGGGCCTACTCCCTGCCATTCTCTCAGCATCCTGGGACGGAAGCAGGGCGCCCGTGCTACAACACAGCTGGGTAAACTGAGACAGGCATGGTGGCAGTGTGACTTGTCCCACATTGTGCAGTGTCACTGAGCTAGCTGCGGAGTGCTGGGCCTCTGGACCCCCAGAGCATCAACTGATGCACTAGAGATGTGCAAATGCACATGTGCATGCCTTGTGCACACAAGTGCACACATGCACACATGTGTTCACTTAGTGATGACTGGGATCTCTTCTTGTAGTCTCTATATAGTCATTGCTAGTGGCAGAGTTAACTGGGTAAAGGGGAAAGGTTAGCTAAAAGATGGGTTTTCCAGGGAAGGAAGAGGAGAGACCTAGACCTTAAAAAGGAAGTGACAGTCTCCCTCCTGGGAGCTCAGCTTTCTCTGCCACATTGGGAAGAGCAGCTCCTCCTGTCAGCGATTGCTCCATGGTGAGGCGGGAAATTCTGCTCTCACCGCCTCAGCAGAGCCCAGCCCTCGGGCAGGGGGGCCTCTGAGGTACTTGAATAGCAGCCTGTTTCCTGAGCACCCACTTTTCTCCCAAGGATTCCCTCCCCTCAGTTCTCCCAGGATGAATGAGAGCTTTGGACAGTCTCCTTTGTGCTTAATGCAAGGATATCTCATTCTGCAGAGTCCCCAAATTGCTTTCCAGACCCAAAGCAGAAAATAATTTCCAAGAAAACTACTGTGTCTGGATGATGCTTTAAACAAAAGAGAGAAAAATTATTGGGCACCTATCTCCTCTAAGAGGTTCACCATGGGCTTTGGCACACAAAGGCGCCAGGGCTCCATGGGTGTTGTTAGAAGGTGTGACCAAAAAATGGTGACTACCCTGGCGACCTCCTAAAATGTCCCAGCGCGACCCTACTCACCTTCTTCCCTGGGTCTGGTGCCATGCGACTTCTGGCTCTTAACAAAGCCAGAATGACTGAAAAGTAACAGTTCTGAATGGATTCAGGACATCGAGGCAGCCACTACAGCACGGCTGAAGTCAGCCATGACAGAAGACGTGCAGAGCCGCCACAGAAAGTGGCGAGAACAGTGGGACAAAGAGGATCGAAATAAGGGGGAGCAGCGTTGAGGGGAATAATGGCGCTGTGCTTCTTACTCTGATAAGTTATTTTTCATTAGGCATGCACCATACTTTTCAAACAAACTCTGTGTGTGTGTGTGTGTGTGTGTGTGTTGTGTTGTGTGTTTCTCTTTCAGTTGAAAAGTCTTTGGAACACAAGGACTACGTCCTCCATTGTTTATGTCACACTATAAGCCAAAAGGCTACATTCACTGCTGCCTTTCTGACCAGAGCTTAGAAGTAAAATGAAGAAACAGAAAGCATTTCTGTTTCACTGAGCAGCAGCATGTTTAATAAAATAAACTTATATTCTTCCTAGATTAGGGTACCGTCCCAAGTTGAGGCAACTGAGTAAGGATCTAATTTTCTGTAACTTTCAGTTTGGTTCTTCTACTTTAATTTCAGTTCTTCATCTAGTTTAGCTGCATGAGCTGAAGATTTCAATAGTGGGGAAGGGGACCCCCAAATCTCAAGGATGCCTTTAACCTTCCCAGATTCAGAAAATGTTCAAGATCCTGGCCCTTGCTTCACATTTCTCCATGCCTAATTAGTAACTTGCTGTGGCTGCTGTCTCTAGGCCCACCAGGTACTCTGGGGATGGGAGCTAAACCATCTCCCCAAGAGGCAAACGTAGTCCAAAAGAAGGGTGAAGGAAAGGCGTCTTACGTTACCGGGGTTTAAATTTCATTCCATTCCTTGCGTGATACCATTCAGAACTCTTATCTTCTTTCACGCTCAATAGGCAATAGGGATACGTAGGTGCTGGGGAAAGCAGTCCCTGACTTGCTATCTGGAATACAGACTGGATGGCGGAGTCGTGGTGATTTCTGCTCTCTTCTTCCACTCTGCTCCCGCCAATTAGAGGAGGGACGGAGGCAGCTCCCGGACCATAAATAACAGCCGCACCACCGCATTCCCTTGGTTCCGAGCAAGGCTCTGTTCACATGGGCGACGTATTCTACAGCCTTGCAGCTCTTTTAACTATTCTCCGGCACAGCTGGAAAGAGACAAGAGGAAGCAGCAGGACGTGGATGCTGGTGGGGTCTCCTTTCAAAAGAGCAAAGACTGGCCCATTGCTATAAATGTCAAAGCTGAAGCGTCCCCGTGCCCACACCCTTCCGCCACAGAGCCCTGTTCCATGCTTTGCGGGTGGCCACCTAACCTGCCTTCACAAAGCCTCTATGCCTTGTCACTGGTTCTTATTCTCCAAAATGATCAAACTTTTGCTTTGTTTCTGCTTGCTTCTTTTAAGTCCTACTGTCCACTAAGATGCGTATTGAACCTTCAGTGGCTGCCAGACTATGTCAACATGTGAAAACGCCCCACTGAGCAGGAACAGATAATCTGTAGTGGCCGATTCATGTAGAGGAGCTCGAGGGGACAGACAAACGTCTAGGACTCCTCAGGAAAAGGCCAACAGGCATCTGCCTGGCTTGTATTTGACAGTAAGATGATACCAGACATAAATGATAACGCAGTTGTTAATGGCAGAGTCTCTGGGATGAGACTACCTCCATATGAGAAGCTGACCTCCGCCAGTGCCTTTCTGTGTGACTGCAGAGAAGTTCCCTCATGTCTCTTAAAGTGGAACATAATAACACTACCAGAAGTGTGGTTATGGTGAGATTAGATTGGTTAATCTTTACAAATACTTTACATAGTGCCTAGTCTGCTGAAAACATATAAAATGTATTAATTCTCAATCTGCTGATGGTAACATAAGGCCATGTGGAGCAAATGCAAGTTTCAAGGACTTTGGGGTGAATAAACCCTGAGCTTGAAATTTGGCTTTTCTGATGACCGAATGCATGATTGCAAACAATTCATTTAACTTCTTCTGAGCATTGCTCTGCTCACTGGTAAACAGGAATAATTACACCTCCCTCATTAGGATGGCTGTGAAGGTTGGAGAAGTCATGTGCTTGGAAGTACCTCGTAGCTAGGAGGCATCGCTAAGTGTTGGGGATGGAGAGCGTATTCTCTGAGCCAATCGCTTGGAAAAAATGACAAGGATTCTTCTGGGCATTTAGATGTGTGCATTTCAATAATGGACTTGCTTAGTTGCTCTGTCCTGAGGCTGTCTATCAACTCTTATAGCACTTCTGTGAGGCACAGAGAAAACGTGGATAATGGTGTCTTGATTTTATTAACAAAGTGAGTGTCCCAAGTACTGGTCAATATAACAATCGAGCCTAACTCCAGACATAGTTGGTTCATCTTTTAAAGCAGTAGTTTTCAATTTATATTTCGCATCTCACTTTTCAAGAGGAACCTAAGATAAAACATTACTATAAAATATAAAACAGCGGAGCTTTCCAGAACAAAGGTGGCTGGAATTCTGCCCAGTTCATTTCTCTCTGGTCCATGCAGTTCTCTCTGTTTCACTTCAAAGAGAACTGAGGACTCCCCAGGACTGGTTTAAAACCAATATTCTAAAGGCAGGGAATTTTCTTTTGACTTTTACAATGCAGTGTGGATTAACAGTGATTTTCTACAGTCTTAGATTTATTAAGATGAAGTCATGTCAGACAAACCTCATTTCTTCATTCGACAGAGTTCCTCAGGGAAATGCAGTAGGCAGCCTGAGCCAGTATTTCAGGGATGCATTTGACAAGGACTTTTCTAATGCCTTTGTGGAACAATAAAGAAATTTATGTGGAATGCTAGCAAAGTTAGTCAGATTAGGAGGTGGGTGGACAGCCATAGTCCACAGGTGCTAAATGCCTAATTGATCAAAGTCACAGCTGGCCTGGCAGGATACAGCAGGTGCTGGTTCTGGTCTCTATCATTCAACATCTTTATCCCCAAATTGGATGAAGACACAGGAATGACACTTATCAAATCTGTGGATGACATGAAATTGGGAGGAAAAGCAAATTTATCAGATGATCAAATCCATAAAGATCTTGTCAGGCTGGAAGAATGGAAAGATGATGAAATTTCACAGAGGGAAAAATGTAATATTTTATAATTAGGTCTCCAAAGACAATTATTCAAATACAAATTTATATCTTATGTCAGATTTTGGTGTAAAGTGACTGACTACAGGAGGCAGGGCTTGTTGAAAGCACTGTTCAGGGAGATATCTCTGCAGCCTGAATGATGAAATAAGGGGCAAAGGCAGTGTGGGGGGGGCAATGTGGAGTCTGAGGGGGTCAGCTACAGAAAGGGTAGTGAGCGGACAACCACTCAAGGCTGAGAGGAGAGACAGGTATATAAAATAATTCTAAGTCTTGCAGGCGTGTTCACCATGAGGACCTCGAAGCTCTGCTCTTACACTGCTGTGCCTGACAATGTGGCCTTGTTACTTACAGTCAAGTTGCTTAACTTCTTGCACCTTGATTTCTGCATCTATAGAATGGGGAGAGATGATTTGCAGCTGCCTAACTCAGAGTCTAAATGAGAAACCAGTTCAGTCATGTGTATTGAACATGCACTACTTTGACTATTCTTTACTAGGTGCACAGAAGGAAGAGTGGGGCTTATCATGTCGTGGGAAGGAAGGCTGATAAAACTGCTGCACAGTAACCTGGGCAGGAGGTGTGCAAGACCCAGGAACTCAACAAGACATCCATGAGAGGAAAGGCAGGCAGGAAGTGGCCAGAACTTCAAGGGATGCAGCCAGATAGGGGGGCTAAAATGGAACTTCAGCACCCAAAACAAAAGCCATGTCCAGGTTAAGCTAAGGATGGGCGCTGAGATGCCAGGCTGGGCATTTGGAATTCCTTGTGTTTGAGATCAGGGTCCACTATAAAGTCAGAAGCACGGTACGAGCAAGAACAGCAGAGACTAGAAATAGGATGAGCCCGACAGATTGAAGGAACAGAGCTGAATCGTATCAGGGTGGAAAAACACAGAGGGATGGAATAAAAGCTAAGTAAGTGGTTTTACTGCAGATTGCCTAGGTTATGGGACTGAGATTTCCTCCTCTTCTTATATGAAACAAAACATCTGTGTGTGCGGCAAGACTATCAGCCAGCCTGGCAGTACCCAGAGCGCTGTAACAATGGCTGCTGTTAGAAGAAGCGTCATGCCCACGCTTGGGGTCGGGGGTGGTAGCCGACTGGAGCCTGGGACTTGAAATCAAAGAACGGCAGAGCTCATGGCTGTTCCCAGGCCAAGGCCACACGTGAACTCAAGACTTCTTCCAATGCTTGCATGGTGGGCTCAGAAAGAAAAAGTAACAGATCCTAGTTCATACTGCTGCCAAGGAAGCCCACGAGGAGACCGCTAGCCCACAAGCCAAGCCAGTGAGGGAGGGCCTGCCTTTGGAAGACATTCTTTCCACAGACTGGGGAGGGGCAGCAGGTTTTTCACTGCTGAAGAGCTGGCTAGAGAGGAGTCTTTGAAAGTCTTTCCCCAAGCATGGCACTCTATATTTCTGTGAAAACGGCGAGCAACCCCAGGGTTCTGGCTGCAGTTCCAACCCATCAGCGCCACCTCCGGAACAACGTCTCCCTGGGTGCCCTTGCGTTGCACAGTCCTTGCACAAGGCTTCTTTAGAAAGGCGCTGTAGTTCTGGGCTGAGCCAGGAGGTGGAGACAGGCCTGCAGTGTACCTGGAGAGGCCCGTCGGGAGGCTGCGTGATGAAGCGAGCGCAGAGCGATCGGGGTGGATTGGCAGCCGTAAAGCAATGAGAAAGCTCATCGCCCGCCATCTGTCTTCATTTCGCGAACCCCCTCTACTGGATGCCACAAGCAGCTCCCTTCCTATATTTATAAACATCCCCAATCAGTCATTTCTCTGCCCGCTGTCACATATTTGTGGCATTAATGCTGGCTGCTTTACCACAGATTGGACTTCATTTCGGGCATAACTCTCATATACTGTGGTTTTGAGGTCTTTATGGCCACATTGCCGTCTACGGCTGAGCTGTGATTACATATCCCGACTGTGAGGCCGTCGATGGCGAGCTGGCCCTCCCCGACGCACCTGCCACCCTGCCCTCCAAGGGCAGCTGCGGACCCGGCTGCAGACGCAGAAGCATGGGGTGTGTAAGAAGGGTGGAGCTTAGGTGCACGTTCACCAGGATCAGCTCGGCCAGGGCTGCCCCACAGGGCTGAGACGCCTCAAAATGACTCCTTCTGGCAGAAGAATGGACAGATACGGGAGGAAGAGAGCGGGCAGGCTGGGCTTGGACTGCCCTCTTAGGCCACCGCTGCTTTCCGACAGACGGTGGACTTACGCTAGGCCCGAAATCAGGAATGCAATTTATAGTCACTTCTTGTTCCCTGAATCAAGCTATTCCCATTCCAAGACTGCTGTTCTTAAAGAGATGGAAAAAAATTATCACACTGGATATGGGTTCTCATGGCTGCTACAAAAGGTCCCCGACAACCACAATCCTGGGGGAAATAGCAGAATCTCTCCCTTGAAAGTCATGACAGCCACTGGAGGGTCAGAAATAGAGTTACACTTGATTAGTAGATATACACAAAATTTAGGATCAGGGTAAGAAAATTATAGAGAATTATGTTCCTCTGGTCACTGCTGGAAGTAGAGTTGGAGGTACCCATATTCACATTCAAACAAAGTATTTTTTTTTCATTTTGGAAGTGAACAACGTTTTCAGTCTGGGCTGTGATTTGTTCTTGCGATTCACAGTGCCCTAGGAAGAGCTTCCAGTTCTTTGGGGTCAGAAGTTGCTTGGCTTTCCTTGTATTTCTGGGGCTCTTGTAGACAGCGCAGGTCTCAGCACCCAGCACCTCTGCTACCTCTGTGTCACACCGTTTCCCTCCACCTCTCTTCACCTCTTGTCCCCAATTGCAAACACTGGTGCTGCTCTTTCCTGCCATCCCCAAGGCACCCTGACCACAGATGCCACCGGAGGTTGGAAGGTGACACAGGACAGCTGCTCCACAGAACAAGCAGAGATCTGATCAGAGTCAAAAGACAACATGGCAATAATTTGAGCCAAAAGATTTTGTTGACTGTTCCTTGTGAGTCTAGGATCACGAAAACATTTCATTCCAGGAAATAGAAAGGAGTGCTCATAGGAAGTCGAGGAAGTTGGCTTGTAGGGAGAAAAGGTCCGAGGAAGGAAGAAACAGGAAACAAAGCAGATTGGTTGTTTTACACTCAAAACAGATTGGTTCTTTAAAGGTTTCAAACACAAAGCCTTCACTATTATCTTACTCTTAAGCAGGATGACTGAAGTCTCCTACTTTTGCAAACTGGTGCATTTCAAAGTTTGATTTGATCTGATAGCACCTGTCCTATGGGAGCTCACTGTGGGTCACTTGGACCTGTTAGAGCCTAGTGCAGCCAGCTGGTCCCAAACAATGTCCTGTAATCCCAGCACTTGGGAAGCTGAAAACAGGAGTCCACTATGAGTCCAATCTGTGTAGTGAGACCCTGTAGACCCTGTATTAAATATGTTTAAGAAAAGGAAATTCACCAGAAACTTCTCCCAGGGCCCTCCTTCTCCTGACATCCTCATCCTCCTTTGAATTCCAGAGCCTCAACTTGCCTCCCCCTCTTCTTGCCTGATCTGAAGAGAACCAAATGTTTTCATTAACCATCTTAAGTCTCCGAGATGTCATTCTGTCTCTAAAGAAAGCAGGTGCAGGTATTACTTTGTAGAATCTTTCAGATCCTAAAATCCCCTTGTAGGACTGGGGGTTTGTGGCATAGGTTGGTGCTGAAAGGCTATGCCTAGCATGCTCGAGGGCCTGGAATTTGTTCCCCGTTTACTGCATAGGAGAGGGAAAGATTGGGTAGGGAGGGAGGAAAGATAGAGGGGGGAAGGAGGGAAAAGAAGAAAGGAAAGCAGGAAAGAGGCAGAAAATCCTCTTCTAGACCGGCCTCTGATTATTCACTCCTCAGTGCAAGAAGTGTGCTGAAGCAGGCTCATCCACTCTGCACCTGCCCCCAGACAGCCAGCTCTCCTGGAGGATGAATCCTGCTCCCCAGCTTTTTGCCTATCGAAAGTGCTGCTGCTTTCAAAACTACAGCCTTGGAGACGTTCTGTACTGTAAGGTCTGTTTTAAATGAACAAGAATAGCCTTGAAAGGAGGGAATATGGACTAAAAACCACCCTGACTGGCACCCAGCAGCCCGTGTGAAACGTGGCGGAAAAAGTCTAGCTCCTTTTGCTCCTCAGCTGGGCCTCCCACTTCCGGAATGCTAACTGTATATAAATGAACTTCTCTGCTTTTTTTAGAGCTATAGAAGTAGCTGCACTTCTAAATTTAAGTAATATACTGTTAAAGTTAATGTAGTAGTTACACTGCCTGCATATGAAATCCAGGTTTTCCCCCTTATTAGTTTTTATGATTTTGTTTTCTTTTATTTTTATTCTGGATGAACTTCTATCTTCTCATCTGAAAAATGGAAGATATTATTCACCTCAGTGCAGGTGCAAGGTGTGATTAATCAGTGTCCATCAGTGCATTAAAAAGACAGGTCTCTGGATGCCGTCAGCTCTCAGGGCTTTACACAGGGATGTCCCAGGCACCCACGGTTAACAATGGCCTACTTCTGAGAAACACCCATGGGACAGTGTTATGGTCCTGCAAAGCAAGACAGCTGAGGCACCAAAAGGCAGGGTTACCTGGGAGATCACCATGGTGTGAGTCCATTTCTGACTCGTGGCTGTTTTCGTAATGACCAGTGCCGTGTTCTCCATATCTACTGCTTCTCTGTTGGGCAAACAAGAACTCAACTGAGAAGTCCCACGTCTGGCAGTGGCGTCACCGTGTCACAGCGGGGCACCTGTGCGTGCCAAGATCTGGAGTTCTCTGCCTGCTTGGCTTTCCTTCTCCTGCCTGTGGCTTCTTCAGAGGTTTTAAGGAAACCAAATACGAAGAATTTCTCAAGCACAGAGGCTCCAAAAGCTGCAGTACTGACTGGTACAAATGCTCCTCGCTTCCCATGTGCCACTCTCCTGGCTCTTCAGCTTCTCTAACCTATTTCCACAGTGGCTGGGAAGCCACTCTAAGTCTTCAGTGTGATAGAACAGACTATCTGCTGCAGTTTTCCAATTGGATTCAGACTCCTCTATTGACTACCAGGCTTCCAAGCCTGGAAAGCAGAGGAAGCTATCTCTCTGTGGGGCGCCCTCCCGTCCAGCAGGAAAGCACTCAACACGATTTGTGCAGCGGAAAGCTTTAATCGTTCTCCTGAGTGATGCGCCCCGAGAGAGCACAGTTCCTCTCTCCGTCCCTCTTCCTGTCTCTGACCCTCCGCGTCGCGGAGCGTTTCTTTTATATCCTCACACTGTCCAATCGAGGGTTGATACATGTTACAGCACCATAGGTTACAATCTCAGGGAAGGTATCTTACGTCATTATAGGCGGGTGTATAGCGACTGCGGAAGCAGGAAATGAGCGCCATCTTGGCACACTCGGTGGGAGGGGTAATCTAGCGCAGGCTTCAAGGGCTGCAGCAGGCCTCACTCAATGGTCCCTAGGAGTTTTGGTTCTGAAGCCGCGATTCGCGGCATGGGCTCTCTACATCTCTCCACATCATGAATTTAACTCACTTCAGAGAAATTTGAAGCTCCCTGCCAGTACGTTGCCACTGGGCCTCCCCCAGTAGGGCAGTACATAGCAGGGACAGAGACAGAGAGAGGGAAGCAGGGAAAGACATGGACAGAGATAGCGATAGAGAGCTAGAGAGATAGAGACAGAGATAGAGAGACAGAGATAGAAAGAGAGAGAAACACAGACAGAGACAGAGGCAGAGAGTTTGAGAAATAGAGGCAGAGATAGAGAGACAGAGAGTTAGAGAGATAGAGATAGAGACAGAGACAGAGTCAGACAGATAGAAAGAAAGAAATACGGACAGAGACAGAGATAGAGATAAAGAGATACATACATAGAGATATCTCTTCTATTTAATTGTACATCTCTTGTGGCAAGTAGGTATCAAAATATTAAATTTAAGATATATTTTCACAAAATATTAAGGGACAGTATCTGGGTTAATACTGGTAATGTGAAATAATAAATTGTGACAAATGAGTAAGGTGAAAATGAGGACTATGGCCCCCAAATTTCATGTGGCTGCCTCTAGGCTTTGAGAACTTCGTAGATTCACCTCTAAGAAGCACTTTCATCTCTGCCCTTGAGTCATAATTCCTTGGCCCAAAAGCCCCGAGCACAGAAGTGTTACAGTAGGGGCCTGACTGTCTAATGTGGGCTCCCCAGGTCCCATCTTTTCTTTCTTTCTTTCTTTCTTTCTTTCTTTCTTTCTTTCTTTCTTTCTTTCTTTCTTTCTTTCTCTCTCTCTCTCT
>NW_004524758.1:1002147-1015333 GCF_000260255.1 Octodon degus
CTCTCTCTCTCTCTCTCTCTCTCTCTCTCTCTCTCTCTCTCTCCCCCTCCCTTTTATTTTTTGGTGGAACCGGGGATTGTACTCAGGTCCTTGCACTTGCCAGGCAAGCGCTTACTCTGCTGAGCCACCTCTCCAGCCTGCAGGTCCCATTTTCTTGGCAAGTGATTTTTTTCTAAACGCTTAGAAGTAGGAAGAGGACTGTGGATACAGAGCAGAAAACATAAAGGACTAGGCGCCCTGCCGAAATGCAGTATGTCATCTGTTCGCCTGTGTATTCGCCTCCCTAGACCAGCCGTGCACGTCCCGGGCCACCAGTACTGAGCCATGCGCCTCTGCTGCACATCTGTGCCTGTGGTACAATTTACATGTTAGGAGCAGTTAGATATTAATAGCAACAGTTGAGGTGGAACAATATGCTAGAGGAAGAAGCGCGGGTCCTCTCGATCTCTGTGTCCTTCTTCTCCCTCTCCCGCTCCCTCTCCCTCCCGTTCAGATAGCTCACTACACTACATCTACTCATACCACTTCTCATGGCCTGAGACAGCTGCAGTGATTCAACTGACCACCGTTAGCTAAACACCTTACAGAACAAACCCACGGCTAAGGGCAAAGTACTGTACTTGAGGACACCCACGGCACAAGCTAGAGGCTAGCTGGCTCCAACCCGCCCTGCTCACTCCTGCCCCAAGTCACAAGAGCCTGTCTAGGCTGCCGCTCTGGAGCTTCTTAGATATTTACCACCTGGCCATCACATAAATCGTCCTGCAGCCATTCCCAGTAATTGTGTGAGAAGCAGGCGTTGGGCTTCTGTGGCCTGCTGCAAACCCAGCCAGGGCTGTGTGACAGTGCTGCGTCTTGGCAGCGAGCGTTGCACACCAGTTTATATGACTAATTAGAAGCGTGGCAGACCGCTCCTCCCGAAGGAAGCAGGGATGCAGCCCCTCGGCTGGGGAGACGCACGAGCCTCCCCAGGACGGGAAGATGATCCTTGGTGCTGCTTTGTCTTGTTCAGACCAGGGCTGTATCGGAGAACAAAACCCCGTGTCTCCTTAGTACTCAACAGAGAAACAATCATTGGGTATTCCAAAGCATCCCAAAGCAAGGACATAAAGGGTCTGAGTGTTTATTTTTTATTTGAAAAAAGATGTAAATAGCCAAATTTGTTACTCCTCCAGGTCTTGGCAAGATGCCCAAGATATCTGTCACTTGGAGGGACTGCAGCTTGTGTCACGTCAGAGCCAGCCAGGGTACAATTCGCTCCTCCTTGCCCCAAAGCCTGTTTGCCTTGGTCCCCCAGAGGCCACAGTCCCGAGACCTTGGGGCACTGTAGCCCCCTCCGCACACTGCTGTGCCTGAGCTGCGCTGATGGATCTGCTCGGGAAGAACAGGGGCTGATGGCAGAGAAGGGCCCTTCAGGCCTTTGAGGAGCACAGCTGCCGAGGATGCCTCGGGAGGGGCCGGCGGGCCGCAGTGACGTCCTGTTTTGTTCTTGCAACCACGGCACAAATTAAGGCAAAATTAGAGACTTTCTTCGGGCAATTGGACAGAGGGGAGGAGCAGGAAGACAGAGCTTTTAAGGACAGCAATTTGCGAACATCTGAGACAAATCTGCGGCTGATTCTCCCCTCTTCTTCGCAGATTAGCTGGTGACTTTCTTTTTGGATTCCGGAGGGGTTCCCTTCCCCCTCGCTTTCCCTTTTTGCACCACGCACATGCAAATGTGATTGAGAATTCTTTCGTCAGATCTGCTGCCTTGCCAGCCTTCCTGCCAGCTGGCCTGGCCGGGGAACCACGGGAGGCTGGTTGCGCCGGCACGCTTGCCCGAGACTCGCAGACCCTAGGGGAGGCGAGGTGGAGGAGGGTGGGCAAGGGGACCCTCAGCCGCATGCCCGGCAAGCAGGTGCCGCTGCAGAGCCTCGCTGCCTTTATTCCAGCGCCACTTGGGGTGTGATCCTCGAAGCCCAAGGCCGGGGTAGCTCTGAGGAAGCAACGGGGAGTTGCATCCTTTCTGAGCTCCAACCGGCACAGGCCGGAAGGCCCGGAGAGAGAAGCGAAACACTCTGCTGCGCGCGCGGAGGCTCACACTGACCCTGCCCTGCGCCGCGGCGGTTCATCGCCCTCCGTGTGTCTCTTCCTCCTGCCCACGTTGGCAGGCTGCAGTTATTTCTAACCACCCTTCCTCGCCACCTCTTTGTCAGGGCCAGACAAAGCCTCACAGGATAATCAGAGCCTGACTCAGAGTTTACATCCTCCTGAAGGTCTCACAGGCAAGGAGTGGGATGGTGTTCACAAGCTGCAGAACACAGCACCTGGCCTGAAGTAGCTGCTCCTGGAGTCACCAAGATTCCATATTCTCAGAGTAACCTTCCTTGTGTGTGTGATCAGTGTATTTAGTTATTTTATGGATTTGGTGCAGAGTCTCACTGCGTTGTTCAAACTCGTAGTGATCCTCCTGTCTCAGCCTCCCCAGCGCCGGAATCATAGGCGTGCACCACCGCTCAGCACACCCCGGGATGATCCGCTTCTGGCTCCAGGGGTTGTCCCTCCCTGCGCTCACCTAAGCAGGCGCTTAGTCCGCTGATTACCTCACCAGCTTGATTCGTGTTTTCAGACACATCCTTTTCTCATCGCAGGCTTATTAAGCCACTAGGAGCTCAGTTTCTCTAGAGGTCTCCCTTGCACAACTAGCTAGCACATGTGTGCCTAGTAAAACAGCCCCAAGCCCTGGCTTCTGGTGTCTGTCACTTGTAAAGCCCTCTCCTGTTTGGCAGGACTTTTTATTTTATTTTATATAATTTTTGGTGAACCGGGGATTGAACTCAAGCCTTTGCTCTTGCCAGGCAAGCATTTATTCTTCAGTAGGATTTAACTCAATCCCAACATAAAATCTGGCAGAAATGACACAATGTAGATTAAATTAAAATACAGAAAGACTGTGGCTTTCTTCTTCAGTGACCTCTTCTACTTTCCTAGCATACTCTGAGCGAAGCCAGCTGTCAGGATGGAGAGCGGATCAGCACAGCCTCCGGGGCCGTGAGGGCCCTGGCCGTGAGTGCCCCTCTGGGAGCCCGGGGTGACACCACAGCCCTGGAAACAGCCTCCTCGCAGCTTGGGAGAGACCTGGACGCGAGGCACCCAGCCAGATAGTGCTGAGCTTCAGACCCTAGAAACTAGAATAGGCAAGGTGAACCCATAGCATACACACCACAGCCAGCAGGTTGTTGTCACCGAAAGCTCTGAAAGGTTCCTCATAGCTGCTTAAGGAAAGAACAGTTTACTATCTGCTACACAGCCATGGGTCATGGTTTCATGGCTATAGGGGGTTTTCAGGCCACTCGAATACTCCACCCTCCTCCTAAAATGTTTTAAAGAATGGTTGGGGAGATAGCTTAGCAGCTTAAGTGCCTGCCTGGCAAGTCTTGAGCTCAATCCCCGGTATGGTAGTACATACTGAGCTGGCCCAGAAACTAGGTATAGTGACACACAGCTGTGACCCCAGTGCTGGGGAGGCTGAGACAGGAGGATCTCTGTGAGTCCAAGCTGTCTAGCGAGACCCTGAATCAAAATAAATAAATAATTAAAATAAAAGTGTGTTATATATAAAATTATGTTTTAGACCTTTTTAACTCATTGGAAGGAGGTATCTGTGCCCCGGATCTCATGCTCTTATACCTAAACCTAGAACATCTTCAGCATTAATAGTTATCAAGAAATGCATTATATAAAGTTACTCTGAGAGTCCTGTAGTATAACTCAGTGCTGCAGTGCTTGCTTACAGTGCTTGCTTAGTGCAGATGGGGTGTGTTTGATCCCAGTGCTGCAAATACATATATGTATATATAATGCAATTAATTTGAAGTGACTTCACCATAAATAAAGACTTGCTTACAAGGATGAAATTCTAATAGAAGTACTGAGGTAAGAGAAAAACCCTAAATAGCACTCACCGGGCTGCCCAAACACTATTGCTCACAATACCTCATACTGGACTATCTCACTTCATTCTCCTCCACTCGCTGGAATAGACTCTAATATTACCACCATTTGACAGGTGAGGAGTTAAGTCACAGAGAAGTTAATGCATTAAGTCATAGAGCTAATACAAGTCTTAGTTCAAAGGCCATAGTCAAGCAAAAATTATTCTGTTTTACTGTCCTAGACAAACTCAAGGGTTTAAAAGAGGATCAGATCTTTGGTGGGCTCCTTTCTTTGGTGGGGAGGGGGACTGGGGATTGAACTCAGGACCTTGTGCTTGCCAGGCAAGCACTTATTCTGCTGAGCCATCTCCCCAGCACCTTGGGCTCCAATATTGATGGATGAAAAAATGGATGAATTCTCTAGGTGTGGAATGGATATGGTAGCATAGTGTGTCACCTAAAATTCTCTCCCATGTGTGTGGACTTTATTTCAGCAGAAGTAACAAAGGCCTACCTGAGCAGAACTGCACCCTAAGTGCTCTCTAGCACACAGTGTAGACTTTTATTATTTCTAGACTATACATCAGAAATGTAGGGAGGTAGGACACTCCCCGGGGTCAGCTCAGAGGAGGCACAGTAGTGACCAGCACTGCAGAAGAGGTGGCCAGAGGGCCAAACAAGTTCAGTTTTGGTAGAAAATAAAGTAAGACAGAGAAAACCCAAAGCACCATCTACAGGAGAAGGAGGAACAGAGGGAAGAGGCGGAATAGTAATCCATAATGAAAGACCAGGTGAGGTCAGGTCATAGAAAGGCAGCTTGTAATGAAATGCTTGTAGGATGTTCATGGTGTGGCAGGTACTGTTGTAAATGCTTTACAAGTATCATCTCATTTGATCTTTGTCACCCCCAAGAGGTGGTTTCTAACATTATTCCCACTTCACAGGCTAAGAAACTAAGGCAGAGAGAGATTGGTGCTAACAGTCAATTGAAGGACCAAGGCTAGCTGGTGGCAGGTGTTCGTGCCTTGCCATGGGGCCTCCCCCCAGGGCAGCCCCACTACATAGCAGCTGCTTTCCTCTGTGAGCAAGGGAAGGAGGAGCGAGCCAGCTGGAGGCAGCTGCCTCTTCCACATCTTAGTCCCGGAAGTGACGTCCCATCACTTCCTAGATGACTTGAATGCAAAATCCTTCCTCTTAACCACAACTAAGTTTCTTACCAATACAGCTTGAGGCAGGGACACTACTCATTTCATATTATAATGCAAATTTAACTTGGGGAATAGGGACAGTCATCTGTTGTTTTTTTAATCAAGATTAGATCCGGAGAGCACATTGGCCAAGCAATGGCTGTGACTCATCCACATGGCTGCACTGACAATGGTTCTACAATCTGAGGTACAGGATCTCAGGATAAATCCTGAGGGCATTTCACTGACCTTCTCAGACCAAAAAGCTACAACTCTTGTTGCACAGGTCCTGCTTTACCTTGGTCTTACCATCCAGTAGAAAAGTATGAAGACGAAATATAGGAAATAAAGCTATGCTGTTATGTTGAGCTGTGGGGGACTCAGGTCAATAATTTCTGACATTGCCAGTTAAACAGAAGACCCAATGCTATTATGGGCTACTGGACTCTTTTAGAATATTTTGCTGAGTTTACACACCTATAATATTCAATAACGGAACTTAGAAAAAAATGGGGTATACCGATGAATGTCCATTTTGTATCTGTGTATTCAAAGTGGTTAGGATAGATATATAGTTGCATTCTCTTAATGAATAGAATGATTTGTTCTAATGGTGTTTGTAAACAGGATCACAAGTCCGCATCTTGTACAGCAATTAACCACTAAGAAGAATATATGCAGTGTATTGTTTGTTTAAACTGTACTTCCAATTTGATTTGAAACTGTCTCATTGCTATCTGTTTATCAATAAAACTTTGGAAAAAAAAAAGATTAGATCCGGGTACTGCAGGGGCACAACAAAACAGTGTCAGTGAGAATTGGGTGACATGTTGGTAACTTGATCCCACAGATAATCAAAAGAAACCAAAAGGTCAGGGAAGCATACTCAGTCCTGGGAGAACTTCACAAAACATCAAATATTTAACACTTACCACATAACTATAATGGACAGGGCCATTGAGGTGGGTACCACGGGTATTTAAAGAAATATGAGACAAACTTCCCCATCCTGTTTAGGAAAATATTTAGCTCAGGACAATTGGTCCTTATCTTGAGACAGGGCTGAGGTGCTCACTGCTGAACAACTCTGAGAGCTCCCTGGGAGCTTGTTGGCTGCAGTTGGGATTAAGAGCAAGGAGTCCCAATGAGAGAACGAAGGGGAGGAGGACAGTAATCACAGATGCACGGCCCTGCAAGGTGCAGGAGAGTGCAGGGCTCAGGATGACGTCCAAGGTTGGCTCCCACCAGGAGAGGGGGTGGCACCCAGCCTAGAAGCCTCGGAATGTGGGTGAAGGTTTGGGAAAAGGTGGGTCACACAGAGGAAGTAGTTTAAGGGAGGTAACAGAGCAAAGTTATATAGGGAGCCACAACAGAGAAGGCAGCCTGGAAACATACGCACACATGCACGCACACATGCACGCACACATGCACACACACACACACACGCATGCACGCACACACGTGCACACACGCACGCACACACGCACGCACGCACACACGCACGCACGCACACACACGCACGCACACACACACACGCACACACACACCTGCATATGCATCGTGTGCATTAAGCAGACATATAGTTATAATTATACAGTGGAAGGTATGAGCCTAGAATCACAAGAACAGTAAATATTCTACAGTCAGCCACGTGTGGCGGCATCAGCCTGTGGCCCCGGCTGCTCAAGAGACTGAGGCGCAAGGGTCACCTGAGCCCAGCAGCTCCAGGCCAGCTTGGCAACTGAGAGGCCTCCTTCTCCAGGGAGTATTCATTCTTGAATACGCCGTGGCATGTGCCCGGGATATCTCTCTGCTCTGGGGCACGTATTCTCCTTTGTGAGACTGAAGGGGATGACCTTGGAGCCTGGGTCATTGGGCTTCCAGCACTCGGCTCTTACCACTCATGGAGCTGCTGCCTGGATCTCTACAGGCATCAAGAGCTGCCTGCACACACATCCCCTGCCTGGCACCTGCAGTGACAGCTCCCACACCAGCGTCTGCTTCCTAGCACGTGAGGACAAAGACAGACTATTTTTTTCTGTCCAGGTTATTTAATCTCAAATCCCTGCTCCTTATTTTACATTTGGCACCATCTGTGGCTTATGTTTAACTGACATGTGTGCTTAGAGCCACAATCCCATCTCCTTGTTTATGTATTTGTGTGTGTGTGTGTGTGTGTGTGTGTGTGTGTCTGTCTGTTTGTGTGTGCATGTGCACACATGCATACACACATGCAGGGTCTCATTAGGTAGCTCAGACTCAGTGATCTTCCTGCTTTCAGCCTCCCTACAGCAAGGATTACAGGCATGGAGCACCATGCCCAGACTTGGTGGCCAGCTCAGCGTGGCATGCGGGAGCAAACCTGGTCCCTCCACTTGCCTAAGCAGTCACTTATACCACTGAGCTATCTTGCTTGCTCAACACAATCCCACCTCTTCCTCAGTACATTTGTTGAAAACGTTTCACACACACACACACACACGCACACACACACACACACACACACACCGCACTCTCATACTTGATGCCAGTAGAATACACTGGCACTTCTGCCTTCGCCTCACTGCTAGAAGAAAGAATCTGGGTTTCAGAGCACTCACTGGACCCTTTTATGAGTTTGACGTCACACAAAGCAGGAGCAAGTGGACCCATATAAGTAAGAGGTTTCAAAAGGAACGAATGGTTCTCCTAACCTTGAGCCCAAAACAAGCCATGTGTCACATGCTAGGATTCTAATTACGCAAGGCCCACTGAGCAACTGGCACATCAGAAGCTGCACTTAGAGAACCTGTGCATTTGATTTCACAGCCTTTCAAATGGTTGGGCTCAGTGCCGCCACCTTCCCCTGGCCCTGTTCCCATTGCCCAGCTGATTCCCTGAAAGGCACTTGTGCGCAGTCCTGTGCCCAGTCACCTGGGCCCTTTCTGTCTTCACACCCTTGACGCCTGGGCACGTATGGCCTCAGGAGTTTGAGTTAAAAATAAGTTCCAGGTCTAAGGGACACAGGCAGAAGCAGTCATCTGAACGTGCCGGAAGTGGGGCTACCTCACAGCTGAGGGCTCAGTAGGAGGCGTGAAGCCAGCGAGTGAGCGGTTTGAGGAGGAGGACCGAGGGCTGGGAGGCCTAGGGTGGGACCGCAACAGGAGGCAGGAGACTCAGGTTTGAGGAGCAGGTGGAAGATAAAGACCCCTAAGTCCAGGGACACTTCTCTAGACGCTGCTCCCTGGCACCCAGGCTGAGTGCTCAGCTGCACGTCCACTAGGTCGCATGAGGATATTGGGGTGAATCTTAATGTCCCCCTATCAGGCCCCTCCAGCACCCGCAGATCCTTACACAAGCAGTTCCCCTTCTTTTATACTCGCTGCAATCTGGGCTCTTTGTAAGGGGTCACATTTTCTAAATGGGCCAACACAACGATGTCGCTGATGTGAGGACTTAAGGGTTCCACCCAGGATGTATAGAACAAAGGTAGACCTAGGTCATTACTCAAATCCAATGCTACTTTGCTTTGCAAAACTGAGGAATGCGTCCAGGGCCTCGTACCTGCCCAGCAAGCGCGTTCTAGTGAGGTACAGCCATAGCCCTTCTCATTGTTTGCTAACCGTCCAGGCTGGCCTTGAGTCTGAGTTCCTTCTGCCTCAGCCTGCTGAGCAGCTGGGATTGTGTGGGCTCCAGCGCACACCTGGCTCTCGGGCTCTTCACCACTGACGTCTGTCTTCTCCACACCTCTCTAAAGCAGTGAGAAGGCTTCGGCGTCCAGGCCCCCTGTGAATGTCGCTGGCTTGTCCTGAGGTGAGGTGGGCGTGGAGGTGCGAGTGGTGTCCCTTGGGTGGGCGTGAGAAGCTGCTAGAGCAGGGCTCCAGACCACAGCCTTGGCGGGGCCTGAGCCGGCTGGCTGCATGAGCAGCGGGCGTCAGCGCTGGAGAGTCGCCTTGCTGGTGCAGCGGAAGTTTCAACACCTATCCTAACTGTTTTGAATACACAGGTACAAAATGGTCCTCCATTTGTTTGTTTTGTTTTGTTTTGTTTTTCCATAATTTTATTGAGAAACAAATAACAATGAGACAATTCAATGACTAGAAAGATTTGTACTCATAGTGTTTTTGGACAAGATATCATGTCTGCATCTTGTACTATGACTATCCACTAAGAAGACAACAATATGCAATGTGTTAATTATTGAAACTGTCCTGCAAATTGGTTTTGAAACTGTCTCATTGCTATTGGTTTCTCAATATAATTATTAAAAAAAAGTTTCAACACCTTCGAGAACTTTCTAGCCCACCCCTGGAAGTGGAGGTCTCTGCAGCTTCTTGCCACAAAACTGTGTGGCGCAGCCGCCTCACTCTAGGCCTTTGCCTCCCAGTCAGGGCCTTGCGGAGCCCTGGGAGGTCCTGGGAGAGGCCCTCCAAGAGGTCGATCTCTAACCACCTTGCTGCTCAGACAAGCTGCACCCCAGCCTGCAGGGCAGAGGTGAGGTCTGCCCTCGTGTGGGCCTGCTGCCCACTACAGAGCTGACTGGGAGCACCAGCAGCACGGCCCGGACACAGCCCTCCACCCCAGGGCCTGGGATCCAGGCTAGCAAGTTCCATCCCAGCTGACAGCCTTACTGGGTAATACCTAGAAAGCCCGTGTGCTGAGCTGGCCGGGACAGGTCCCAGCTTGGATGGGAGCCCTGAACTGGGGTCTGCCCTGCAGAAGGCCCTGACTATGACTGCAACGTGTCCCTTACCAAGTGCACAGATGCTACACGTGAGGGAACTGTGAACAGCTGATGTCACCACCCCTCATCATGGCCCCAGGGAATATCCCAACCACGCACAGGGTTGGCTGGGATACCAGCTGGCACAGGAAGGGGACATTTTATCCACCGTAGAAATATGCTTTCACAAGGCTCACCAGAAGTCCTTCTGTGCCAACCTAAACTTGTCCCTTCGGTTTCGCTGGAGCAGCAGCTCCCACGCTCTGCTCCAAGAAAGCACCACATGTGGCTGGGTGTGCTGGATCAACTCTCGCTCTTTGCTATACTTCTGCTCCCTCCCATCCACCTATACAAGGAGCTTGTGGTGATGGTACGCTGTGGGCCAGGGCTTTGTCCCACTCTAGGCTAGCACCACCAACCCAGCCCCTGTGTGCTCCGGGTCTATTTCTAGGTACTTATCTCGGTCAAGTCGATATTGAGAAGAAAATTATTTTTTATTTAGCATCTCTTATGCTCTTGTCCCATTTGTTTCTTGTTCAACTTAATAATTGTCAAAGGGCCAGAGGAAGACAGAACTGTGGGGGCCTTCTGTCAAATAAAAAATAAAGGAGGTTAAGTGCTGGCTTCCAGCCTAGACTGGGTCATTGGCGACACGGGTTAAGAAACTTGAGTGTGTTACATAACCTGTCTGAAACACAGTTTCCTCCTCTGTGAACTGTGACACCACTACTTCCTATGAAGTAATGACTATATGTTTTCAATTCAAGTTTCACAGTAGATATAGCCTAGGACCTGGAAATCACAGATGCTCAACAATGACTTGGCTAGTGAAGAGGTTAATGCTTAAATGGCTGTGGTGCAGGTCATGGAAATAACATAGTGGGAATGACTTACAAAGCTTGGCATGTAGTAGTTCGTGCAAGAAACTAGTTTCCTTGAGCATGCAATGGTTGTACAAATCATGCAAGTAGGGTCTGAAATTTCCTTTCGGTCACTTCTCTCATTGCTAGGACAAAGTATCTGATAACTGCATTTTAAGGGCGATGCATTTTGGCTCATCTGATTACAAGTACAGTATCTGGCCTTCCATGGTTGCAGTATGGAGGAAGAGCCTGGGCAGAGGAAAGCTGCTCAACTAAGAGAGAGTGATGGGGAGGGGGAGAGAGGGAAAGAGGGCGAGAGGGAGGGAGGGAGAGAGAAAGAGAGACAGAGAGAGAGAGAGAGAGAGAGAGAGAGAGAGAGAGAGAGAGAGAGAGACCACACATCTTTCAACCTGACCCCACCTCCTAATGTCCCACTTAGCTGCAAGCTCCTGGATAGACTAACCATCCACTGAGTATAGCACTTCTGTAATCCAATCACATCGCAAGAGCTCCACCTTTGCACACATGAGGCTTTGAGGAGACATCCAGACATAAACCACAGCACTCTCATTCATCCCCCCCATGACACATATGCATAACTCAGACACATACACACACACACACACACACACACACACACACACAGCTTTGTGCAAATGTGTGCTCTTGAGATCCTCCTTCTAGCCAACGCTTCCCGTGGTGCAGCCCTGGTCCCTCTGCCTGTCCTGTCTCCCCGCCAGCCTAGGCTTGAAGCAGATGTTCAGGCCCCCACTGTCCCCTCAGATGCCACAGAATCCCTGTCAATTCCTGGCCTTGGCTGGCAGCTGGAATTGCAGTCCTCCTTGTTTACAACACATTGTAATCGCAGACACAGGCAACGCTGTCACTTGTAATTTTATCTTGTCCTGTTCTCCCCACTTACTCCCTTGCCTAAGTGTCAAGCAGATGCCCTTGTGAGTGATACTTTTGGCAGAAAATGTGGTCCAACATCCACGAGAATGCACATTATTATTTATGTCTGGTCCTCTCCTCTTCCACTCTAAGGATGAAATAAGCAAGGGACAGGTATGCTGCTTACGTAGTCCCAGACCCTACACTTCCTCTTCCTATTGGTCCCCAGTTCCAAGTTCCTATTGGTCCTCAGGTACTCCACATGTGGGTGTGACCACCTACTCCACACCAGGCCTGCACCAAATAGTTCCCATGTTTCCACACTGAATCTCCGTTTTAGCTTTGCCCCTTTAGGGTCACCTATTTCCACCTGATTTTTGCTCCAATGAATCTGTAGCTGAGAGGAGAGTTGCCCACTCTGCGACACTCCTGTCTTCTGATAAGTAGAAATACTGAGCCATTTTCAGGCTGTTGGAAACCTGGATTCTTCTGGGGACAGGGTGCTGGCTGGTGGGTCCCAGTGGCACCTCAGCCCATGGAGCGAGCCATCCCAGAGCCCAGAGGCTGCAGGTATGTCCACCAGTGGGTGTGGCCCACCTACTTCAAACCAGGCCTGCCCCAAACAGTTCCACATTTCCACACTGAATCCCCAATAAAGCTCTGCAAAAATCATAACTTTTCCCCAGTTGACAGATGAGAAAACTGCTCAATGGAAGGACACCTAGCTAATAGAATGTGGGGAAATTTGAGATGTAAAACTCACTTTTTCTCATTCCAAAGGGCCTCCTGTTTCCTTCTGACCTGTTTGATTTGGTTTGGTTTGGTTTGCTGCCACATTCTTTTGGCCCACGAAGAGCACGTTTGCCTGCACTCCTAGGCACTTTCAGTCTCTGCAATCGCACATTATTTCATGGTGATCTGTCCATCCCTCTGTGTATGATTTGTCTGTCACTGGTCTCCAAGAGCTTTGATTTGGTTCCATCCCTCGATTACCCACCATGGTACCCTATTGCTAGTGGGCACCCAAGTGCGCCTGGGAGGAGGAATTTGCACAGAGGTCAGTACGTGAGTGGCTGGATTAACCCTTGCAGCTGCTGGAGGGCCCGCACCAACCGTGTCTCTGGGGGGCATGGGGGAGGCTCTTCTTTTGGATGCATACATTTCATTGTTTTAAACAAAGTTATATGGCAGGAGAATTTAGACTTATACCTCATGGCAATTATAATGAAGGAAAAACACAGCAATACTTTCTTTTGCTATTATTTGTAATTACTTGGCACTGGGAAAGACTGGAGAGAATTTCTTCTGTGTCTTGTAGACTTTTTAAACAGGCTATATAATGCTCCCCCATGAAAGGTACTGCGGGTGCTTGTGTCAGCTGGGGTGTGTCTGGAGAGAACCCAGGCCATGAAATCAGACCTTCTGCGGTCTGTCATACATAACAGAAAGAAAGGTGACTATTTTAAAGGGGATTTGTGGTGATCTTCCTTCTGAGAAAAAGATTGCAATGTCTTTCAAGCAAGGTAAAGGGATGGGATCAGCTCCTGCTGGTGTCCTGCATAAGGACCAAGAGATGTGGCAGGGAAGGAGGTAGGGAGGGAGGGAGGGAGGGAGGGAGGGAGGGAG
>NW_004524758.1:1016283-1039117 GCF_000260255.1 Octodon degus
GAGGGAGGGAGGGAGGGAGGGGGGAATGGAGGGAGGCAGGAAGGCAGGGAGGCAGGGAGGGAGGAAGGGCAGCAGATTCCGCTAAGCGCTTCGCATCACGCACATCCGTTTCTCCCCTCTCCCTTCCGCTCCGCGCTGCCATCCACTAGCTACGTGCCTTTCAGCCGCTCATTCTACCTCTCTGTGCCTTCACGTTTTTGTATAACGCTGGGCTAACGCTGCTTCTGCCTCCCGGGATTTGGCTGGAGTTACATCATGAAGTACAAGCGGAGCAGCAGCCCTGTCCCCAGCTCACAGCCAGCGAGCGTCACTAAAAGAGGCTGCGAATACCTCTTCCTTTGGCCGCCGCGCGGGAGTAAGGCTGGGCGGCGGCTGCTGAGTCCGGGCCAGGCCTGCGGCTCTGGCTGGCTAGCGGCGCCGGGCAGCGGCTCCCCAGGTGCGCCGAGCAGCGTGCGTCTCTCCCGCCACAAGCAACGCGGCTCCGCCAGCTGAAGGCAAGGAGAACGCTTTGATGAGATCCAATTAGAAATACAGACTCTCCGTTGAAGACGCCTGAGCAGCGCACACAGAGGGGACAGCAGACCCTGAAATTAGTCTAAGTGTTCCACTCATGTCTCCTCATAAGCTAAATGGTTGAGAAAGACGCGCGGTTCAGCAGCACTGACCGGGGTGTGTGCCGCTCATCAGCTGGGATGCTGTTATTATTTGCAAACTACATCTCCGTCTCAGGCAACTGTGTCCCCCTCACTCTAAAACGCACATAAATAAATGATATTTAGAGATCTGCTGCTGTGTGCGAGGAGGCTTGGCTGGGATGAGAGGAAGGAGGCAGGAGGCGTGTCCTTCCCACTGGGACCCTTCGCAGCCCTGAGATGCGCTGTGCCAGGGGAGACGGGGCAATGCAGGCGACTCCCCGAGCCTCTCTGCCTCCTATTTGAAGCCGCCAGGGCTTTGTCTGAGTGAGGCATTCGCAGGCAGGCAAGAATAGCTCGGGGAGACCTCAAAAGCAACATCTAAACACTTCAGAGACAGAGTCACACAGCGAATAGTCTGCTTGTAGTGAACAAAAAGCTGCGGGAGGAGGCTACTGCCCTGTTCATCCAGGAAAGAACCCCTCACAGGGCATGAAATACTAGAGCCCCACCTGGATTCATCCCGCATCCCTTTTAGAAGTGAGTCCCTTTGCAGCACCCTCCAGATGGCAGGGAAGAAAGCGTGTTGTCCTCAGCAGCACTTATTAACTCCGTGACAGTTTCCTTAACACTCACCTTGGGACTCCGCATCCTCCTGATAGCACTCGGTGTAATCCATCCGGCGCACGCTTCCCCTCGACGGCAGGAAGCCACAGTCTAGACACTCTCAAGGGCGCCCAAGTCCATCCAGCGTTCACCTAGCCCTTTCTCTGTTGAGTTCAAGATTATGATTTAGGTTAGAGTCCAGGGATCAGCGTCATTCAGAGAGCCACATGGGGGGTATTTTAGGCAGTGGGGCTATGTGGTTCCACTCCAAGTTTTCAGCCCTGATTCATGGCCATCACAGCCACTGAGATACCAAAACACAGCTCGGAGGCCCACCGCAGTTAAGCTCCTTGCTCCAGCAGTGCCCGCTCCTAACTATGCACCCACCATGAGCTCATTGGTACATTAGTCCACCGGTGGGGTCAAGGCCTTCATGATCCAGATTCATCCCTGGTTTTCAGCTCTGAATGTTACTGCGTCCGTATTAGTGAAGCCTTCAACACAAGAGTCTTGGGGACACTTCATTTCCAAACCCAAACATCAGGAGCCAGGGAGATGGCTTAGTGGAAAAAGCACTTCCCTTGCAAGTGCAAAGGCTGGAGTTCAATCCCCGGTTCTGCCACAAAAAACAAACAAACAACAACAACAACAAAAAACCCAAACATCATTTCTTTGGGGTTCTGGCAAATCTGTTTGGAAAGCAGTGAAGGCTGAGGATGCTAAGCCCCCAAAGGTCTTCAGCTTGGGTCCTCACGGTAACAGTCTCCTGCTGCATCAGTGTGAGGAGTGGTTATAACCTTGATTCATTTTGTCACTTGACTGGTACTTAACTTGGGACTTGATAAGCTTAGGAGCCTCTTAATGCCACATGGGAGGTTACAACTGTTTGTTGCATTCCCTCTCCTTTTTCCTCTTCTGCTTCCTCCCCCAGTCATTCCTCCTGCCCTCTTTCTCTTCCTATTTTTCTTTCTCTGTCTCTTTCACTTTATTTTTCTTTCTCTTCTTTACTCTTTCTCATCTTTTCTCTCTTTGTGTCTGCCTCTCTCTCTGCCATCTCCATCTCTATCTCTGTGTCTGTCTCTGACTCTACCTTCCTCTATCTCTTGTTTTTCTTCACTTTCTGCACTTCACTGGGAAAGCTTCCAGAGTCAAATCGTGGCAAATACAAGCAGAGGAACAAAATTCCAGCCTCCCAGCTCATCTGGAGTCTTTAGCCTTCAGCCTCTCCATTCTAGACTGAGTCTCTCTTCTACCCCAACTAGATGTATAAAGTTATTTTTACTGCTTTCCTGCTTCTACTGAAGTTCACTTGCCTCTGCCTTTGCCCTTGGGCAGAGTAGACCACCAGTTGTCCACCCTGAATTGTCCAGCTCTTGCGCTTTTGCTCAGAGTCTCCATAGCAATGATCCCACTTGTCACGTTGCTCCAAATCAAGGAGGATGAGAGAGGCGGAAAAAGGGGAAACTGCCAACAAAATCGCATGTTTCCTGAGGTTGCTATATGAATCGAGCAAGTCTGTGTAAGTCTCCAGCCACGTCATTATTGTAACTTCTATTGTTAGATTCAGGGAAAATACATTCTGAAGAACTCAAAAGGTTTCCTTTGTCCAGAGTAACGAAGAAGTTCCACAGTCCATTAGAAAGTCTCAAAGAAAACCCAGGTGAGGTGGTGCACGCCTAATCCCAGCTACTCCAGAGGCTGAGGCAAGAGACTTCCAAGTTCAAAGCCAGCCCAGGCATCTGAAATAAACCCTATCCCAGAATGAGAATAAAAACAAAGCTGAAGATATAGCTCTGTGGCAGAGCAAATGTGAGGTACTGGCTTTAACCTCCAGCACCACATATGTGCACACACACACACACACACACACACAGAAAGACAAGCCACAAAACAATAGGCACCCCCACCCCCACTGTGGCCTGGCGCCCTAGTAATGAACTCACAAGCTTCCACCCTGTGGCTGTGACGAACTCAGTCTCTTCTCCAAGTAGCCCCACGGGAAGAACTGGGGCTGCAGCTTATCCCAGGCCCTGTCCTCCCCAGGCTAAAGAAGAGGATGTAAAAGGGCGGAAACTGGCATCTGAGGACGGTCCCTTACCAGGCTACTAGTACAGAAAAATTCTCATAACATTACTTACAGGGGATTCCTCAAGGACATGTTCAAAATAGGTCAGATTTTCTGAGGCCTGGAAACTTCTGTTGTGTTTCCTCTCCTAATCTTGGCGTCAGATGGTGGCACACCCCTACATTCCTATTCCCCTGAGTGGAAAGGTTTGGAAATGCTAAGTAAAACAGAGTGAGAACAACCCTAAGGACAAAGGCCTACCACACAAGTCTCTCTTTCAGGGATATTCTGCTTACGGAGACTGTATAGAGCTGGATTAGGTTTGACTTAACAAAATAGAACTTTTGAGCACAGGCAATGCTGGTCAGGGTGCTCCTGCGTGTGCACTAGTACAGAAGGGAGGGACCTGCCACCTTGCAGCAGTCTCACGCAGAACACAGGGCTCCCATCAGCACCGCAGAAGCTGACGACAGAACTGCTGACATCAGCAGGTTTTAAAGCCATCTGCCCCTGAGCGTTCCAGGCTACTCCTCTACCCAGTGCCTGTGCTGGAACTTGGCACTGTTCTTCTGCTCAACTTTAAGAAAAAGGGGAAATGTGTGGAGACACGTGGATATTCAATGACGTGGATCTTTTGTGTCTTTGTGAACCTGCTAGAACCATCTGATTGGCCCCGCTATGTATGTACGTATCCATTCATTCATTCCAAATAGTGATGGTAGACCTACTTACTGATAACTCCACGTCCGCTCATAGAGCTTACATGGTGGGCACGAGAGACTCTGTCCCTCTCTCACAGAGCTCAACACAATGACGTTGTACAACATGACGATGCTGAGGTGGCAAAGTACATGGCCCCTTGAGACACAGAAGACTTATGTGTCTTGGGATGTGCCTGGAAAGACCCCCCCAGAGAACACAGGCTGCAGCAGATCTGCAAAGAATGAGTCAGACTTTCCCAAGCAAAGAAACCTCCATGTGCACAAAAAACATGAAAAAAGGAGGTCTTTCTAAATTAGGTCCTTTACCTGTAGCAAAAAAAGCAATCAAGAATCCTGCCTCCCTGGTCAGAGCTTTACTCCAAGGAGCTTCCTTCTGGCAATAGGGGCGACTCAGGAGCAGTGCGTATGGCACTTTCTGTGAGCAGGTGCTCACAGTTCTTCGGGCTGCTTTTCCTCCCGGCCTCCTCCCAGACAGTGTGCCCCTCCCTCAGCCTGCACACCTCGGGCAATCAACGTCGAGCCACGTGGAGAAAACTGGTCAATCAGAAGCTCTTACAAATACAAAATTATTAATAACCCAGGATGTTGCTATCCATGTTTGGACCCTCCTCCAGGCAGCCTTCCCTAGGGAATTGGGGTGAGGGTTGTGGGGAGACACCTTGCTGTTTAATAAATAATAGAAGAGATTCATAAAGTGTCGAGGAAGCACACTCTTCATGCAGAAATGTTACGGAATAGCACAGGATGAATAATAGAAAAGGTTATTGAAAAATTTATAATTTCCAAGTGCCAGTGAAGGGCAGCTCCTGTGCAGTCTATTTGCCTGTAGAAAAGTGATTAAAATATATATTATTGTCCTGTCTATAGAAAAATGTATTATTAAGTGGATACTAGCGTGACATTTGAAAAATCCATTTCATTCCATTTAGCAGCACCAGGGTTTTGGCTGCTGCTTTGTGTAGCAGGTTTCACAAGCATTTTAATAAGCCATTTAAAAAACAAAAAGAGATTTTAATTATGGCCCCCTGCCTCCCACCATACTATTGCTTTGCATTCTCCATTCTTCTGCCAAGGAATTTTTAAAACATATAATAGGGAATGTAAATACCCTGCCTACATTTATTGTGTCTGTCGCCAAGATTGCAACCTCACCATTGACCAGCACTTAGGATCTGAAAGCAGAGAGGGTGGGAAATGGATTTGCTGGGCCAGACACAACAAGAAACAAAGCCGTGGTGCGAAAGGCCCACAGTCCTTGCCAAACGCGAAGTGTGAACGCTCAGTGAAACGTCTATTTTGTCACAATCCCTTCCTTTGTGGAGTAAAGAGTTACTTTTGAGGTGTCATTGTACATGGTTCATATTTCTGAACAATGATTTGGGTTGGGATCAGGGATCCTCTGATTTATCCATCTGCCTCTTGGCAGAAAGTCTTCTCAGCTTGAAGTTCAGACACTCAGGAAAATGTAGAGCTGCACTGTGGATAGAAGCAGAAATGGGACACCTTTCCAGCCCTACTTAGAATCAATTTTCTTTCTAAAAGTGAAAGGAGGGTTGGAACAGGACAGGCTTTCATCTGGGGTGCCACACCCTCCCACCCTGAGCTCAGGTTCTAGGCAGACAGCTCTGCAGCCTCCTGGTCTTCTGCGCTCCTGTGATGTGACTGACAACGTCGAGCACAAGATCCTGCCAGGGCTGGAAGCATGTTGCCGTGCAGGGCACCTTCACAGTGACCGGCTAAGTGTGAAAGTTTGTTAAGATCACTAACTTCTCTGGGCCTCAGCTTTAAAAACAATAAATACAGGGGCCGGGGAGATGGCTCAGTAGAATAAGTGCTTCCCTGGCAAGCACAAGAGCCTGAGTTCAATCCCCGTTTTCGCTAAAAAAAATAAAAATAAATACAATTTCCACCACATTATAACCATAAGTCTTGTATTTAAAACACTTTTAAGTAATTAAATCATGTGTTTCAGCGACATCTCACTTGCAAGTAGATAAAAGTGTTTGTTTAATAGGAGGATTAGGTGAGCGCGTAGCCTGTCCCCTTGCACGGCTTCCCTACCTTTCTCCACATAATCCAGGAAGCCTGGATTCCGATTGGGCACAGACTCCCAAAAGAGTGTGAAAATGGAAGTGTCTGGTGATATCTAACGCACCTCCCAGCCACAAGGGTCTGGAATTAAGTTGCAGCCTCTCACTGAAGAGCTGAGGGGCATGTGAGCGCTTCTTGATCCTCGTTTTTGCTTTTGCTCATTTAGAGACATCTTGCACTTAGCCAATTACTCACTAAACACTTGTTGAGAAATCTGCATGCGTCGCACTCTAAACACTGGACCAAGCGCCGCCTATACAGACCATGGAAGAGACCTGCTCCTGCTCTGCACTGCACCTGGAGGTGCAATCTTCCTCTTAGCAAGAACAATGAATCAGATTTAAAAGGAAAGTAACTAGACACCTCAAGAATTTTTTTCTAGGCCATGTGACAGATGAAAACCACCTCTTTGTCCTCCAATTGCTGTACCACAAACTGATTGCTATTCATGATTGGTTTCCCCAGCTGTAGAAACACCAAGTACTAAAACCCTTGTATGAAAATCTGTAAATAGGAGCTACCTCAACCGATGGAATGTCCTCTGCTCCACTTCCTGAAACCAGTCCGTCCGACTTTCTCACGACCCGGCTACTCTTCTGCACACTGAGTACAAGGTGAGGTGTCCTGCACCATGCTGCCCCACAGCCAGACCTGTCTGAGGGGCTCGTGTCAGCGCCTCACCAATTAGTCAATATGATGACAACACCTTTCCACTCAACTTAGTCTCTGCGGATGCTTCCTTAGACTTCAAGTTCTTACACGATTAGCTTCATCTACTCTCCACTCCCTACAGAGCTCCTAGGGCTTTTCTGGCTTGACACTAGGAGAGTAAACCTTAACATTTGTCTTCGGCATTTAAATTGCTCTGGATTCTGTAGTCTCCCTAGGTGCTCTCATTGAAGTAGCATCTTTATGCTAATGAGCCCCAAATTTATATCTGGAGCCCAAGCACCTCTGAGTTCTAGGCTCACACACCCATCTGTCTCTTTGATATCCCACCTGGACACCTTTCGAAAGCTCAAATTTAACCTTCCTGAAATTGAGCTGCTCTTTCTGTACTAATACAGTGGGGCCTTGGGTCTTGAATTTAATTCTTTCCACAATTCTATCTTTAGAATTTGTTCCAAGTTTAGCACTTTGGTTGCAATCAGAATCACTGAATGAATTCTGTAACCAGCATTGTGGAAAGACAAACGTTTGTGAACCAAGGCCCCATCTGAGGGTTTTATTCACTTTTTATTTTCAGTGGATAATGCTGTCAACACACATGTGTAGTAAGCCTTAGTGTAGATACGTCTTCATTTCTCTGTATATCCCGGGGAGAAGGGTTTCTGGGCTATAGCAGAGCTCTGTATTTCAATCTTTCAGGAAGTAGCACGCTGCCCTCCTAAGCAGCCTTCTAATACCATCAGCAGTTCATGAAGACTTTTTTTTTTTTTTTTTTTTTTCCAGAACCAGGGATTGAACTCAGGCCCTTGCGCTTGCCAAGGAAACACTTATTCTACTGAGCCATCTCCCCGGCCCAAGATTTCACTTCTTGAACTGGGGAGATAAGTCAGCAGTCTAAGCACCTGCCTGGCAAGTGCAAGGATGCAAGTTCAAACCCCATACTATAGACCTTGCGGGCATCAGCACCCTGCATGAGCCATACTGGCCACCACAGCCGGGCATGGTGGCACACGCTTGTGATTCCAGTGTCTGGGAGGCTGAGACAGGAGGATCACCATGAGTCTGAGCTGCGGAGTGAGACCCTGTACCAAATAAGTAAAATAAATAAACAAATAGATTCCAATCCTTGCACCCTCCCCAGCACTTTTTGTTAGCTCCTTCTTTGTAACCTCGCTAATTGATGTTAAGTGGTACCTAAATATAATTTGTTTGCGTTTTTCTAATGGTTAGTGATGATGAACATTTTTTCATGTGCTTATTGGGCATTTGTATACCTGCTTTGGAGAAAGACCATGCCCACAGGGGTTCTCTTTTCGAAACTGCATGTGTCTTTTATTATTGAGTTATAAGACCTCTTTATATATTCTGTGCCGCACTTCTCTAATAGCAGGACGGTCCGTGAGGTTCTCCTTCCATTCTGAGCGTTCTCTCCTCATGAGCTTGCTGCTGTCCTTTGAATCACAAGCACTGTGAACATGTCAGTGTGGTTCAGGTTTCCTGGGTTTTCTTTTTCTTACTCCTGCTTTTATCAGCACACATTAGATAATTATGTATTTACTCAAATTTTCATAGATTTACCCTGAATTTTTCCTGGTAATTTCATTATTTTAGCTACTATATCAAGATTTGTGACCTTATTTTTTTTTTTTTTTTTTTTTTTTTTTTTTTTGCTTTCATTTGTTTGTTATCTGTTCATTTTTGGTGTGAGGTAGAAAAACAATTTCATTATTCTGGATGTGGCTGTCATGTTGTCCTAATGCCATTTATTTAAAAATCCACCCCTTTCCGCATGGAATCTTCTTGGCACTTTTACCAAAAAATAATTTAGCATAAATGTGAGTTTCCATTTTTCACTTTATTCCCTTCCAGTGGTCTCTATGTCTACCTGCTCTGGTTGTGTCTAGTTGTCCCCACAAAGCCTCAGCCAGTCATGGACTGGCTTAGGGAGCTCATGAGAGATTCTTGTGGGTGTGGATGCTGCCCTTGCCCTGGAGCAGGTAATTTGTTCTACAGCTTAAGGAGGGGAGAGAGGCTAGCTAGCTGCTGGACTGCTGCCACGCCCCTTTGCTCTCTGCTCATTGTCGCCGCTAGGAAAGGTTGTTCTGTGCCTTGCGCCCCTCTGCCTTGGAGCCAGCTGAGTATGGACTGAAGCCTCCAGTAACTGTGAGCTAAATAAATCTTTCCTTCCTTAACTTTGAGTGTCAGATATTTGTCCCAGCAATGAGAGAAGTGTAGCTGAGAGAGTACCTTACTGCCGTTACATTCTTTTCCTTTGTATCATTGGCTAGTAAGCTCTGAAGTTAGGAAATGTGACAGACCTCCAACTTTATTCTTTTTTTTCAAAATTTCTGCAGCTATTTTGGGTCTCTGATGTCGCCATATTAATTTTTGGATCAACTTGCCAGTTTCTGCAAATAAAAAAGACACTGGGATTTTCCTAGGGATTATGCTGTGTGTATCAATGAATTTGGAAGTTTAACATCTTATCAATATTAAGTCTCCTAATCCTGAAGCATGGATGCCTGTTCTCTTGCTTGGATTTCTAAAATTTTCTTTCAGCACCATTTTGTAATTTTCATAGTGTGAGTTTCACAGTTAACATTCTTATGGACTAGTTTCTTCCTTTAAATACTGTTATAAATGGTTCACTTTCAGATCATTGTGCGTAGCTATGATCTAATTATATATATTTATTAGGTGTCCTGAACCTTAGCTGAACTTGTCTCTTAGTTCTAATAATTTCTTAATGGTCTTTTTAAAATTTTCCCTGGGTGCAATCATGGCATTCACAAATAGAAATAGTTTTCATTCTTCCTTTCCAATCTACATACATATGACCTAAAATAGTATTTGTCTTGCTTCCTGCCTGGCCGGACTCAGTGCAGAGTTCATGTGGCAAGATCAGCCAACCTGTCTTCTCCCTAATCGCCAGTAGATGTTTCCAGTCTCTGCTGCTCAGTGCAATGTTAATGAAGGGTGTTTTGTGACCCTCTTTATCAGGGTAAGGCTGTTGCCTTCTAGTCTTAGTTCGCTAAGAGACTTTAGCCAAAGGTGTTCTTCAATTTTACGCCATCAGCGTTTGTGGTCCCTCTTTACAAAGCCCTTATCTTAGCTGCCTCAGGAACCCACCTGGAGCCCTCTTGTCTCCTCCTCCGTCACTGGTTCTTTAACCTTGTAGTTTCCTCTCCATGTTACTTATCAAAATCCCAAGTGCTTTCTCCCCTTATCAATGAACCTTCTTCTGGCACCATTTGCACTGGCCACATTTGCACTGCTCACTGCTTTGTTTTTTGTACCTACTGCAGCTCTTGGTAAATAATAGTTGAACAGTCAAAAAACAGTTGTTGAATAACTGGATAAATAAATCTGTGGGTGATGTCCGAACAGACGATATGTGCTAAGTAATCCCTCAATAGACAGCAGCAGAAAGTACGGATGGCACATCGCTGAACTTTAAATAGTCACCATGCTATTGAGCTTGAAAAACAGTAGGGGGATTTTTACAATGGAAGATTTCAAATAGTAGCCAAGACAGTCAATCAGTCAATCAATCAATCAATCGATGCAGCATGTGGAAACTGACAGCAGAAAATGTTCTTTCAAGTTGGCATCCGCTCACACCCCACCAGAAACCTGATATCATGTGTTGAGTAGTCGGCGTTGTTAACAAGCATGTGTTTGTTTGTTTATTTGTTTGTTTGTTTCAAGGTACCACAGAGCAATGATAGCTGTCAATTTCTCCCTGACCCCCTGGAATCCTAGGCACTCGCAGATCTACTTTGGGGAGTTTCCCTGCTCCAGCCTGCTGAGTAGCAAAAAAGAGAGGCCACAGCATAGAAAGCCACGTGGTGGCAGTCTAAGTGGACATTGTAGTGTATCTTATCATCCATCGCATCTCATTCCTTTTGCTACCCTGGAATTAAGTTTATCCATTTTTCAGCATCCTCTCCCTGAACACCTATCACGAGCATCTAAATTAAAATCTGTTACCAGTCTGGGGTAATCCCTTCTGATGCCCTGGGTACCACAGGATCCATCTTCTTGACACATCACTGGTGAGTGCTGATAGCTCAGAGCAGCACAGACAGCTTGCGTCTCACACACATCTACACCGCCCGTGACCAGCCAGGAGCTGACAAGGAAGGGCACATTCGTGGTTAGAGGTGTTAGGGATTCGTGGCTTTGAAGCTACTGGCCATCTCCTTTTGGGTCTTCAGAAACCTGACCAACCATAGGCTGCACTCCTCACTGGTCCTGCTGACGTCCTTCTTGTAAATGCTTAATAGTTCTTTTCTCATAGCAAATCTTGCTCCAGCAGGTTCAGGTGATCAATTCATGGCCAAATTATAAAAATAAGACTATGTATGAGTAAGGACTAACTTCTCCTGGGCTAATTAATCCTACTCATGCATTGTACCACATTGCAGCCTCTCCCTTTGCCCGTTTCTTCTGTCTGTCTCTAAGGTCCTTTCTTCCCTTAAGAAGGAGAGGTGGGATGTGTATACAATGGAAATGTACAGGATCGGTGCTCTCTAAGTTGGCTTAAGTCTGCCCTGTTGTGAATTTTAGCTGTAAAACACTAAATGAGATATTTGAGAACCTCTTAAACTCAGTCTCCCTGTCTATAAAATCATGCGCATACTGAAAGAGAATATAATTGATAATTATAGCACCTATTCATTGGCACATGCCACATTCCAGTGTGAACTAGTCCGTGGACTTCATGGAGTCAAGGTGTGGTTCTATTTTGCCACCCATGTTGCCGAAACATCATTTGCCCAATAAATGTCTTTGAACAAGCTAATGAGACCACAGGATGAGAAGGTGCTCAATGCTCAAGGGCACAGGACAGGCGTTTGAAATGCTGTTTTCACTAGTTTGAATGTTTCTTCAATTCTTTCTATAGATTGATTATAAAAGCTCCTCCACGGAAGGCAATAAAAGGACAGTGACAATGCTGTACCATTTTCCTGTGGCAGTGTCACACTATTTATCATAATCAATGGACCTGATAGCTAATAAGGGACATGATTAAAATCCACAGTGTTTACATTTATAATAATTAAAACAAGTGGCCCATTCCCATTCTTCCCCCTCAGAGTGCTCCTCACCATACACGTGCTCATCCCATGGGGCGGGCGCTTTCGCTGTGCAGTTCTGAAGTCCTCGTGCGTGAGCGTCCTCACAAGGTGTGATGATCAAATCGATGGTGAACGTGCTGCTGCCTGTGCCTTCCGTCTCGGCACTTCCTTGTCTCTGGGAGAGATAACTAGCACGCACAACGTGGAGGAGGAGATGTCTGTTCTGGTTCACACTCAGAACTGTTGTCCATTCTCGACAGGCGCACACGGGGAACCACATGGCGAAGCACTGGCTTGCAGAAAAGCTGCTCACATCGTGGCAGCCAGGAAGGAGGCAGCAGAGAGCGGAAGGCACAGCCTTCCCTGTCACCCCAGGCAAGCTGTCTCTCCAGCCAGGCCCTCCCTCCTAACAGCCAGTCGGTGACACCCTGACGGTTCAGTCTCCTCCCCAAAGCGCAGCTCTCACGCTATCACTTGGAGCTTATCCTTCAAATTGAAATGACCACGAAGGAAGATGTTCTGTAACCATGTTAGAAGGACAGTGCGTCTTTTACAGTAATACATTTTTAAATGTATTTCATATAGGACCATACTACGCAGCTCCGAGTCAGTGATCCTCCTGTGTACAGCCGCCTCAGCACTGGGATTGCAGGTGTGCGCCATGTCTCAAGGGCTGGCTTATTGCATCTTGGGCTGCAGCCAGCATGGTATGTGGTGCAAGAGATCAAAACCTGACTCCCTGCACTTGCCTAAGCAGGCACTTAGTCTGCTGAGCTATCTCGATGGTCCTTGTAATACATTTTTAAAAATCTAAATATTCACTCTATTTTTCAATCATGGGGCCTGAGCCTGGACAGGACTCCTGCCTGATTCCAGCCTTGCTCCTGGGCACTGTAGCCAAGATCTGTGCTCACCAGTCCCCTCTTCCTCCCTCAGCCTTTCACTTACCCTGTACTCTTTTTTCCCTCACCCTCTCCTATACTCTCCTCCCCCTCCCCTCTTTTCTCCCTCCCTCTCTCTTTCCAGATATACTTTGCTTGCTGGTGGTACTCTGCTCAGTGCTATCTGACCAGCTGGTCCGTGCATCAGATGGCAAAGCATTCTCAGAGATATCTGCATTGAATAGTGTCCACAACTGATGTGATGAGCTCAAAGTCATGGTTGGGCATCAAATTGTTCATCTTACCTCTTTTGGCTTTGTTGCATGGTGGCTCCAAACATTAGTTAAATTAATAACTGGGAACAGTGTTTTCTTAAAAATTCAAGAGCTGGGGCCAGGGAGATAGCTCAGTGGCATAAGCACCTGCCTGGCAAGCTCAAGGTCTGGAGTTGGACCCCTGGTACTGCATTAAAAACAAACAAACAAACAAACAAACAAACAGAAATAGAGAACTATTTTATGAAATAAACCTATGCTCAACCCCAACAGTTCAAACCAAGGTAAATGCAGGTGCTGGGTCAGGGTGTGGACAGGCAGCGCTGCCCTCTGGTTTTCTCTGGACCTCATTAGTAGCAAGGGTCCTGCAGGGCCCATCCCCCTGGAATCAGAACTTGGAGGAAGCCACGGCCGTGCACATTCTCTGAGTCATGCTGGCGCTACTTTTCTGAATTCAGATTTTTTTCTCAATTGCATGGAAAGCTCAGATTTGGGTTGCTTGGTAGGGTGTATTATTTCATGATTATTATGCCTGGTTTAATAATAGATCTTAGAGATATGGCCAAAGCTCTAGATTAAAGTCATCTCCAGCCACAGCAGACCTAGTTGGCGAGGACGCCCGGCAGGGAAGCACGTGGCCCACGCTGCGTAATGGAAGCTGCGACCCGAGCCTCCGCCGTCCCTTATTCCAATTTCCCCACATCTGCTCCCCTGCTGTGTCGTTTCCTGACTGTGACTCACGTTGGATTTCCACTCACGGGCTCTGACTTAATCCTGAGAAGATCGAAGATTTCTTGATGGCCTCAGAAAAGCAGACTGGGGCTTGTTTTTGAGCTGGGTTTATTTCTTGGTGTTTTTTGTATGAAAAACAATGCCACTCCACGGGCCTGCCACTTACTCGATTCTCACTTGCTGGGTGTGCAAAGAACACCTCGCCTTGACTCATCCCCCCAAGAGCCAGTCTTCTGCCTTCCACTCTTCTTCCCCTGCCCTAGCTGACTTAATATAAATGCTAATTAGGATGTGGGCTTAGGGTTGTTATTCTTTCCCTGAGAGAAGGCACCAAAGATAGGGCTTCCCCTTTTAGAGGACAGCAGACCTCAGGACGCCAGTCTTTCTCTGGTTTCCATCCCCTCCTCCAGGGAAGACAGGGAGCTCCAGCCCTTGGCAACAGGAGAAATACATTTCTTTGTTTCAGTCATTTGCACAATTTTGGCATTATCGCCCTAGCAGCATCTTGCCGAAAACAAAATCCTACAAGCACGAGTTACTTGAGCTTGTCACAGTGGGTAGCCCTGAACTGGACACCAGCCAGTGGCACCAGGATGATCATTAAATTGTAAACAATGAAGAAGGTAAACTGAGAGAGAAAATTAACCCAGTGCAAACAAACAACCTAAGCTGTGGAGTAGGCAACAGCAGAGGAAAGAGGGGGTCTCCCCTGCCGCGGGAGTGCCGCGTGCCACTCTCCTCTGTGACGCAGAGGGAAATGCTGCAGGCGTCAGCCATGACTAGATCAGCTCTCTCCACCCGAGGCAGCTGTGGAGCCAGGAGGGGAAGAGGGGAGTTTGTTAGGACTTTTGTTCCTAGGCTTCTATTGGACTTTTGGTCCACAAAATTCATTACAAGCTAAGCACCAGGTTCTTCTTGGTCCGTGAACAGTAATCTCAGCACAGCAGGGTGGGGAAGATGCAGTCTTATCTATGAAAAGAGAAGGCCTAGCTTGCCTGTACCAGAAGGCCTTGCACCAGGCCCGTGAGCAGAGTTAACAATCACGTGGACTGGCACACAGGAGCATGGCTGGACTTGGCGGGAGGAAAAAGTTAGGACATACTTTTTTTAGTGCCTACATACTTTGATGTAGGCACTAAAGCTGTTTCATAGTCACATGTTCCATGCTGCGTGTGTACATGCAGCTGATATTTACAGGATAAATACCAAGACAAGGAGCACAGACTTTGCACCAGCATCCATGGAGAAATACTGAAGTGGCTCCTGAGCCAAAGAATGAAATAATGGCTGTGGCATTTAAGAAAAATGGATCTACTGGAAGTATAGAGAATTGACAGAACAGAAGACACTCTATGTGGCTGGAAAGCTCCAGAGACTCATGTTGATGAGGTGAGAAGAGATAATTAAATCTAGGTTGTCCCAAGAATGGAAGAGAAGGCTATGTGGGGAGCCCCTTAAACATATATCACTAACTGCATGTCAGGAGTGGAGGCAACCCAGAGAGCTATGGACACCAATATTTTACCTTTTGTACCTGAGAGAGGGACGAAGTAGGAATATGGACAAGAAATTGTTTCAAATCCAGGCATAGTGGTGCACACCTGTAATCCTAGCACTCTGGAGGCTGAGGTAGGAGGATCATTGCAAATTCGAGACCAGCCTGGACTACAAAGTGAGCCAAACTACATGGTGAGGCCCTGTCTCAAAAAGTCCAAAACAAAAGGAAAGAAGTAGGAAAAGAAGAAAAGAAAAGAAATAGAGCTGGGGAGATGACTCAGTGGAATATAAGCACTTCCCTGGCAAACACAAGGGCCTAAATTCAATCCCCGGTTCCGAAGAAAAGAAAGAAAGAAATTAAGAAAAGAAAAGAAAAATAAATAGTGCTTCAGATCAGTGGAGCTGGATTTAGGGGGGCGCTGGATTTGTATCTACATATGCACAATAACTATGAGACAGTAACAGAACATCCCAGCGTGGGAAGGTGGAGAAGCTTAATTAGAATTCGAGCTTCATCCAAATGATACTTGAGGTCTAGGCAGTGCTAATCCCTGGATCCTGCCTGGACAATGGTATTTCTTAGTCACATGTTACGTGCTGCGTGTGTACATGCAGCTGATATTTACAGGATAAATCCTTGGACTCTTTTCTTATCTGATTTTTCTGCACAACATCACCTTGCTGCGGGACTCAGAGAACAATAGATCAAAAGAGATTCTGGTCATAAAAGAAAGAGAATGAGAGCAAAGAAGACAAAAGGGTTTATTTCAAAAGGACCTGGGGCCTGAAGACGCACGCTAGTCCTGGTGCCGGTACAGGAGCTGGGGCTGGGAGCACTATGGCATTAGCAGGAGAACACAAGGATTAGGAAGGAAAGCCTCAGACAAGAAATCGGGCTTTGAGTTAGCAATGGAACATGAAACAGCACCACTGAACCACGCCGGCTAAGTTGGGAAGCAGTAGGCATTTCGTACAGCACTTTCACTGCTTGCTCATGTGTCTGTAGGTGTGAATGTGTGTCTGAAGATGGTAGCTTCTGAAGGGTGTTTTCTAGTTGTGGTAGCCATTCACTGAAGGTGGTCCTCACTTCTTAGTGTACAGCATCTAGCCTCCATCCAGAAGGGATCAGGGTGGCCTTATCTGACTCATACAATGAGGCAGAAGCAATGTGACACGATAAGTCACATCATTCAAGACATTAGCATTCTCCCACTGTTCCCTTCCTGTGTTTGGCCAGCAAACCCTATGCTTGCCCAGGCAGCTTCTTAGAGAGCCACTTGCATCACCGCAGGTAACCAGCACTGACCCACAAGCCACACACAGGAGCCACCCCGAGAGTAGATTAACCAACTCCAGCTAAATCTGAATGACCTCAGCCCCAACCTGCATCTGACTTCACTTTAATTGAGTGAGGCTAGGCCAGAACTTCCGAGCCAAGCTGCTCATAAATTCCGGACCCTCAGGAACTGTAAGATATGACTGTAGTTCACCTACTAAGCTGTGGACTGATTTGTTATGCAGCAACAGATAACCAACACACTGTAGTTTCACAAAAATACCAGAAATGTTTAGAGTGGTTTTCACAATGTGTAATAGGAAAAGGATTTCTGGAGCCTACGATGCATTGTCGCTAACTTACTGAAATTGGAGAATAGAATATTTTCTTCCCAAAGTCTGTGCAACAGCGTGCAGCCCCGTGGAGGGCATCATGCTCAGGGAAGGTGGCGGAGGCGTACCGAGCGTCACACGTGTGCTTAGTGAGGTAAATCCAATCGAAAACGCCGACGACCGCAGATGAAGCACCATACACTGGCACCTACGTGCTTGGCAAAGACTGAGCTATTGACAGGAGAGTACCACATTGAAGTGAACGCAGTGGAATGCAAGCTCACTTCGCCACCCCAGTCGGAAGAGGTGCAGCGTGGCTGCGCTGGGGGCAGCGGCCTGCTTCTCTCTGGCTCGGGCTCCATGCAGAGAACAGCAGCAGGAAGCGGGGCCCCAAGTCCTCAAGAACAGGGATGGCCTCAGTGGGGTGGCTGTCCCACTCTCACTCGGGCTCTGCTGCAGGGCCCTGACTCTGTAGCACCTACCATGCGACCCCAGGTCACTTAAATGTCGGAAAAATAAATGATCCGTGTGTGCTGCCACCTCCCCACCGAAGCTAGACTGCTCAGGACCAGGCGCATCTGGGGATGCTCAGTCCCTAGCCGCCTCCGGCCTGTCCGGTGTCGTCTTCATTCCTGCTTCCCTTCCTCCATTCTGCACCACACAGAGGGATCCTTCGTTTCTCATCTAACCTTCATTTCTGTATGGAAAAGCCTCTCTGTACTTTGCCCTGCAGAGCTGTTTTCAGCCCACAGCTTGGAGCACCAAGCGCTCTCTGCTCCTGAGCCCCCAAGTCACTCCTAAGGGCAGACACCCTCGGTCTCCCTCTGCACACAGGTTAGACTCTGACTCTGCCCACAGCCTGGACCCTCACCCTGAGGCCTCCAAACTAGTCATTTTAGTTATTCCCAAGTCCCCCGAGGTCCCCTCAGAGGCATGCATTCCTGCTCCAACCTGCTCATTTAAGACCCCTAATTATTAACCTACCCTTCCCCTGTTCCTCTGGGATGCTCTCCCCGCTCCTTTCCCACACTGACCCCAAACTTCAGGCTGAGGAGAGAATCTGAGATAGCATCAGCACTTCTTTCATGAGTAGTGAAAATGTCTCACTTTCCTAGGCTCAGATGCAGCAGTCTAACTTTAAAGCATTGTTACCGCAGCACCTGCATATTGTGCATGGGTGAAAGTCAGCTCTCTGTCAAGAAGGCCATGAGGTTGATGGCACTGAATGCTCATCCACCACAGAGGGGCAGGCTCTTCACTGCCGGCTCACAGCAGAAGAAACTGAGGCTTGGCGAGGTGATGTGGTTGTCTCATAGCACATACTCCTGTGGAAACCGAGTATGGGGACAGCATACACCTGGGACAGCAGCATCACACAAGGCCTTGATTTGGCACCTGAGGAAGCAGAGGAGCCCAGGTCTTGGCTCTGCTGCCTTCGCATTCTCCCACCAAGGCTGCCTCCCCTCCCATAGTCTGCCTTTCTGCGTCACAGGTATGCATTGTGCCTGTTCCCTCTCTGTTTAACAGAAAACTCAAATAGCGGCATCAGGAAGCGATTCGGAGCGGACTCTCACTGCCCCGGTGCATATGACATGGAGGAGCCCACTGCTTAAAAGCCATCGCAGAGATCAGGGGCAAGAGGATCTCACCAGTCTGGAACTGGAGATGCGGCCCGAGGACCTACTTTCTGTGGGGCCTCTCATCATCTCATAGGTAACAGCCCCTCCAGGGCTCCACAGAGCAGTGGACTATGGTTCCGGGCCTAAAGTCCTTTCTGAGTGGTCTGGGTAAGACAGCAGTTCCAGCTAATGCCCACATGCCCCGCAGAGTGGTGCAGAGGTCAGGAAGAGGCCCACCCACAGTCCGGGGAGACTCACTCTCCGCTCCAGCTCTATCATTAGCGAGTGGAGAGCTATGCTTGGAAAATAAACTCCCCAAAATGGGTCAGTTCTTTTTCTGTTAATCACTTCTTCTTCCCAAAGGGGACAAAAGTGCCGACAGCCCTTTCGGAGGTAAGGGGCTGATGTGGAAGTGCCAGGCAGGTTGCTGCTCCTGCCAGCCCCAGGAAGGACAGCAGCCCCAGGGGCAGCCCTGGGACGTAGCTGGGAGCCACAGGCTTGCTCCCTAAGGCCACAACTGGCCCGAAGCTCTTCCCTGCTATTTGGCCCAGTTTTCCGGCCGGCTCTGGGTGAGTTTTGCTCTGAGATTGTCACTGCTTTGTCAGTTCTGGTTTAAAGGTCCCTTGAGTTATAAAGCTGCCATTGCTTGTCCCAGGTCTCAGAGCACATGAAGCTGGGAAGCTGCACGTTGTCTGCTCCGGTGAGCAAGTGGACAGCGTGCTTGGGCTTAGAGTGTGTTCCCTGAAACCGAGGCCCTGGCTGAGCTGCCCGAGTGATGAGCATGGCCGGCTCTGGGACCCCTGCACCCATCCCTGGCCTCTGTCTATCTGGTTAGCTCCGCTCCCCAAGGGCCCCATTCTGTCCTTGCTGCCAACCACCTACCCTTGTGCTGTGCTGGAAGCAGGTGATCCTCCAGCCCCAAGTGGCATTTGCCCCTGACACTCCGTCTCCATCCCAGAGTGCTGCTGAGCAGGTACTCCGCCAGCCCAGCATCCCGCTCTTCCCTGTACGGCCATACACTGTTCCTGAGACTTGGGACCCTGGGCAGCTTGAGTTCAGATCCCTGCCCTTTAGAAGCTGACTTACCTAGGAACTGGATGTGGTTACTGAGTGTCTCGAACCTTCGATTTCCTCCTCAGCGGTGTGTTGTTGATGGCCGTAGTGTCTGTGTCACTGAGTAGATGGCGAAGTGGGACGCTACACCCACTCTATGCATTACTGAGATAGTGCAGTGAACTCCATTAATTTGTACAATTGATATATGTTAATAAAAATGTGATTAGCATGACACCTCACTTGTGGCATGTTCTTAATAAACAACAGCCCTGTTATTTATAATTTACATCAGGAATGAGCCCAGAGCCCTCATGCACTCAGCGCAGAGCTTTCTGAGGAGGGTGGACTGTGGGAGCACGTAGGCTGGCAGCCGTCAGGAGGCTGGGCCTGGCCGGGAAGGCAGGCGGCTGGGGCGAGGGCATGACCTGAAGCAATGCGCCTCCCTCCCCGGCTCCTCCCTCCTCTCTGCTTGCTGGCCACCGTGACAGGGGCAGTTTGTGTCCTCTGCCTTGCAGCCCTGCCGTGGAGCCATTGCATGAAAAATGTCAGCCAAAATAAGTCCCTTTTCTTTTAAGTGGGTCTCAGTTGTTGTACCCCAGTGACATGAAAATGACAAAGACAAGCTCCAGCTGTGCTATGAGGTGTCCGGGCCACAGTTCCTGTCACCTCACAGGTCCTAGAAAGCAGGGACCTTTTCTTGAGCATTTGTGTAAACTTCTGACCCCAAAGATGGTGCTGAGAATGTGCGTGACGGGGGCTCACTCTAATGGACAGAAAACCGACAACTGAGGCAGATGGGTATTGCAGGAGCTCCACTTCTCTTGGGCAGTGCCCAGGATGTCCTACTCTCAAGCCCTCTCCAGGGCCTGTGCCAAGAAGCAAAGCTGGTGACGTGGTCAGCTCATGTGACCTCAGCCTGCTAGGCTGCTGAGGGTGATGCTGGGGAGGTGGCTTAAGGACGCAGCTGTTTCTCCCTGTTCTGGTTTGGTCTGCTGGAGAATCCTGAGGACAAACTAGTTAGCGGTGCCCTTTACTGTGCCCAAGCCAGCAGAACCTACACTAGCAGGTGACAGCAAATCATCTACGAATAAAGGCTTTGTGTTCCACACAGGGGACAGAGGCCTGGAATGGAGTGGCTGCAGGGACCACCAGGTGGAGGCAAGCTCCTTCACCAGATGCCTGCTGTCACTGGCCTGGCCTCTCCCACGCTGTGTTCACAAGACGATTCTCCTTTCCCCACCCAGTGCTGTAGCACACGGTGCTGCACACAAAGCCATATCTTAAATGCAGAACATGGTTTCGGAGTTGAAAAATAGAGGGGCAGGAAAAATTTCTAGAACTTAGAAATGGGAAATGACCAGACCAGGGAGGAACCCAAGCGATGAAACACAAAAAGAAAGCAATTTGACAAAACTGAAGCTAGTGCTGGCAGATAGAGATACAGCTCAACCGCATAAGCGCTTGCCTGGCAAGCTCAAAGTTCCAAGTTCAGTCCCTGGCACTGAAAACTGAAGTCATTGTTGCCAAACTCCCCAGCACCCTGAACCTTACCCATGAGCACAAGATCTGTCACTGGCTCAAGTAAATATCTACAGGAGCTAGAGGTGGCCTATTAATGGCCATGGTGGCGTGGAATGGAATGAAAGAGCTGGGAGGCTGCGCCAGCACCAGGGCACAGAGCCCTTTCAACCCAAGGTGATGGGTGCAGAAGCAGTTCGCCCCCCCCCCCCTCTGGTGGCTGAACACTTCTCAGATCTAGAGAGGATTTAAAGCTGCACAGGTCCTCAGGGTGTGTGTGTGTGTGTGTGTGTGTTGTTGTTGTTGTTGTTGTTGTTGTTGTTGTTGTTGTTGTTTGGTTTAGTTTTCCTACAACTATTTTAATGAGAGCGTCTCCCGCTTTTGAGGCTCTCCCCCCACTCTAGCATTTCTCTACTTTATGGTAAATGAGTTTTGATTCTGAAGCAAATTGACCTTGAAATAATTTGCAGGATCTGAGTTCTTACACTCCAGATGCTGGGTTTGGAATGCAGGCTGCTCATTCAGCAGATAGCAGTTCTAGTTTATGGATCGAGAGGGGAACACTATGTTCTGTCAACCTGACAGGCCGAAGTAGAACCTTGAGCTGGGTGCTGCGCGGGGCACTGTGGCACGGCTGGGGCTGCGGTATCTAGGGTATGTGGCGGACATGCCGTCACCTGGGTTTCCCTTTCTGACTCTGTCTCTCTCCCTCTCTCTGTCTGTCTGTCTCTCTGTCTATCTCTCTCTCTCTCTGTCTCTGTCTCTGTCTGCCTATCTATCTCTTTCTCTGTCTATCTGTCTCTTTGTCTCTCACAGTCAGTCTCTGTCTGTTCTCTCTCCCTCTCTCTCTCTCCCTCTCTCTCTCTCTCTCTCTCTCTCTCTCTCTCTCTCTCCCCCCCTTCTTCCCTCCCTGTATGTGTATGTATCTGAGGCCAAGCTTCTACCAGGAAATTGTCCAGTGGAGTCAGGAGCTGTAAGAGTCCAAGGTTCTACGGCTGAAGAACTTTGATCACAAATATGTGCTGTCACAGGGAAAATGAACGTGCTTTCTGAAAAGAAATGGAGTGTTCCATGTGCGCATGTGTTGCCCACAGAAGCCCGATTTACATTGTGCCTACATTTACAAAAGCCATCTTTGTCTTCCTTCTGCTGAAACTTGGACTCTTTTATTTCAGCATGTAATGTATCAACAGACTGAGTTTAACTTTTGAAGATTATAATTTAGGGGTTTCGTTATAGGCAGATTCCAAGCAAATAAACATTCACCTGGCACCTACACTGGCCTGGGCCTGGAGGAATAATCTCTCGAGTGAAATTCTAAGTCACACATGATGGCCGTGTGAGGGGGAAGGGACGTGTGCTGGAGGCTGGGGTCTGAGTGCCGAGCAGCGCAGGTGCCCAGTTTAATTTCCAAGCAATTTTAGTCACTTCAATGTGCCCAGTGGCCGCGTCATTTCTGGACTGGTCGATACACTGAACTGGCCATGCAGGGGCTCCTATAAACAGAGCAGCCCCCACACCACTCTCACTATCCGTGACACGAATAGGTGTTGGAGCCAAGTTCTCTCCTCCAAGAGTTCCATTTTTTGATGTAGTTGAGGCAGAGGCAGTGAGATAGATCCCTACAGAGACAACCAAGGCCTTCTCTGGATTAGAGGGCTGAGGCCGAGCCACAGGGGCTGCGAGGGGGACCCAGGCATCCGCAGTATCACCTGACCGTGGCTGGACAAGTGGGAACCTTCTGGAAGAAGTGCAGTCTACAGCCACAGCCCAGCCTGCTCC
>NW_004524758.1:1040103-1054972 GCF_000260255.1 Octodon degus
GAGACACGGCCCTGGGAAGAGGCTGCACACTGAAGGAGACCAGGCGTCGGTGCCCAGGCGGCCGTCCCAGAAAGGCCTGAGGCGGCTCATTTGCATGCTGCTCACATCTCCGCCAGCAAGGGAGACCTCCGGGAGCGATTTTTATAGAAGAAGCGGTTAGACATAACTCTGGCTACAGCAGAAACTCAGCAGACCCGAGACTCCAAAGGCCCCCCAGCTTACTCTGTGCAGCCCCCTCCCCCAGGCAGGCCTATGCCAACAACCACTCCAGAACAATGACATTTGATCTTAAATATTTTTCAGGAAGGATATTTTATATACTTCCTAATGTTCTGGTACCAGAACAAAGCCGAGCAGGAAAAGAACCAGGTTTTCTCTGGATTATGGCCAAGCTCAATCCAAGACATATACAGATGCTGCCAAAGCAGCCAGTTAGTCAGCGCATGTGCCAACACACCTCTTCTCCATGCCCTCTGGTGACATGCCTTCTAAATTAAATTAGCTTGATGTTGCCCGGGGCTCCTGTTTGACTCTGATTCATTCCTGTGGGAGCAGCCTTTTCATTTCAAAGCAGAGACGTGGGCAGAAGTTTTTGCTTCTAGTAATATCAGGATGTGGTCCTCACCTTCTAGTAATATCAGGATAGGGCTTGTCCTCAGATGAGACAGGGAATCTGAATGTAAATGCCAGATGAAAGCATTCCAGAGTTGGCCAAACATTTAGAAAACTCTGGGAGTGAGTAGATGTTAAAGAACATACATGTTCTGGCAATAGAAGACCTTATGCATTACTAGGAGGAAATTTGCTCCAGGGGCTGGAAATTGCATAGGTGTTCTGTGGAGCATACACGGTAACCACAAATACGTGCGCCGCGGATGGAGCTCGCTCTCCAAAAGGGATGAGAGCACACTGCTCACAGTGCATGAGTGTGATGAGAGCACACTGCTCACAGTGCCTGAGTGTGACCACTTATGCCAGCCTGAGTAGGAAATGCCCCGTCACCCTGGATCTGGACCATTCTGCTTGTTGCTGAAGGTATTTGCTGGAGACAGAAGACCTTCCTGGGTGTGGGTGGCACTAACCTGTAGAACTGTCTCCTGAGTGGAACAAAGAGAAGTTGAAGAGGGAAACCCGGCTTCTGTTTCCTCAGAGGAGCTGTAGTCTTCGCCTTCACCTTGGATGCCATGTTCTGGTTCCTGGGCACACTTCAGCCTCCTGACAGGATGTGCACGGGACAACGCAGCGGCGAGCTCCAGGCCTTCACTGGGCCCTTCAGATCGCCAGCACACAGACAGCGCTCGTGCCGTCTTCCACATGTGACTCCTCGGGTGGCCCTGTCAGCCAGTCTTGTACGTTCTTCTGTATCGTGTGTCTCCCATTACATCTGTTTTTCTGCTAGGCACTAACTGATACGTGATGTTTGTAGCATATACAAAGGGGAATTCGCTAGCACCAAATTCTGTGGAAAAAATATATTGAGACTAGAAGAATTAAAGGTAAGACACAGAGTGATGAAAAAAAAAATGTTAGGAGGCTGCGTTTTGCCCTCAGAGATCATAGGTGGAGTTTGCGGGATATAGGATCATTCTACATGAAATGAAGTTGAAAGAGAACATGCAGACACATACCTCTTGTGGCAAAGGAAGTGGATTCCAGAGGCACGTAACACCCTCACAGTGGAAACGGAAGTGATTCAGTGAAAACCCAACATGTTTATTTAGGAAGTTTCATTGCATCTAGAGCCATAAGACAATATGAGATGCTTGTCAACCAACTTTTTGTTATTATAACAAAGAGCTAATTAGTCAAATTAGAAAAAGTTTATCTTGGCTTACAATTCAGCAGTTTCAGTCCATGATTGGCTGGTTCCGTTGATCTAAGTCTATGGAATTGCATCTTGTTAGGAGCACCTGACAGGCTAGAAAGGAACAGAGAAAGAGCGTAGAGCCCTAACACACTTAGAAGAGCACATCCAGTGGCCTAAGTGCTTTCCACTAGACCCAACCCCCTCAGGGGCACACCGCCTCCCACTGGTGCTGAGGTGTCACCAAGCCCTGGAGGCACTGGCCACTGGGGAGCATGCAGCTCTGAGCTACTCCAGCAGGGCAGCTGAGTCCTGCCCGCCACACAACTGCTCCCACTCTATCTTTATAGGAAACAATAGACCGAGGTAGAAGAGCCTGGAATACATGTATTCCTAGCAACGCTGATGCCCAGGTCAGGAAACCAGGGCTTGTGGGAGCACAGACAGTGTGCCTATCCATTTCTAAAGGTCAGGGTCAGTGAGAAAAAGAGCAAGGGACAGCACAGAATGTGCTTATGCATGTACCACCTTGACAAAGGAGTTAGTCTCTGTGAGCCATGGTCAGAGGATCTAAGTGGTGGGCAGCAGCCTGGAGATGTGAAATTACCAGAAGGAGAAAACAGGAAGCCCTTTGGGCAGATAGTTGAGAGGTCATAAAGCAGAATTTTGGTAGAAAGGGGAAAAGCCAAAACAAAAATAATGTTAGACTTCTAGAAGGTAACAGATTTGATGTAGAAAGAAGTTGGTAGATGAGGTGACCCGGAAAATAACAGGGAGGGCACAAGAGCAGTAATGTTACCTCAAGTGTAATGTATATGAGAATCAAAGCAGCGGTGATGTGAGTTACACTCGGTACCTTTAAGTTTAGTCCCATGGGGAGCTGAAGTTTTCTTTACACGTATCTTTTCTGACTTCTTATCAGCTCCACTACCCTGAGGAGCTCGTGCAGCCCACTGCAGAGCGCTGCCAGAGACCTCGGCTCCTGCCAGTCCCGTACCTGGTTCTCCTGTTGGCCCTTCCTGTCTCCCTCCCTATTCACAACTTGCATGATGGATGCTTTTCAAGAACAGATCATGTTGCTCCCCGTTTATGATGTCCCATCTCATGGCTTCTCATTTCATGCAGAAAGCAATCCAAACTCTCCACCCGGTCACACAGCCTGGCATGACCCAGCTGTTGCAGGGGCTGCGAGCTACCGTGCTGTCCTCACTTACTCTGTCCCTCTCCGTGGCCACCTTGCTGGTCCCCAGACCCACCAAGAGTGAGCAGACTTGGCACGTGCTCTTCCCTCTGCCTGCAGCTCTCTCATCAGTGCTCGGGAGCCTCGCTCGGGTCTGCGCTCCAGTGTCACCTCCCCGGGTAGTTCGCCCACCAGCAGCCTTGACATATCCAGCTTCATAACGCCTAGGGCTCTCTGGATTCAAAGCCCACTTTTGTTTCCTTCCTATTATCTGTCCTTTAGACTAAGATGTTCTTTCTGTGACAGCAGCATTTGGCCTGTCAGTTCTCTAATATATCCTTTGTGCCTAGGAGTACACTTGGCACGGAGTAGATGTTTGATAACTATTTGTTAAATGAGTATTCTAATGAAACATAACTAGAAATTATGCTAACCAGTGCAACATTAGTTGCTAACAGTAATTAGATGTTGCCAGAACACAAAGCTCTGTAATTGTCTGAGGCGAGAATACCGAGCAACTAAATGATGTATCGTATGAGAGAGGACGAAGAGAAGTCAGAGCTAATGGCGCTCAATGCTACTTAGTTAAAGAAGCTCAAACATGTCTAATGATTTATTAATGCTCACAGAGGTAATAAATAGGAGGACTGGCAATAATTCAGTTCTTTATGTTCACTGACCAGAGATTTGTCTGTTTACAAAGCAAGGTATTTATTCTCCAAACCTTAGGACTGTAGCTGGGTTGACCAGATTATTAATTTGAAAGGGATGTTGGCACAACCATAAGGTATCGCTTTCATTTTCTGTCAAGTTTAATACACAGTTAGGGGACTGTCAGGAAAAGAAGAGGGGAGGGAAGAGATGTTCACAAGACGCACTGGGAAAAGTTTGCACGCACTAGCTAAGATACAGTTATGGGGAGGCAGTTATGGGCAGACACAGGCAGAGGGCGCTTTCTGAACCTCTATGGACACCGTACATCCAGTCCCACCACATGGGGAAGGGAGCTGGAGACTGAAGCAGGATCTGGTGTCCACCTGGGACTTAAGGAGACATGATGCTCATAGTTAGGACCAAAAGGAAAAAACAGAAAACAATAGTCAGGGACAAAGCTGCCTACCATTGTCCTACCAAAGCCACTTCTCTGGTAAGGGCATTTATACCTGTGGTCAGGGTGGCTTCCACTCCTCAAAACCAAAACACATAAGCAGAATGCGCCAAGAGAAGGCCTTTGGGAAGGGTGGGGAGGACCATTCACAGAGACCCAGACGGGTCCATGGAGAAGTGCTAGCTGGAAATCAAGCTGTCGACAATTATGTGAGAGGGGTGAGGGGCCAGCAAATTTTATCTATTAAAATTAATGTGACCTCATGGGCACCCACAGCCTTGTGGGGATTGAGAAATGATGAGTATAAATAAAATCAGTAGACACATGCTTGGTCTATCTCAAGGTTTGCATAATCACGAGTAAACAAGCAAGACACAGAGAGTAGAACCCCCAAAGCGTGTCTGTGTTCTGTCACCGCCTCCCAGCTTGGGGCCCAACGCTCATTTGTATGCCTTCCACCACATACTATTCAGCAACATTTGGGACCAGAAGGAACCAAAAATTTATTTCTTGCTTGAAAAGTTAATTCATTTATATTAATATTCCATTTATTACGTCTAAGTTGACCAGATTATTAAATTACCCATTATTTGGTAACTAAAGTTTTGCTGTACAAACAGAATATAAATGGATTATATCTATTCTGTGACCATGCAATTAAAATAGCTCTGAAGTCAGGAAAGAAAAACGAGCCATAAATATGCTTTAGTTCTGCCTTTGGGCTCCTATTTTCTATCCTGTTTGGTTTTAGACAGGATGGCACAGGAGGGGACTAGCCCAACTTCTTTGTCCCTGACATAATTGCCCATAGCTGAGCATCTCCTGTGTCCTGCCCTTCAGGTGGCAAGCCAGGAGCCACCTTCATGTCCAGCGAATGGCATCCAAGAATGTGTCTACTAAAACTGTATCTCTTTGGGTTTGTCAGTAAGACATCGGATGCTCACTGTTTGGGTGCTCTTGTAAGTACATAGGGCTTCAAATGAGTTTGTGAGAATAAAGACGAAAGAAAAAGAGCAAGAGACCAAGAAAAAGAAGACCAGGATGTGGCTCTGAAGAAGTAACTTACCTCAGACAGTCTTAGAAGCTCCCCTGCTCAGGATGCGCACAACACTCATGGGTCTCCTCTACCAAGATGTTTACCACGCCGGTCCCTTCATGAAAAGCCACATGTGGAGGGAAGAGTCCAGTGAGGTGTAGCATGTGTGTGTGAGGGAGCCTGAGTCGGTCTTCCCAGGTACAGCTGGGTGAGCTTGGGAACGGCGTGTTTCCTCTCTGGGCCTCCGCACCCACTGTGCACGAGGGTGTCATTCTCCACTCACCAGAACTGTTTTTGAGAAACTGATGGAAATCTGTGTGAGAAGGCTTTCACACCCAATAAAGCTTCATTGAAATATTAGGATGGGCCTGGCCAAAATGAGGTCCTTTCCGTAGCTGGATAACTGAAACCCTTGGCTACCATCCAGAATGGACGCCACACTGTACAGAAAATTCCATTTTATACTAAATCGTGCTAGAAAGTTCAGAGTGCTTCCATTTTAAAATCCTATCTTCCACTGCTTGCATATTTAATGGAAATTCATTTGAGTAGCAGCATGCCTGAAACAAGATAGCAATAACTACATAAACAAATAATCAGCAGCGGATCAGCTCCATGGGGCAGGCAAGGCGGCTCTGCAGTCTCCCAGCAGAGTGAGCGATGCGGGCTCCCGGGCCTGGAGCCCCAGGCCATTCTTCTCTGGGCTGGGCCTTGCTCAGCCTCCCTCCCTGTGAGGAAAGTGAGCTGCCCCCAAAGAGCCCCAAGTGTCTGGCAGCTGTGGGAAGGAGCCGTGGCGTGTGCCTACGTTTGACCTTATTCTCTTGTGTATCCTGCTCTACTTCTGCTGTAGGTCCAGGGTGAGCCATGAACTGTCTTGCTCGGCAGGATAGCATGGGGAGTCCACACTGGCAGTCCTAGCTCTGAGGGTTCCCCTCAACTTGTACCCCACCGAGCAGCTACAGTGCTAAGGGTACAATTGACTCCTGATGCTCTCTGTGAGAGGGACAAGCTGTTTCTACCAAGCGCTGAGGCTGCATCCTCACCCGTGGGACCCAATAGGCAGCTGACAGTCGAGCTCAGGTTTCACTTTCCCAGCACATAGGTGCGGTGTCCTAGCAGACCCACAGGAGACCCAACATGGGCACCCATCCATTTGTGTGCTGCCCTCTTCTGAGGACAACTTTGCAATCCACCTTCCGGTGCAGGATGGAGGGCATCGGGGCTTTGCACTCGCGCGAGCACTGAGGACTGCTGTGGTGTCAGCACTTTAGCATCCGGTCTATAACGGGGGCTGAGTTCTACCAAAGGAGCAATTCTGTGTGTTAAATAAGGTCAGTGTGAATCACAGCATCTGCAGCATCGTCAAGCCTGGCCACCTCTCAGGAAGTTGTCCCCTGCCCCCCTTCCCCAACCCTCCCCTGCTGGCTTTTCTGCGCTGTTTGTTAGCTCTCGGCATTATTTGTAATTTTATTAGCATCTGGCACACCCAGCCTTACCTTTGCATCCTTTGCAGCACTTAGCATTTTACTGAGCATAGGATGGACATTTAACAAACGGCCAGTTTGTTAGCACGAGTCTGTTTTGCTCGGTGAACAGTGACATTAGTAATGTCAGCAGCACCTGAGCACACTCGTCCTGCAGGTGCCCAAGGCCTATGCACGGGGTGAGCCAGGCTCACTTGGGCTTGCGCCTCAGCCTGCTGGACAGTTGCACTTCTCTTACTAGTGTCAAGGGCCTACTGCGTACCAGGCTTCCAGGCAGTGGTGATGTTGAATTGGCTGGCGGAGTTTCCATCCTGCAGAGCGCATAGTTCAGTGGACTGCAGTCATGATCTGCCTTGAGTACTATCTGCTCTTTCCAAAAGAGATTCCCAATGATTCCAAGTGCTTAGCGCTCACCACAACCAGAAGAGCGGGATGCTATGCAAATGACACTCTGCGCCTTATTATGCACGCCTGGCATTGGGCTGGAAAGAGTTGCCACAACTGTGCTCTGTATTGCCACGGAATTTATTCTGGCTTTTGTACAGAATTCAATGATGTGGAAGAAAGCACCCCATTTACAAAAATATCCGTGTTCTAATTTAAGTGCATTAAATAGCCATTCTTGGAGATGTTCCTTCAGAACCACATGTCTGCACCTGAGGCCAAGAATCAGATGCGCTTGTCACCCGAGTGTAAGCCTCATTCGTGAGCTCTCAGAGCCCCTTCCCAGGTGGCTGGCTTCCCGCCAGAGGACGGGACAGGTGTCTCCGGGCTTCAGAGCTGACCCATTGCTCAGAAAGCAAGTCACTCACGCTGGGGGATCAATTAAAATGAGTCCTGTGAAGTCTTTTCCAAACAAAGACAGAAGAAAAGAAGAAATGAGGAGGAAGAAAGGCTTCAAGCCCTTTTGCTTGCTTTATTTTCTTTGAGAATAACAGAGATGATGAGGTTCAGAGAGTCAGCTCCATAAATCCTCGCACGCTAAACACAGCCTGACAGGCTGCACTCAGGGAAAAGAAAAGTAGGGGCAGCACAGAGCCAGCACACCTGTGTGCAGCTAGGGTGTCCCGTCCCACAGCTGGCCTCCAGCTGGGCGACCACACCTGGGATAACCACGCACTGCTCTGCTCCCAGGAACAGCACCTGTGGTGGAGTCTTGGGCAGCTTTTGGTTTGTGAGACTCATGAATGTTGCATTCCAGATTTGTGGTTGTGACTCTCAGTGCTGTGTACACTCTTTGTGATTGTGCTATTCATTCCTTAAGGGCTGCCCTTGGAAGGGCATCTGTAAACTATTCAGTTTTCCTCCATGACAAGTGCTGATATATACCTTTTTATATAAATGTTGTAATGGACTGTGTCCTTACATTTATGTGGTTAAAATTGCACACTTTAATTTCAAACACACAAGCACCTTTAAAATTGTTGCAAGTGTTATATCAAAAGTTCATAGAAGAGGGAAAACTTTTGGGATTTTTCGAGGGCAGTACTAAGGTACCAAGCAGAGCCTTACTCATGCTGGGCTGGCGCCCTGCCCTTGGCCTACAGCCTTGGCCATTCCAGTTCTTACTTTGAGGTAGCATCTCCTAAGGATGCCCAGGTGGGTCTTGAACTTTTTATCCTCCTGTCTCTGACTCCTGAGTAGTTGAGGTTTGGAGAATGCATCACTGTGCGCAGTGGAGAAGCAGTCGAAAGCTCAAGCACATGTGGAGAAGAAACATACCTGGTAAATAAGAGTGAGAAAAAGCCTAATTGAACCACAGCACAGACACTTCTTCAAATATGTCTTTGTAGTAATTAATCATCACTACTATATTAATAATTAACAATGCTGCAGATGCATATGGACTGTCAATTATCATAAGTGCTAATGCTTAGTTGTTTTAGTAGACTTTATTTTGTCATTAAAGCCAGTGAGGAAATGTCTGAACTACATATTAATCTTTGAAAACACCCCCAGGAATGTTAGCTTTTCCTCCAAATGCGTCACTTGATCTTTAGCTACAAGCAAAGAATTCCTCGAAAGAAAAAGACTAGCTTTTAAACACTGGACCTTTCCATGTCCCATGTGTAAAGTGACAATAAATATTGCAAACCAGGAGGTGAGGGTCACAGACAGGAGCAGGATACAAATTAGGAGACCTTTCCACTCAGGTGGTGTTTGTGGCAGAATCAGAAAACAGGAGACTGAGGATTTAGGCAGCCTGTGTTACTCTCCCTTGACCCATCACCAGCCTTCTCATGGCCTTGTTATCCCCAGGAGCCCACTACCATCTCTGCTTCTTAGTTTCTAAAGAAGCAAAGATGAATGAATGAATGAATGAATGAATGAATGAATGAATGAATGAATGAATGAAATAAGCCAGTCCTTCTCTCTAGATTTCTTTCTTGACCTGCCTCAAGCCAGGGAAGCCACCTTCTGTGAAGTTTTGTAGAATCTCTATCTCACTCTCTGTCACCCTATGATAAGATAATGAGATGCAGGGCTTGGTGTGTTCAACAACAAGCAAGTTGAGAGGCTCAGGGGCTGGGATGGGAGATTAATTAATGCTAAAAGACACAGTTTGATGTGGCAATGAAATTTTGATTATAATAATCTCTAATTATCTTTACCAGGAGCATCCTGCCTCTCCCAGGTGCTCCTTCTTGGTGGGAAATTGCTATATGTGCATGAGATAAAGTGGGCTGCCTTTTAGGGGAGCCAGATTAGGGTGGACAGGGATGGAAGTAGGAGCGGAGAGAGGGTATGAACTGCCCCGCTTAGAAGCCAGGGGGTGTCTGAACCACCTCTTGGAGGAAAGGGAAGGTGACATTGTTTAATAGTAAATGTAACTGAAGAAATAAAAGAAAGGGCAATAAAGGAACCTGGAGAAACAGGAGTTCTAGGCTATTTCACCTCTCTGATTGTTGGAGAAAAAGATGTTTTGTCAAAAACAAATTTGACGCTCACTTTTCCAGGTACCAGCAGGAGACCTTTTTGTAATGCAGCTTTTGCTTTGGGGGTGGGGGAACCTCACGGAACACGTCATCTCCATGGAGAAAACAAGGAGCTAGTACTCTCACTAGAGGCAGCGGGGGCCATGTCATGAAGTCCGAGTATCTATGGTAATAGCCAGGTCTGCAAACCAGGGCCATGAGACTCCACTTCCGCCTCCAGAGTCCTTGGAAAGTTTGGAAAATCTGTTAAACCAAATGGGGATTGACAAAACCTTCCCTCTGGTGGAAGGTACAGGAAGAATGGAAGGAGGCATAAGCCTTCCAGCTCGACACAATCTGAAATCAGTGGGAAAGGACAGGAAGACTACTAGACTGACGGCTGCTCCTGAGACCCCGCCCAGACAGCGAGGTCCGGTTCTGGGGTGCACAGGGTTGGCAGCCCGTGAGAGGAGGGGCTGGCATGCGGGTTCAGCCTCCGGCAGGCTGTGTGGGCTTGGGCAAGCCGCTTGACATTTCTAAGCTGAGTTTGGCTTTTTCACTTTTAAAACACAAAAAATAAAAGTTAATAGTTTGGGAAGACTATCTTCATATGATTGTTTAGTGTGAAATAAATGCTTACAAGCCGCCCCCAGATCCTTTGGCCAGGCATCTGGACGCGTAACAAGCTCGCGCAGAATCCTGAGCATCCCTGGGTCTGCTCAGGACCAGCGCGCATGCTCATCTGAGAGCTCAGGTCAATGCCAGCGCGGCGACCTTCATTTCTCTCATCCTACTCTAGCACTGATTATCCTGCTCTCAGAAAATGACTGCCTTCACCTGACTGCCCTCCCACCAGAGTGTCGGGGGTCGTCCAGGCCAGCAGATGCTTCTCATTGGTCACATAGAGCTGCACACGTGAGCTGAAGCACTGACCAAGGTTGTAAGCAAGTGGAAAGAGGAAGAGGATGGAGCTGAGGTGGATTGGGCTGGAGGGACGAGCTGCACGCTCAAGTGCCAAAGACGCAGGCCAAGGCCAGCAGGGCCCTATGAGAAGCCCCAGGTGCTGCAAGCGGCCACGCTCGGCGGGGGCGGTGGGGGAGATCGTGTGTGGACATTACAAGGGGAGAAGGGACCAGGCTGCGGGGTCAGCTACGGGCAGCCTCTGTTGTTAGCTCTATTTGGGGCCCATGGTTCAACAACAGAGTGATCTTGGGCAATGTCCTTTTGAAGCTTGTGGCCAAGGCCAAAGAAGCTGTACTGTTCACAGGTTCCCCGTCTAAAGCTCGAGCACAAGGGGAAGCATCTGCACTTGGAAGGCTCAGGGGAGCAGAGGACACCACCTCAGGTCAGATCCATTGTCCCCACAATCTGTCTACAAGAATAGAGGATCCAACCTAGCATTATCTGAAAGGAGTGCATCAGTTAAAACGAAGATCAGCTGGGAGTCATAGGAAGCCAGGGAATAATGGCCTAAAGAATCTATAAATTGACTTTTCATATGCAAAACTTGTGATGATAGGGAGTGTCAGGGCTGGAGGGGCAGCTCTAGGGCTCCTCAGGGCCTGCGGTCCTTTCTGCCACACGTAGCATGTTCCTTGGCCTCGTGGTCTCAGCCGGAGCTCCAGCCACCACATAATTGTTCTTTGAAACAGTCATCAGCCCCAAGTGAGACAAATAGGTCAAATGGAGTAAGCCAACTGTGTTTTAGGAACATTCCAGAAAGCTCCTGTCAACCTTCCTTCAGGCTAAAATGCAATCACATGTCCACATCTAACTGCCGAGGAGTTCGGACTACAGGCTCCACTAAAATTTATGACTCTAGGAAAATAAAACTAGATTTTAGGATAAAAAGTTAGCAATTACTGCCTTGGATCAGGAGAAATCTATTCCATTTAAGATCCAAAGATCAGGTATCCTCAGGAGTAGATGCTTCTCAAATACTTTTTCTCTCTACCAAGTCTCAACTTAATTTCTTCTGACTAATCCTAGCTTCAAAGACATGACTAAGCCCTTTTATATTGAATCTAGGGAGCAACTGAGGAAACTTCAGGTCTGTTTCACTCGTGCGTGTTCTGCTCAGATGGAGTGGAGCCTAGGTGTGAGGCGAGCTCGCTCACAGATGCTGAGGGCCAGCGGCAAAGGTGGCTTCACTGCTCCCGTCCAGACACCTGGGGTGCATCGTCCACCAGGAGACAGTATAAGGTCTATGCCCAGCAGAAGCACTAGACTCCTTCACCTAAGACTGAGTCTGGGATAGAGATTAGCAGCAAAATGCCTGCCAGGCAAGCTCAAGAGCCTGAGTTCAATCCCAGTTCCAAAAAATGAAACATATACAGAATTATAGCAGGGCAGTCCTGTGACATTTTGTTTCTTGTCTCTTGTTTTCATTTATTACCTTTTTTAAAAAACAAACATTTATTTGAGAGACAATATGGCCATAATTGGTATGTCATGACAAGCAGTACATATTTAGAAGACCAGAATGACAGGCATTCCAAGCATGACCCCACTATTACACATTGCTATCTTCAGTGCAGTTGCTGAATTCACAGGTATCAGCACACAGAGTCAGTCAGGGTAAGAATCCTACCAATTAACTGCTAGTTTCCAAAAACCTGCTGAAGATTCTCAGGATCATTGCCTTAGCCATCTTGTACATTTAAATGTATGGCTTTGCCCCTGTCATGTTTCCTAGCTTTTCTCCTTGCCCTCTCTTCGTTGTCTAATCTTAAAGTTCTCACTTTCCTTTTAATTGTGTTACACCTTTTTATTTTTATTTCTTCTTTTGAGTTCTTATACTAGGGAGACTATATGACATTTACACATGTGGCTCTGTTTATTTCACTGATGAGTATATCTTCAAGTGGCATCCACTTCAATATAAAGACTTCAAGTTTATCATTCTTTATAGCTAGGTAATACATCATTGTATAAAAATACCACATCTTTTCCATCCATTCCTCAGGTGATGGGCATCTTGGTTGTTTCTGAGATCTGGCTATCACAAATTGTGCTGCTATAAACATAGGCACACATATATCACTATGATATGATGTTTTCAGTTCCTCTGGGAAAATTCCCAGATTTCTAAATTTCTGTGTAAAAATATTTAACTGTTTACTGCTATTTTTAAAATATTTTTTAATTTTTTTCTTCATATTCCGTAGAGACTTAAAGTTTACCATATCAATACTTGATGGAAAATACCTGTTCCTTGTTATGCCTAAGATGTTTGATATTCAGACAGTGAGGTTAAGCTCAACTGCCTGTGTTGTAAGGTAATAATAATAAGCTTCTCTTCTGGAGGGTTAGCAACCTAAATTTGCAAACCAAAAATTAGAGAATGAAAAGGGCTACAAGGGCAGCCAACATTTTGGCCCTATCCTTTCAAGGTCAGTGAAGACTGAGGACATAGGATAAACTGTACTGTAACATCATGTAACTCAGTTGTAACCCAAATTTTCTGATGAAAGAGATTATGAGGCCACAGAGGAAAGTGACTGATGATGTAGACTGTGTCTAAGGAGAGTCACATAGAGAGAAAACATTCTCTCAGGCTTTCACAAAGAGCAAATTGGTCAAGCAATGGCTATGACTCATCCACATGGCTGACACTGACAAAGGATCTACAAACTGCGGTGCAGGGTTTCAGGATAAATCATGAGGGGACTTGATTGACCTTGTCAGGTACAAAAGTTACATTTCTTGTTATATAGGTCTTGATTTATCTTGGTCTTAACCATCCAGCAGAAAAGTATAAAAAAGATATAAAAAGTAAAGCCATATTAATATGCTGAACTGTAAAAGGTTCAAGTCAACAACATCTGACATTGCCAGTCCTATGGAAAACCCACTATTATTATGGACTACTGGACTATAATGGAATACTTTGCTGAATTCATACACTTACAATATTTAAATGATAATGGAATACTGCTCTCTGACAAAACTAAAGAAAATGGGGATACAAATGAACGACCATTTTGTATCTGTGTATTCTAAATAGTTAACATAGATATACCCCTGCATTCTCTAAATTCAATGGAGAGATTTGTTCTAATAGTGTTTGTGGACAGGATATCTTGTCTGCATCTTGTACAATGAATAATCATTAAGACAGCAATATGCAATGTATTAATTATTGAAATGGTGCTAGTAATTGGTTTTGAAAGTATTTCATTGCTATTTGTTTCTCAATAGAATTATTTTAAAATAAAGAAAGAAAACATTGAGGACTTGCCGCAGGATCCCACCAAGGTCCAGCAGGGTCCATTAGGCTCTCGGGCTTCATCCTCTTTTCCCACCCCTTCTCCTCCTACCTCCCTCCTGCCCCGTCTCTTGGCTGAACTCCCTTTGGCCAGAGCTAGCTCCTTCTTTCCTATCATCTATCCTTCATTGTGCTTTTTACTCCCACTCTCAGAGTCTCAGGTGTGTCCTGTGCCCAAGATTCTGGCGTTAGAGTGTGAAGACCGCCTTCTCCACCAGGGTGTCCTGGAGCCCAGCGAGGTGTCTGAGATATTGCAGCTTGAGTTATTATTGAGTGTTTTTCTTTTCCTATCTCTATCATGCCATATGAAATGGTAACTAGGGCTTTTAGAGATTTAGAATGCTTTTCTTTGATGCAAACCAAATGTACAGTGGTATCCATATCACAGTACTTTTCACAGTAAATAAAGCAGTTTGGAATAAAATGAACTGAAATTGAAACCATACTTTCTTAAACAGAAGCTTTCCCCAATTTCTGCTGTCTTATTTGTACCATTTGTTGATCAGAGTGAAATCAAGTAAGAAAGAAGTTTCAGTATAATGATGAGGCACTGGGCATGGATTTGGAAATATGGAGATTAGCAGGGCTCTGGCCCCAAGTAACCATTACTTAACCTCCCTGGTGTTACATTTCGCCTGCCGGATGGCAGTTACACCAGGGTGAAGTTGCTGTGAGAAGTGTGTGAACAATGTATAAAACCCTCTTAGGGCTGGCCAGACAGCTCAGCAGACTAAAGCGCCTGCTTAGGCACAGTGCAGGGGCTGGAGTTCAATCCCCGGCTTGCAGTGCCGGCCCCGCCCCCGGGGCGCACTGAGACAGAGATTGGGCCTGGGTGTGGTGGTGCATGCCTGTAATCCCAGTGCTTAGGAGGCTGAAAACAGGAGGATGACTCCGAGTCTGATCTACATAGAGAGACCGCAAACACCCTGTAGACCCTATAACAAATGCAACAAATGCCTGTCTGTGTGTCTGTGTGTCTGTGTGTCTGTGTGTCTGTGTGTCTGTGTGTCTGTCTGTCTGTGTGTCTGTCTGTCTGTCTGTGTGTCTGTCTGTCTCTCTCTCTCTCTCTCTCTCT
>NW_004524758.1:1055612-1058873 GCF_000260255.1 Octodon degus
TCTGTCTGTCTGTCTGTCTGTCTGTCTGTCTGTCTGTCTGTCTCAGAAAGCCTCCCAAATCACAGAAACCTCTTGAACCGACATGTACAATCAACCCAACCTCTCAGTTTCAGATTCTCTTCCCTGTCTTCTATATTATTGCTAGAATTTATCAAAGCCATGATAGATTTTTAAATCACAACACATATTGTTTTCTAAAAGTTACATCAAATGTTAATAAGAGGGATTAAAGCCATTAAGAGATTGAAGTATGTTTTAAACTACATGTTTTCAATACAGGCAGTAGCAATTGTCCAGCAACAAAAGGACGCGGCAACACGCACTGCGATGCTTCCTCGCACAGTCCCCCTAATTATGTCATTATTTTCCGTTGTCATTCACTTTTGTGACTACAATTTCCATAATTGTTTGGCCCTAATTTTAAATTTTAATGCCTTCATTTTTACAATCAAAGAAGCCCTTTGCTTTCCTTTCCTCCATTTTTATTGACTTAAACTTTCCCTCAGGTTTGAGGCTGTCCATCTGAGGCTTGGAAAGCACACTGGTGCATCATGCTTTAGGGTCACATTTTAGTCCCCTCTAATCTGGTAAGAGCTGCATTAACTTTGTCTAGCACATATTGTTACCTTACGGAAGTCTTATTTAGTTTTATGTGTTTATTTCATGCTTTTCCTTGATGACTTTTATTTCACTCTGGCCAGGGTATTCTTACCTTTTCTTCGATACAGCAATATTATTATATATATATATGGATATGTTTACCCATGAATCATTCTGAAACACGTTTTCCAAGGAGTATGGTGTGCTTTGTGATCTGCACATGCAGATATTTTTTGACTTCAGGAATTTGCTTCTGTATTATGTACGCTGGTACACGCTTTCCAGGCATTTTTTGGTTCTTTGCTTTGGAGATACTTCTTCAGTTCTAGATTTCCTCCGTATTCGTTACCATCTAAATTCTTGTCCTCACACCTCCGAAGAGCATTGCAGGTCCTGCCGTTATGCTATCAGATGACCTGCCCCTGTGTTCCCTCTTTCTTGACTGGCTCCCAGCTTCTCAGTCCCAAGCTGCCCTCCCTTTCCCCCTTGGACCCATAAGCTCCTGTCTTCATCTCAGTCAGGTTTTCTGAAGCCTCTTCCTGTCATATTTTAGCTACTCTTACTGCCATACAAGGACAGGACGTTGGAGAATGTTTGGTTGCCTCTTAAGTTAGGTGTTCTGAAGTCTCACAAGGGTTCTTTGTCTGACCTTTGGAAGCAACGTGCCTCCGGCAGATCCAGTTTGTTCTTTTGCTCTGCTCTAGCTGCCCTTACTCTTCGCTGCGCTTCGGCAGCAGCACCGAGCCAAGCTCTGCTTGTGCTGCTCTTCTCTGCTGTGGTACTCAGAAGCTGGTTGGGGATCCTGCCATCTACTCACTCTGAGAGCCAGAATGGGGAGGGATAGGTAACCTGAGTCTGCACGAAGCGCCAGGCTCCGCATGCCTGCCTGACCCTCTGCCAAGTGGGTTCCGAAGGCCAGCCTGACTTGCGACCATTTACCCATTCCATATGTGGAAGACTTCACTTTGAACAGAGCGAAACCTGCCTTTTAGAAGTTTCCCCTTCTTTCAGTTTTGGTTAATCTTTCCTGCCCCATTGACCCCAAGGGGAAGAATGGATTTAATATCTGGATCCTTGGATAAACGGTGGAATTCTTAAAAATGAATTTGTATTTGGATTGTTTCAATCTTTAAAACTTGGAATTTTCTATAAATTTCTGGAGGTTGCTTTTTATTTCAAAAATTTAAAGGAATATAATTTTGGCATGTAATAGCTTTCAACCAATCTCTCTCTCTCTCTCTCTCTCTCTCTCTCTCTCTCTCTCTCACACACACACACACACACACACACACACAAACACACACTCTCATGCTGTGCTATTTAGAAGCACAAACAGCTGGGCGTGAAATCTGCCGTGGTCTTCCTACTGAATTGGAGCTCCTGCCATACATATTGATTTCCGACTCACACAGGGGGGATTCGCTTCTTGTGGCCTGACATGTTCAGCCCGTGTGGATTCGGGCAGAGGGAGGAAGGAGGCAGCCTGAAGTGATGAATATCTGGAACAGCCCAAGTCTGTCTCTGCAAGGCTGCGCTGCATCCAAACCCCCTCGTGGGCTGCTTTGAGTTGCAGATCTGTTTGCAAATGAGCTTGGAGAACACTGGGTAAACAGGGACGGTTGGTAAATTCTATTTCACTTCACCAGTGAGCTGAAAAAGCATTGGATAATGTTATGAGTTGTAGATCTGTTTGATTGCATTGTTGCAAAGTGGGAATTGTTTTGCAACATAGATTCTTAATCACTGAGGCATCTATGATTGAATGCGTCGAAAATTGGCTGAAATTGAAAGTTAACTATACTGCAGACGGCTTATCCTGGTGTATAATTGAAAATAAATTCTAATAACTCTTCTTGAAAGAGCCGCTCAGAGGAAATTTCAAGTCCCCCTAACAAAAAAATTCTTTCTCAGAGAGGTTCTTCCCCTGCATAATGCAATAATGAGAATAAAGCTCTCTTCTAAGCCTCTGTCAGCTTTTCTGAGATCTGAATGCACTGACCAAAAAGTGTCACTATTGAACACTTGTAACTTGGTTTGCAGTGTGCTTGCTGAGCCCTTATGCTGGGGAAGTCTTATCATTTTCTTTTGAAGTCACTTTGGGATCCTTTTACACAAGGACAATCCAGCAGGGAAGAAAAACAGTAAATAAAGTGCAAAGCCTTATAAAGCGCAGCCTCAGAATTGAATCGTGAATCCAGAATGCAGTAACTTATTGATTTGGGCAACATTTTTATCATGAGCTTTGGGTTTCTTCTCTATAAAATTCATTCCATAATACACTCTAATTTTCTCTGTTATGTATGGCTACAAATATTATAAATAATGTGCTTGCATGACTAGTTCCTGTTGTACACATTTAGCTTTCAACATAGTTACAGAAATTATACACAGGTAGATATACAAGGAGTGACCAAGCTATATTTTGAATGCTTAACTTTTAAAAATTATAGTACCAAGAGACAAATTGCATTAATCTCTGTCAAAGTTCATCCCCTCCCGTGCTCTGAACCCAATTACCCATCTTCTTGCTGCTTTCTGAGCAAGTTGGGTCTTCATGAGAAGAATAGGGCAGAGGCTATGCTGAGCATCATGCTAAAGAAAAACAAGCTCATGACCACATTAAAGAGTGTCCTCCTCCTCCTCCCCCTCCTCCTCCTCCTC
>NW_004524758.1:1058973-1072253 GCF_000260255.1 Octodon degus
CCTCCTCCTCCTCCTCCTCCTCCTCCACTGGATGTGTCATGGTATAGCCCCAGTTCTTTCCCAAAGTCAAACCTTTTGGTCACTTCAAGACACTGAAGCCACGAGGACAGCACAGCTCTCCACGGAAGAGGATTTGCAGAACTACCTCAGCAGCTGGCCAGAGCGATGGGCTAAGTGTGTGTGAAGTGAGCGAGTGTACAGGCAGTGTGTCTTTTACTGTAAAGAGAAGTTTACATTTTAATCCTTTACTGTATTTTTCAATCATGTCTCCTATACGTAAGGTGCATATTCAGTCATGTATCTTCATATATGCATACTCTTGCCGAATTATTTAATTCCTAATCCTGCCCAACTCTGGGTCATCATGGACATCATGATTAAATGGAAGGATTCAGAAAGAGGAGCTGAGGGCTGCTGAGGATGAGACAGCTAATGATTTGGTGTTGGACGCAGAAAACTAACATTCCAATCCTGGCCCAAGCATTAGCTGCTGTAGCCGTCACATTCCATCTGAAAAACTGGAACATCACTTTCTCTGTTTCACTAGGTCATTGTCAGTGTTAAATAAAACAATGACAAGTATCTGTCACACATGAAGTTCTCTTTCAATATACACTGGCAGTGACAAGGACAGCGGCGGTGGCTCTGTGCTCTTTGGGCACTGCCCCAGGGCTCAGTGAAATAAGAAGGCTTCTCGGGCTGCAGACCTGAGTTCTTCATGCCTCTTCCCCAACAGGCTGGAATATTCAAGAGTCAGTCACTGTCCTTCCCAGTGGAAGGTCATGTTGTTGCACACAGGATGGGTGTTACTGCCTCGCAGCAGGATTGAGCAGTTTTCTAAGAAAGCACCAAGGTTAGGCATGAAGTCTCGTTATCTCCCTTAGCCCTGTGCACTTTGTTTGGGACCAAGTTGCTCTGTGCTGCGAGATTTCCTTTCATGGTAACTTCTACTCTGGAGGTCTAGACAGATTATCATCTCTAAGGTTGGGCAGTACCCTGGATGCCTGCCAAGGCTGGTTCTTTTCTATGCAGTGCCCTGTTTTCTTCTGGGCTTCTGCCTGGAACACACATGGCTCCTTTGGACAGGTCAGTGGGTGCCACATGCAGACACAACCTGTCCACTCTGCTTGCTGCCCTTCCACAAGGTGACCAGCGAGGTCTGCAGGCACAGCCAGGATGCCTGACTCATCATGACTTTGGATCCGCTCTTGAGCTGGGCTTCTGCATGGAGTCATCTTCCGAGGAGGCCAGGAAGCCAGAGAAGGACAGCAGCACAGCTGTCAGGTGGTGCTCTTCTGGCCACAGGGGAGTATGCCCATGGGGTGTGTGCCTTCAGGGTCCTCGGCAGACAGCATGGCCCTCCGCTGCCTCCCAAACTGAGTGCAGAAACCATCCTTGTGTGCTATCATCGCAGGGCTTAACCAGGAAGCCCACTGTGTAGGCCACAGATTCGAGGGGATCTCATTTCTCAGGCCAGCCCCTGTCCCTGCTTACTTTATCTGTCCTGCTGCTGAGAAAACACAGGCCCACACCAAGACTGTTCTCCTGCAACCACCAGCCTCTCTGTGTCAAAAGGGGATGTTACCTGCTTCAGAGGATTGTGCCCTCCTCACCCTCACCACGCCACCACCCACCTTCTTTCCAGTTCTTGTGCCCAAGGAGCCCCATATTTTTTTCTGCAAAACACACTGTCCTTAAATAGATTCTTTACATGAAATTTGATCAGAAATTCAAGCCTGATCGGCAATCTGCTGGTGCACAGGCGAAGGTATCTGGCAGAAATGTTGTAAGGATTAGACAGAAATTAAAACACTTGGAACAGAGATGTGCTCCACAGTGCTAGCATTTTCTTCTTTGCTTCCCAGACTCTGAATTGAGTTTTTGCTCTAATTCTCTCTGCACTGATAATCAACAAGCAAATTCATTCTCCGTGGCCTGTTTCCTCCATAGCTGTATCTGACGGAAGACACCATGGATGCTTCAGTGACATGGTGATTATCCCAGGGTCCCCTCATACTTTGATAAGCCCTCATTATCATTGTGGGATTTTTTTGTAGAGGGAGAATATCAACATAACATTTCATGGTAGTCATCAGCTACCAATGATGGTGAAATCATGTCCTATTGACAATACAGGAATACTTTCTCCACATACAAGTGTCAGGACAGTCTACAGTCTGCTTACAAAATTTTGGTTTAAAGACTCAACTGAATTTCATTGGAAAGTAGCTTTTTTTAAACATTTATAAACTTTTAAAAAAATTAATGTTAGTGGTATATGGTTGACTTACACGAGGACCACGTTCATCAGCAAGAATTGGTACCTGTACACAGTGTCTCTTAATTTTCTTTGTCCCACTCGCTCTCCTTCCCGCGAGTCATTCTCCTCTCCCCACTCACAAAGCCTTGATTCCAGTGTTTCCCTTTCATCCTTCCTTGCACTCTGCTTCCCTTCCTCCCCTTCCCTCTCTCCCTTGAGCCCCTTCCCACTTGAACATCTTCCTCCTTCCCAAAGTCAACCTTCCATCTCAGTCCCCATTTACCCTTGGGCTTCTCACACAAGAACAACAAAATTTTCAGACACGTGTGTCTAATTCATTTCACTTAAAATCATGTTCTGAAGTTCATCCATTTACTGGAAAATTGTCTGAAATTTGCCCTTCTTTGTGGCAGAGCAGTACTCCATAGTATATTCAAATCACACTTTCTTCATCTATCCATTCATTAACGGGCATATAGGCTGCTTCTAAGATATCAATGTTACAAATTGTACTGCTCTAAACACGAGTGCACATAGATTAACACGATGCGTTTAATTATTTCAAGAAGATACAAAGAAGGGAAAGAGCTGGGTCAAGCCAAACCTCTAGTTTTAGTTTTTTGAGGAATCTCCACGTTGATTTCTATAATATTTGTAAAACTTTACACTCCTATCAGCAGTTGAGAAGGAGTCCTTTTAAAGTAGATTTAGAAAGACACTTAATATTTATTGAAGGTATCACTCTGGAGTTGCTCTGCTAGATGGAAGAGCTAGCTTCACACCCTCTCATCCTGATGCAAGCCTCCCTCCTTTGCCTGAAGGTCACTGGTCAAAGCAGCGGTCTGTAAACCTAGACCTTAGTCCCAGACTTCACTTCTATATGACTGGAGGATCTTGTCAGTATTTTGAAGTCAAGTTTTTATTATAGAGTAGAAGTAGTTTAATTCTCCCTGCTTGCCATATAAAAACATGCTTAAAAGTTGGAATTTGGAATACTAATAGTAAGGGGAATGATGATAACTTAGGCTTGTGAAGTACTTACAGGCATTCTTCAAAACAACTGTGCAGGAATTATCTTATTCAATGATCACAGTAACCATGGAGGCCAGTAATAATTACTTTGCCCATTCAGTCGGTGGGAACACTGAGAAAGGCGGGTGGAGTAATCGGTCTGAAGTCTTGCAGTTGCTGTACAGCGAAGCTGAGATTGGCAGCCAGGCTCTATGAGCACACCCGTTAGCACAATCTGCATAACAAGTGTAAGAAACTGTTAGCTGCAGTAAGATGCGCAGAAGTATTCTAGGATGCGAAGATGTTTGATAGCGCGGAGATAATCGCGCACATCGCATTAAAGATGGAAAGGGATACTACGACCATTTTTTCTTTCTTTTTCTGGCTTGGGAATTGACTAAGAAGTTGCTGAGTAGAATTTCTTCTTTGTTGATAGCATTTTTAAAGCAAGAAAACTGTATTTTATCAGAGGAGAATTCAATAGTTTAAACAAAAATTCTGCTTTCAGTGAAGAAGTCTTAGAAGTCTAAGGAAGAAAGCAAGAAATACGGTGCTTTTCGTATCGCTGCGCGGACTGCCTGCCGGGTCGGCGCGCGGTTCCAGCATAGCTGTGAATTACCGGGCTTAACGATTCTTCGGTTACACTAAGGCAGGGAGGAACCTTTCAGAAGCACAAATCTGTCCTTCCCCTGCGGCGCCCACCCCTCTGGCTCTCTCTCAGAGAGGCCGGCGACCTTCCACACACGGGGGCCTGAGTGCCCTCCGGATCTAGGGCTCCCTCCGGCGGGAAGGAAGGGAGTGTGCAGGAAGGGCTGGCGGGAGGCTCCAGCGCCCGCGGGTGGCTTTCTGTTCCCTTGCTTCCGCCACAGCGTGCTGCCTGGGTCATCTCTCTGCAGCTGGGAAGAACTTAATCTTCAAAGGGCTTCTCTAAGTCTGGGAAAAGGAGGAGGACAAATCAGAGGCAGCCGTTCCTCCTGGTGCTTGAAGGACAAACACGTGCAACTTATTCTTGTGACAGTACGACAGAGACAAAAAGCAAAACTGGGCTCACGAAAGGCTCAGATCCACATATCTAATAGCAGATTATGGACAGCGAGCGCCACAGCATTTCTCTCCTCACCCTTTGAAGGCAAAGTTCAGGAAAGAATTACCCTTTCCAGCAGAGCCTCTCCTGCAGGCTCTAATCAGCCATGGCATGAACCATGGGGTTGACCTAATTTGCCACTTTTGTCTTGCTAATGAGACTAACTGTACCCTACTGGCTTGCAAAAGATACCCTGTTTGTAGCAGTGGAAACCTGTGAGGCTGAGTCCAGAGGCCAGACCTGCAGGACACCTTCCTCCATGGGCGCCCACCATTAAGCGCTCTGCCTCCCAAGCCCGCTACCTCGTGCTCCTCAACCCGGAACTTACGTAGGGAAGTTTTTCAAAAGCTGGAGTCGTTCTTGCCCCACGTGCTCTAAAACTCAAGGTCAGAGTCTGCAGGAGGGGCCTGTGTAGGAGATTTATTCAGAAGCTGTACGGATGATTTTGGCGTTTCTTCATCGCTCTAGGCAGTGTATGACTGTGACACACTGACCATTACAATAGGTTGAGCAGCCTTCCTCAGAAGTGCCTGGAACCTGAAGTTGCGGAGGGCTTCTACTCCAGACTTTACAGTATTTGTGTATGCAGATATCTTGAGGAAGGGACCTGTGTCCATACACAACATTGGAGCGTCCTTCCTTCCTTCCTTCCTTCCTTCCTTCCTTCCTTCCTTTCTCCCTTTTTTTAATTTTTTGTATTTTAAGGAAGGGTCTACAGGGTGTTCAGGTCTCACTAGTAGATTGGCCTCATAGAGATCCACCTATTTGCAGCCTCCCAAGAGCTGGGATTACAGACACACACTACGACATGCAGTCTCAATTGCTGCCTCTGCATGCCCTGGGGATGGGGCCAGCAGACAGGCCTGCTGATTGAACCCCGTCCCCTGTGCCTGCTTACAGGCATGTTAATTCACTAAGCTATTTGGCCAGCCCTGGAGTATATTTCATACACACATTTAATACCTAAGTTGATGGCACTTTTACACTATTGTGAGTGTACCTTAGTGTACCTGAACTCCAACTCCTCACTTAAAATATGGAATCTTCCACCTATAACTTCAAATCAGAACTCAAACTTTTTGGATATATTTAGCATTTTGAATTCTAGATCTTCAGAGTCGAGATGCTCAGCCAGTAGCTGTTCTGGTAAGATCAGCCTCTGGTGCCCATGCAGCACAGTGGGGATGGTGGTCGTGATAAAGGTGGGCAGGCTCTTGTATTCATGAGTACGCAGAGCCATGTGAGATGCCAGGCAGGATCTGCAGCAGGCAAGCCATGTTCTGATGCCCTATCAGTCTGTATCTTGACCACTCAACCAAATTTTCTGTGTTTTGGGAGGTGTCATGCATTGATAATAGGGTAGTTAGCCTAGATTGAGGGTCATGAATGCTATCTGAAGAGGTGGGGCATGTGGCTGAGGGATAGAGTGGTAGAGTGCGTGCCTAGCACGCCCAGCAGCCAGGGCCTCATCACCAGCACTGAACAATACCATTGCCCCGCTGGAACAGTTTTAAAATAAAACAGAAGGGAAGTTTCTGCGACTGTGCAGGAGGAAGGTAGAAAAGGAGCCCTCCACTCTCCAGGAGCTGTTCTGAGACCAACACCCGTCTCTGGGCTGGTAAGCCCAGGAGAAAGATCTGTGTCTCAGGGGGAACATGTGAGGGTGTCTCAAGCCCTCGGCCAGCCAGCCTCTCTGGGGTGGGGAAGGCAGGGAGTTTCCAGCCCTGTACAGGGGTTGGGTGGACAGCATGGATGGTAGTCATAGTGGTATGCCACATGCAATTCACTGCAGTGGGGCATCCCCAAGTTGCCTTAAAACCCCAACAGTCTGAATTTTTAGATTTCTAATCTTCAGAATGATGCTGATGAAGCAGATCACGGAAAGAGATACCCATCAAATTCTGATCATTTTTAGACCAGAGGCATTTGATGGCAGGGGCTGTAGCCACTGTGGAACAGGTGGCCAAGTTGAGTGGACAGTGGTAAACATGTAAAATGGAGCCTTGAAACATCTGGACTGGGGAGAAAGCAGGACCCCGGGAGTCCTCTGCACACCGGGACATGCAAGTGTCTACAGCCAAGCAGCACCCCTCCCAGCAACCAGATAGATGTCCTGACAGAGGCCCCTCGTCATCACAACCCAGGGAAGTGGGAACGCTGACTCTGAGACAGATGAGACAATATGGAACTCCAGGAAACTCAGGTATCACTCTGGAATGCATGGAGGGCAAATTGGATCTGCTGTTCACTTAAATACCCATCTGCTCACCTCCCTGGAGCCCATAAATTCGTGGGGCTAATTAGTAGTTAGCATCCCTGCAACACAGGGGGGCTAACCATCCTCCCTGGAGTTGCATTACAGACACAGCCCTTTCTCCCCACCTGTTCAGACATCTGGGCTGGAGAAGCAGGAGGACAAGTGGAGATGGCCGTCCTAGGGACATCTGAGGAGCTTAGGAGACACAGCGATGTTCCCTGTGCCTTCATCTTCACCTTCCCAGAAGGTGGAATTGAGAAATCTCCAAGCCAACTAAAATGTTCTGTATTTTTCCCCATCAGTACAACAAATGTTGCTCTTTTCATTCCTCCAATTATCATCCTGTCTTCTCCTCTGTCCCCTTCTGCTGCCTGACTTGACTTCTCTAAAGCAGTGCTGTCAGTCTCCGCCATGTGAAGCCTTAACGCATGCTCTTCAGCATAATCACTTCTTAATTAAGTCAAGCTATAGCTTGCTTCCCCAGAATTGTTTCCAGAGGGCTTAATTTTACTTCTGCTCAAAATTAATATTGTACATTTCATACTTAAAAGAAACAAAAAGGACTGAAAGGAGCTCAAGAAGAGCGGAATGAGGAAAGGGTTGAGGGACAGAGCTAGACCGTATTTCAGCTCCCGTTACAGAGTCATTCAGGCTTCTGTTGTTATTTTCCGCAAGTAATACTCAATCTGTGACATTCACTTTAGCAAAACAAAGCATGGATCAAGGTAATTAAATGGCACAGCTCAGAGCGAATTAAGGGATGATTCTATCAACAGGAGACACCTGCCGATATGACACTCGTTCCTGTCCCTGCTGTGTCCCGGCTGTGCCTGCCCTCACTCTGGCACCTTCACAGAGCCTGATGACTGTTTCTGCTCATGATGTACCTTGGGGTGAACGTTAGTGACAACCTTCTGTTCATTTGCTTTTCTGCAGAGATTTTCCTCAGTCTCAGTCCTAAGTCCATCAGAGTCCCAAGAAAAGGGTTTCTCCTACTTAACCTGCTTATGGGCAGGACCTGGTCAAACTGATTAATTGGTGCAGAAGTTGGTGATCTCTAATATTACACAATGCACTTGTGCAGAACGCCAGTCAAGGCTGGACAATCTTCTTCATATAGACTTTCTCAGTAATGGCATACAAATGTTGAAAATGAGTTAAAACCCACACCAGAACAGGCCGTAGTGGTGCGCGCTTCTAACCTCAGCACTCTGAGATGCTGATGCAGGATGACCACAGGCCACAGGTTCAAGGTCACCCAAGCAAAGAGTGATACCTGGTCTCAAAATAGAAATAGAAATAAAAATAAAAATAAAAAAGGCTGTGGATATAGCTCAGTGTGAAGGGCCTGAATTTCATCGTATTACTACCATACACAAAAGCGGCATTAAGGACATAAAACATCTCATTTTCTTTCCCTGAATATCTATTAGCATGATGGATTTGATTTGTCTCAAGAAGATTGAAAGATACATTTTACTTTGGCCGCTTTTTGCACAAGAGAAAATGCTTACTTGTTTTTTTCTTCCCTCCTTCCCCCTCCCTCCCTCCTTCCTTCTTTCCTTCCTTCCTCTCTTCTTTCTTCACTGTCTTTCCCTCCCTCCCTCTCTCTCCTCCCTCCTCTTTCTTCCCCCATCCCTTTTCTGAAATAGGAGTTCGGGTGGCAACAAGGCCAATATGTTCAGATGTGTTACAATGTGAACTAAGACATCATCAATATATATCTCAATTTTTGTATTTGTTGCCAAATGATTCTTTATAGTGGACAGATTTGTAAGTTGTGTCCAAACACTTAGTCTATTACCTTTCTGGGATTTGAGTTTGGGGCCCTCTACGTTCTGTATCCTTACCGTAAATCACCAGGCAGCCTGACTGCTCTCCGGGTCCTAGTTGAAGTGTCAGATGGATAGTAAAGCAATCTTGATAGCTTGCGAAGGGGCTAGTATACCAGCATCCTTGCAGCTGACAGGACAACCAAGGCACAGAGATGTGAGGTGACCGTCCCAAGATGAGAGGAAGGAAAGAATGCGGCTTCCGAAGGCTGCGTGCCGGGGTGCTGCGGGGCGCTGTGCTTCTGCGGGGCTGTCCTTTAGGGGAGGCTCCTCTTTCTCAGTTCACTGTCTGTCCCTGGCCTTCCTGCAAAGCATAGCCCTCCTCAGGCAGACAGGGGTTGGCTGGAGGACGGCAGAGGCAGCTGCGCTGCAGCGAGCGGAGCATGGGCTGCTGCCCTTGTGCCCTGCTCACCTCCTGGTCCATGAGACAAGGGGCAGCACTACTCTGCAGCTGGGCCATACAAAGCACCACCTCCCTCAGCCAAACGCTTCTGTTTTCTGGCAGCCAGTTTTCAGAATTCATCTCTTCATGAAAATTTGGCCATTCATGTTCTTCAGCACTCTACTAGTTCTTCATTTAGGGGGCTACAGATGAGTGCGCGGCGCACGTGGGATTTTCATGCACCACTCTGCAGCATCCTCTAGTGCATGCGCGTAGTCATTTATTTATGACCCTAGTAAATGCACGTGACTGGATAATGATAACCTCCATATATACTCTACTTTTTCCTAAATATACAAACCTATGATAGTTTATGATTTAGGCACAGTGTGAAAGTAACAGTAACTGACAATAAAATAGAACAATTGCAAAGATACCCTGTAATAAAGGGTATGTGAACATGGTCTCTCTTAGAAGAGCCAAGATGAACATTGACATCCTTTGGCTGCCTCCGTCCTTGGGCCGCAGCAGAGGCCATGGAGAGTAAGGGGAGGGCCATGTGTCTTGCTTCTCCACTGAATCCAAAGATCTTCTTGGGCAGGCAAAATGTCCATCCTCCGTCTTTCCTTCCAGGGAGATCTGAGTTCTGGAGAACATGTTGAATGCACTCATGATGGGAAAGGTGGGAGCAAGCCCTGAGCATTGTATTCCACACCATCACAGCTCTCCCTGGCTCTGCAAAGACAGGTTGGCTTCTAGCTAAGAATCTCTAGTGTGGCCTCCAAAATGAATTAGAAGTGTAGATATGAGTCAGTGTGCACCTGCACACTCAGCACAGAGACTGAGGATGTCGAGCCCACTTATTTTATCAGAAGCCTTCATAGACAAAGACAGCTGACCACCTGAGACAGGACTCAGCAAACCATGACCCACAGGCCAAATGTGGAGGACCATTTGTTCTTATAAATAAAATTTTATGGGAACACAGGTGCACACATTCTTTAACCTGGGGTCTGCTGCTGCAGTCACACTGCTGAGACAGAGTGGAAGCCACCTGGCCCCTTTCTGCTTCTATTTTCAAGATATACCTATTTCTTCTGACTCTCACTTTGCAAAATCTCTAAATGTTCCACTTTCTCCCCCATAATTTAACTTACTTCCTTTCTCAGAAATGCTTCCTACAAGTATCAGTTTGCAAAAAAAAAAAAAAAAAAAAAAAAAAAGATTTTCAAAATTTGTTTCTGCAAATGGATTATTTCTCCAGAATATCCAGGGCCGAGGTCCACACATGTGGCTTTCAGCCGAAGCTGTAGACTGCGTTGTACCTTCCAATCTAGAGCACATTGTAGTCTCAGTGGTACGTGCATCTTCTGTGCATTGTCTCACACTTAGAATCTCTTTGCCGAGTCCTGCAATTTGGCAGGAATTTCTGAGGAAATGGAGTAACAAGCAGACAGGGCCTGCTCCTCTAGACAGAGAGGTGCAGAGGAAATTGAAAAGAAATGAACTCTAGAGGCGGTTGCGATCTCAGCTCTTCTGACATTTGGAGTTTTGTTTGAATTTTAACACACACTCCTGGTTTACAGGATTGCTTTTTATATTATAGAAGAAATACAAAGACTACATTATTTATGTTATAGAAGAAATATAAACACTTGTACTAGGGCCCGTACCGTCATCATGTGTGTGCTAAGCAAGACATAAAGCCCTCGATCAGAATATTATTCTATATGGAACCAGATATGCAAAAGTGAAAGGAAAGCAAGAGACAGGAAAAGGAATATTGTGGGACTGTCCTGCTTCAAGGTTGTATATGGTGAGATTTTTGGACTTATGTGCAAACATGAGAAGTATATAATTCTTTATCCTATTTTTAAAATATAATCTAATTTTTAAATGTTTTTTATCATATTATGCAGGGACTTAAAGTTCAACATATCAATACTTGGTGAAAAATACCTGTTCCATATTATGCCTAAGATGTTTGAAATGCAGTGAGATAGTGAGGTTAAGCTTAATAGCCTAAATCGTTTGATAATAACAATAAGCTTTTCTTCTGGATGGTTAACAACCTAAGTTTGCAAACCAAAATTAGAGAAAAAGGAGGGCTAAAAGGAAAGCCAACATTTTGGCCCTAACCTTCTAAGGTCAATCAAGACTCAGGACATATGAGAACTTGTACTGTAACGTCATGTACCTTGGTAGTGTCCCAAATTTTCTGATCAAGGAGATTATGAGGCCAAAGAGGAAAGTGATTGATGACATAGAGTGGGCCTAAGGAGAGTCACATGGAGAGCAAACATTCTCTCAGGCTTTCACAGAGAGCACATTGGCCAAGCAATGGCTGTGACTCATCCACATGGCTGCACTGACAAAGGTTCTACAATCTGAGGTACAGGATCTCAGGATAAATCCTGAGGGCATTTCACTGACCTTCTCAGACCAAAAAGCTACAACTCTTATTGCACAGGTCCTGCTTTACCTTGGTCTTATCCATCCAGTAGAAAAGTATGAAGACGAAATACAGGAAGTAAAGCCATGCTGTTATGTTGAGCTGTGGGGGACTCAGGTCAATAATTTCTGACATTGTCAGTTAAACAGAAGACTCAATGCTATTATGGGCTACTGGACTCTTTTAGAATATTTTGCTGAGTTTACACACCTGTAATATTCAATAATGGAACTTAGAAAAAATAGGGCATACAGATGAATGTCCATTTTGTATCTGTGTATTCAAAGTGGTTTGGATAGATATATAGTTGCATTCTCTTAATGAATAGAATGATTTGTTCTAATGGTGTTTGTAAATAGGATCTCAAGTCCGCATCTTGTACAGCAATTAACCACTAAGAAGAATATATGCAGTGTGTTATTTGTTGAAACTGTACTTCTGATTTGATTTGAAACTGTCTCATTGCTGTTTATCAATAAAATTTTGGAAAAAAATAAATAAACATTAAAGCAGAAATACTAAATCTACTGGAAGAGAAAACAGGTGGATTTCTTAAAGACAGAGATAGGTGGGAGATCATGAAAAACCAAGCTTCATGGGAAATAACTGAAGGAATCAATAACTGGGAACTATCTTATTGAAAAGTTTTTGCAAACCAAAGTAAATCACCAACAGAGTGAAAAGAAAACTCACAGTTTGGGAAAGTCTTTACCAAGTCACTCAGACAAAGGACTTCTGCCTAGAATACTTAAAGAACTAAAGAAAAAAACAGACCACCAAAATTCAAAGACTAATCTAAAAATGAACATCTGAGATGAATACAACTTCTCAAAGGAAGAAATACAAATGGCAAATAAATATATTTTAAAAAGTTAAAAAAAAAAAAAAGTGAAAGAACTGACGCACTGGCGTTCAGGACTCCCAGGCCTTGGACTGCACAAAAACTGCAGTTTTCAAGCCCTAACCTGGCTGCCTGACAGCTTCGGGAAACCATCACGAGGCCTCCGCCTTCTCTTGGCAGGGCTCTACTCCCCATCAGCTTTTGGTAACTGAACGTCATGTGGATCGTGGAAAAGGTTCCAGAAAGAGCGAGTCATGTCCTTGAGAGTCAGACGCAGCTGATCCAGGGAAGTCTGGGGCCCGAGCAAGGGCGCGCACAGGCAGGCCCTCCCTCACGCCGAGCGCTTGCCCGGAGTCCTCCTTAGTGTGGGGACGGCGGGAAGAGGTGACTGGAGTGCGCTAGGGAAGCGAGCGTGTCGCTAGGTGCTGCAGATGTCCTGGCAAAGGCAGCCACACACTGCAGGGTGCAGTCTGAAGAGTCTTGGAGAACTCCATAAATTCCCAAACAAGGAAAGGCAAGCTATGAAAAAACCTCGTAGAGCTGGAGCAGTCAGACGAGGTTAGGCCCCCGCATCTGCCAGGACTTCTTCTGTACTTGATATGTTTAGTTCCAGCCAGATTTCCTAACTCTACCAATCATATCTACTGAACAAGTGATAAAATTAAGCCTAGCAAAATCAAACAAATTTTCAAAACTCATATACCTTATGAGATACAATTGGATATGAATTCTATCTTAGTTTTTATAACAAAATGTTGAGTCAAAAATATCATTGTTCAAATTAAAGTGCCTTCTTAGGCAGACCCAGGGATGGGGTTTGATCCCCCGTGTGCTGTGCAGAACTCACCCCCTGGGCATGCTGAGAGGGAGACTGAGACTGGGCATGGTGGTGCATGCCTGTAATCCCAGTGTCTAGGAGGCTAAAAACAGGAGGATCACTGTGCAGTGAGACTCTGCATACCCTGTTCTCTAAATACATTAAAAAAAATTTTTTTTTCAGGCTCTTTCAGGGACCAAAGCCAGAAGAAAAAGTTAATGTTTTGTACCTAATTGATAAGGCTTTTTTAACCCACCACCAATGGTAATTTAAAAACTTATACTAGGTATTTTCCTTTAGGCAGATATTGCATCCTAGTTTAGGATCTAGTTGAGGGCCAAGTT
>NW_004524758.1:1072353-1095351 GCF_000260255.1 Octodon degus
TTTTTTTTTTTTTTTTTTTTTTTGAGAAGAATATATTTATTGAGAGAAAGAAAGCTCCTGTCCAAGAGAGGGACAGGAGCGGGGCCCAAGCAGATAGTTCCCCCCGGGAAGGAGGAGTTCTTTTGGTAACGTTTATTCTACCAACACTATACACCTCTCGGGATAGAAACAAACCTTTCATGCTCATACCATGAAAAGAATAGGGGAAAGTGCGGACGGTGCAGCTACAAACCACCCTGGCACTCTTATTCCCTCGTTATACTTATACGTGGTGTGAGAACATAGAATCTCACATACAATGCAAATGTCCCTTGGGTGTCTTCGTAAAGAATATGCAAGACCTGCTTTCTGTGCCACTTCCATAAGGAGGACAAAGAGGAATAAAAATCATCCCAAGTCACATGAGTTTGAATGTCTCCGGTAAGAACCTGTCAAATAGCAAAGTTTGCAGTGGAAAGAAAGCACTCCCCAGCTATCCCCTGAGATTATCCCCTGAACTGTGCTTGGGGACCACTGTGTGCTGACAGGAAATCATGCTAACAAGCACACCTGTTCAGGTGAGTATTGCCACTGGAGGTGTGACGTTGTCACAGATGGTGGCCAGTTCAAATCAGACGATTCCATGGCCCAAGTCCTAACTAATAATGTTAGAAATTTAAACATTGAGCAGGGCACCAATTCATGGAAAGTAAATCAACTGAATCTAAAGCCACTGTTTTGATAACCATATCTGAGAGTAGGGCAGAAGAACCAAGGGGGGCTTCCGGAATCAATGTTTTTTCTCTCTCTGTAGGGTGGGAAAGTAGGAATGAGCACTAAAGAGTAGGAAATGTTCTCAGAACAATCCAAACCTTCTTTCAGTACCTGGAGAGAGCTCCATCATTCATAATCCTGAAATACATAGCCTGATAATTGCCCTAATCACTAGAGAAACATGGTTGGAATGTACTGAAATAAGTCATAAAACTCATTACAAGATAACAAGATTCTATCTATTCTCAGAGGTCAAACTAGAGCTCCGTAAGGTCAAAGCGATAATAACCTTATTCAGTAGAAACACCGTAGATAAGAAACAGGGTGTGTGTGAGTGTGTGTGCCCAAGTGTGCACGCTCATGGAATTTAAAGCTTTCTAGAGTCCAGTCCCATAGAGATGGTAGATAAAAGAAAAGTGGATGTTAGTCCATGAAAAACCAAGCATCTTGAGTTTTGCTATTTTAATTTCTGGAAGGAAAATTTCTTGAATATGTGTAATGGTTCAGTAGACTTGTTTGGAAAGTTGGCCTATGCCAGCCTGACCCCTTTTGCCATTTTATGATGTACAGAATTCCAGTGACCCTCACGACGGGCCCACCATGGTGAAGGCTGAGTGTGGAAGCCTTTCATGAAATGAATCCCAGACAGCTACCCTGGCAAGAATCATAGGCATCACTGCTCTTCCTACGTCGGGCCCTCAGTAAATGGAAAAGGCCCAGTGACATGCAGGCTCTGTCACGCACACTCCTGAGTGCAGCCAGAGCCACGATGTGCTCTGTCATGTCATTTCACCGACAGGGTCACACTGTTCTTACAGGGAAAGCCAGAGGGCACCATCCTTTCTGAAGCACAGTCTCTGGATCCCCTTGTGATGCAAAGCACAGTGTCCTCCTGAACTTGGGTACCCACCTACACAACAGTGCTCATCCAGAGGGTCAGAGTTCCACTGGTCGAACCGGGTCTAATGGCCAGCGGGTCTCTCCACTCTGTCCTTTTTCCCATGATGTTCCAGGCTCATCTCCTTCCCAGGCTCTTAGCTCCACTGTTGCTCCTTACTTCTCCTCTAGCCTCTGAGAAACCAGGTCTGGTTTGGATTTAGGCTTTCCCACTTTCTCAGTGCAGACACCGATGTGGCACATGCAGTTGTGGTCCCAGCTATGTGAAGCCTGGAGCCCTGAGTGAGCCCAGGGATTTGAGGTCAGGCTCGGCGACCTAGTGGGAGCCACATCTCAAAGGAAAGAAACAGCAAACAAAACACTAACAAATAGCTAAAGCAGTAAGACCACTGAAAAGGGGGTTACGAAAATAAAAATGAGAACATGTTCCTGTTGGATAGAGAGTTTTTAGTAATATTCATAGTAATCATCAGCATCAACGTAAGGACAACTGTCTTGAAAGGCATATTACAAGAATAAGTGACTCTTTTTGAGCATTGTTATGGCCTCACAAGTAGAAATGAGTTTAAATTACAGCAGAAAATACCTCATTTTCATAAAGCAAAAATTACTGGAAAGTTATGTCATTTAATTCCCAGGAAATACTAAGAAACCACTTTCCTTCTTGGGATGTTAAATGAGTTAGTTAGGAAACAGGGTGACTCTAGTACCAGGTCCAACGTTTGCAGGCATTTGAATATTATTAGCCATGAATGAAGCACATAGAAATTCAATCTCCCCGTCAGGAAATGCAGCTTTTTGCTTGCATCTTCTTTCTTTGGTACACGCGGCTTACAATTTGTAGATGAAATAGACCAGGAAAGCTATCACTTGTAGTTGACTGAACCCACAGCCCCAGTTCCCAACGACTGCAGCTGCCAGCTCCTCCAGAAAGTATTTGAAGTTTCCTTTGAAAAACAATTTAAATGAAGCCTCTTACCTATGTATTTATGAGGGATTTATTTTGATAGATACTGGGTAGGTGGTTATTGCAGAATTAATCCTCAATAAATATGTTTTTAATAGTTATTTGATTTTCCTTTAATACACAGCAAACACCATGTAAATTTTATTTGTGTATAGCTAGTTAAAAAATAGTTGAATATATAACAATAAATTAAAGAAACACAGGAAAGTTGAATAAATAGCATCCCATTATTAAAAATGCTTATTGAGAATTAACTACTCATAGCTGTCTTCCTTAGAGTCAATTGGACATAGTCAATGATAAATTTTAAGTGAGATTCCTGGCAGACATTGTGAAATGAAGCTTATTTACTGACATTGTAGCATTCCTGGATATATATTCATCTTGGGACTAGTAAATTTGAATTTTTGCTTCCAGGCTGGGGATAAGTAAAAAGAACATAAAAAGCAAAATAGAGTCCACCGGGATGGGCTGCTTCAGCCAGCACACGAGCTGCGCGGCTCCCGGGACTTGGCGAGCAGCTCTCAGGATGGGCTCCAGCAGGGCTGGCCCTTTGTCCTGGATGCAGCCTTTCTCTACCCAGATCTTCAGAGCGTGGCAGCAGGCACCAGTTTTCAGAGCTATTCTAGATCCATGAGCTGGCTTGCGGCCTTGACCAGACCACTTTTCTCACTTCAGAGTCCTCTTCTGCCAAACGGGGACCCTGAGGCTTCTGCTAGGAGTAGAGGGGGACCCGACGTAAGAGGCATGGCACGCAAAGGGAGGTGCGCGTACCATGACCCTTCCTTGGTCCGGAAGGCCTGAAGTAACACCCCACGATCCATCCGTGAGGCCTTGTTGGCCCAAATTGGGACGCTTGTGTCCAGAGAATCCTTGGATTCTCAGTGGCTACAGCCAGAAAAGCAATTCCACGCTTCAGTGTTGGTCTGAGCCCCCATACAGGTCTGCACATGGACAAGATGCTCCCAGGGCCCCAGGCTTGCCTTCCAGGAGCCCCCCAGGAGCACCCTAGAGGATGCAGAAAGCAAGCGCCAAGCAAGGTCTGGCCCCTCACCCCATCCACACTGTGCCCAGTCCTGGGGAAGTTTGCTTCTCAGAGGCACTGCCGAATATGTAGCCTTGCAAGTGAGTGAAGAAAGCAGCTGACTCCCCCGACTCTGGAAAGGCACAGACAAGGCCTGGGCTTCAGGTTTGGAAGGCAAGCACTACCTGCTCACGGGCACTCCATGCAACCAGAAACCTGTTGTCAGAAGCTCTGGAACGCGGCTTGGTTTACCTTGGCCTCCCACCACACCTTCCTCAATTGAATGACTTCCTCAGCAAAAATCAAGCAAGCAAGTGAAGGTGAATGTGAACATCGCGCACTTGGTCCTATGCAGGAGCTGGAGGAGCAGGAATTTGAGCACACGGAGGGTCTCCAGCCTCTGAGGGTGTGCAGTGAGTGTTGCCACAGGTAGTAGCCACTTGAATGCAGCCGGGGCTGCTGCAGAACGCCTTCCTCTTTTGCTGCCCTGCAGGCTGTTTACTAGAGCAGCTTTATTATCTGTCTCCTAAAAGTCTCCATAAAACCCACAGATCATATTGGCTCCAGCACTGCTATCTCAGGTAGCTGCTAGCCCTTGGGGGAAGAGCTTATCGCGTTCTAAGTGGCTGCAGGTTACCAGGGGCTGATGACGCTCACTCACGAGGTCCCTGCTATTGTGTCCTGTGTGGACCAGGGGTCCAGTCTAGAAGGGAGGAGAGGGTAGAAAAGAGAGTGTGTTCAGTCTCTTTCCTTTCTTCCCTTTGTAGATCGTTTCTGTAGGTGTCCTCTCATTTCTTCCTTCCTTTGTTCTTTCAGTCTCACACATCTCCCCCACCTAAAATCTCTGTTTTAGCTTCAAGAAACATATGTGGGACACTAGAATGACAACGTCACAGTTGTCCCTGCTCCCACAGGAGTACCAGCATCAGCTGGCAGGCCCTGGGAAGGCTCGGCTCAGCCCTGCTGACTGCAGCTGAGGGAGAAATCTCTGACAATTCCATGACTGCCTTTGCGCTGGGTATAAGCAGCAGTCACAGCAGGGCTCTGTGTTTTACTATCTGAACAACCTCAGAGCAAGGAAGAGGAAGCAGGCCCCAGCCCCGCTCCTCCCCTGCCGTGCTGCGACCGTGTGGCTTTGCAGAGGATGCAGAGATGGGTCTGCCTCTGAGCCCCAGGCAGGTGTGGCCCCGTGCAGAGAAATCCTGGAAGAGACAGAAAACAAGCCCTGTGTGCTCAGCACACAGCCTGGCCTCAGCCACCCGGCCCTCCCCGGTGCAGAGTCCCATCTTTAACAAAGGTAAGGATGGAGCCATGGCCTGGCTCCTCCCCGAGTGTCCTCCGCAGAGGGCACTGTGCACCCACAGATGAGGGGTCCTGAAGGGGTTCCTGGAAGAGAGCAAATAGGACTCCCCAGCCTCTCCACACCCTGCTGGGGCCCGGCCTCCTCTACAGCCTCTTTTAGGGGCTTTTAGAGGGTTGTGAGTGGACAACACATGTCCCCGTGTGACAGCAGGCTAGAAAGGATCTATTCATTATGAAATTCCATGAAAGTAAAATCCCTACTGGGTCAGGTTGCTGCAACCTCTAACCTTATCAGACAGAGAGGTGGGTGTTCCTAGGTGTTTTCTAAGTATTTGCTAAGTAGGTACACAATGCCTTTCTTTCTACCAGAAGCAATATGCCATTTTTAGCTTGCTGTAAGTGGTTCCTTCAGTGACGAGTCCAGCAGATGTGCTGGCCCTGGGAGCACTGTGCTGTGCTTAGTGCTGGTGGGACAAGCCAGCTTCTCTCCTGCGCTCAGGAAGCAGTTTGTGAGATCAAGGGATTTGCTATGGAAGAATCTCCTGCAAAAGGAGACGCAGGAAAGGGGGCGTCGTTCTTATTTCCTTTGGCTGCCGTGGCCTCTTCTAAAGCTTCTTTCCAGATGTCACTCTGGAATTCAAGACAAAAGCCAGGTGGCTCCCTGCTCCCTGGCAGAGCTGACACTGCCTGACTCGGGTACAAGGAGGCCAGCAGGTGTAATAGCCAATAGCTCTTCTCACCTGGGTTTTGTTTTTTTGTTTTGTTTTATTTTGTTTTGTTTTGTTCGTTTGTTTTCCAAGAGCTAAGAGCTATCAAATGCAATTCTTCTTGAAGTCTGGCACACAACTGGCAGCGGCACCCAGCAAGCCAGAAGTGCCAGTTTTCAGGCCATGCTGTAAACCAACTCCATCAGAAATGTGACCTGGGATTTTGGTTGTTTTCAAGATTTGGCTATCACAAATTGTGCTGCTAGAAACATAGGCACACATATATCACTATGATATGGTGTTTTCAGATCCTCCGGGAAAATTCCCAGCAGAAGAATAGCTGGTTTAAATGGAATTTCCACTCCTACTTTTTTAAGGAGTCTCCACACTGATTTCCATAACGGTTGCACCAGTCTACATTCCCACCAGCAGTGGAGAAGGGTTCCTTTTTCCCTACAGCCTCTCCAACATTTGTTGTTGGGTTATTTCTTTATGATAGCCAATCTTTCTGGGGTGAGATGGTATCTCAGTGTTGTTTTAATTTGCATTTCACAGATGGCTAATGATGTGGAGCATTTTTTCATATATTTATTCGCTTCTATAATTTTGTCCTCTGAGAAGTGTGTGCTCATCTCGGATGCCCATTTCTTGATTGGGTCTTTAAATTTTGGGGCCTTGATGTTTTTTAGTTCTTTATAAATTCTAGAGAGCAGACCTTTGTCTGACTGCTTATTAGTTAAGATTTTTGGGAGCTCAGCCCCAGGGTTTCACCAGGCCTCTAGTGGTGAGCAGGTAGCCTCTGACAAATGAGGTCCCCAACCTGGCAGCCTGCTGAGTGGCTTGGGGAGGTCTGAGCAGCAGGGATGCCTGGGTCCTGCGGCCAGTGATTCAGAAAGACAGGTTGGGAGGAAGCTAGGGTGCAGAGATACTTTGGGCCCTCTGATGGGATTCAATCTCCTTTCATCTGTTGAGGCAAAGAGCTGTCTCAGACACTTTTCTCACCAGCCGTTCACAATTGCATTCGACACCTGAAACTTAAAGCAGTTTATTTTGGGTCACAGTTCAGAAGGGTCTATCTGTGGTCAGCAGGCTCAGATGCCACATGGAAGGCTCTGGGCAGAGGAATGCTGTGCCCCTCAAGCAGGTCAGGAAGCAGAGGTGAAGGAGGACCTGGGGGAGGAGACAATTGCAGTGACCCACAGCATCCAGCCAACCCCAGGCTCCTAACAGTGCATTTAGCTCAGGCGCCCTCGCAATCCAGGCCTCTTCCAAATGCCCCACCTGTGAGTGCAGGAGGCTCTTGGGGGACATCCGGACACAATCCATGACAGGTAGTCTCCAATCCTCACCCTATGCCAGGACATAGGATGTTGTCCTTAAATGGAAACTGTCAGAAGTGTGCAGTAAGGTCTAGATATTTTCCTAGTCAGTAAGGAATAGGTGCTAAGTGGTAGAATCTAAACTGACACCTTTGCCTTGCTCAGAGATACCTGACGAAAAACCAGGGAGCAGGAGGCAAGGCAGCGGCAGGGGCAGGGAGACTCCAGGGCCTTCTGGAAACAGAAGATTCTGGCTCGGCGGTTCTGCGCAGATGACTGTTTCAGGCATGATCCTGCCAGAGTCACAGAGGAGAGTGTGTAGGCGGTCAGTGGGCTCAGGCAGTCCCTTCGTTCAGAGCCTGCTCTCTGCCTCCCAGTATTGGTGGAGAATAAAAGAAGGACAAGGGAGGCCCCCAGATGCCCAGTGGTAGCACACTGTTGTGTCCAGCTTTCAACATCAATACATACACTCCCTGGAGAGAAAAAGAAAAGTTTCCCTGCAGCCGAGCTCTGTGCACAGCAATGCAGGTACAGCAAGACTGCACCCGGGTGTTCCAGGTCTAGTGGGCGGCCCCAGAAGTGTGACAGCAGGACAAGACCAAGCCCGCCACTCCTCCTGGCACCTGCCACATGTTGTCCTCCAACGTGCTCCCTGGCTTCTGGGAAGGCTACCTCCCTCATCCTAGTAAAGAGCCCAAAGGCAGGCAAGGAGCCCCATGCATCTCTCCTCCCCTCTCCTCCTTGCTGCCTTGGCATTCCCAACAGCCGCCTGCCTTTCCTGCTCCTTGCTCTTCCCACCAGCAGAGAGTTACCAGCAGGCCTCTCCCTGGAAAGTGTGGAGACATGGGTATGATGGCTAGGGAGTCCTGCACTTAGCAGGATTTCACGCAGGGAAGAGCCCACAGGGAATGATGGGAGGGTCCATGCCTCTGTTGCCACCATTCCATTTGGGGCATGGCTGGAGAAGAGAGTTCAGATCTACTCCATTGTCTTTTAAAACACTTGCCTAAAAGTATTGTCCCTTGGGAGAGTGTAACTTTACTTTCCCACCCAAGTATGCTCAGCACCATTGCTGCCTTCTATTTTCTCCAAGAATCTAACACAGGCTGTGATAGAACACGCTGAACTGAGCCAGTGAATGTGGATAGCAAGGAGCCGTTCTCCTCCTAGCAGGATGGGTGTGGGAGTAGACATCGGGCCAGGACATGTGCTCAGAAGAAGAAAGCAGAGACACAGCCATGGGTAGCCTCCTTCAGGGTGGTGCTGTTGCAGTCACTGCAGCAGAGCCTGGGGCCACAGCTCTTCTGTGGTGACACGTCACACTGCACTTTGGACAGCAGGAGATGAGTGCCAGGATGTGGAGGAGCAGATTCTGCCTGGTCCTGATCCTGAGTCCCAGGCACCTTTCAGTTCATCCTTTCCTTCTCTCCATTAAGGCCCAAAGGCCTCATGGGCCATGATTGAGTAGAGCTGGTCTTGTCCAATATTGGAGGGTAGTTCTTTCAACATGAACTTTGCCCCAGCAACCTGACCTATGTCCTCAGAAAGCCCTTGAGCTACCCTAGGAATCTGTTCCTTTCTAACTTGTCTGAGTCTGATGGGTTCCATGATCCACTATGGGTACCGATATGTTTTGGTGGCTCCCAGAGGCTGAGGAGCATCCCTAGCTGGTGAGCAAAGAGTGCACCTCAGTTAGTGTTGGGAGGATTGAGATGGGGCAACACTTCCGTCGAGACTGACCTTGAGAAGGTGGACTGCTGCTGCTCCACTGTGGCTTTTTGATGAACCTACAGGAAGGGGCCAAAATGGTATTGCCATGGGTCAGGCTTGCCATCCCAAGTGGAGCAGGAAGGGGGTGGTGAAGCTCTATCTGCACAGTTCAGTCCTTTGGGGGTGCACATCTATCAGAGAGCTGACGGGTTTGGAGCCCTGTCGGCGGGGATTTCCATCGCCAGAGAACTCTGCAGAGCAAGAAGGGAGCTAAAGTGAGCGCAGTGCTTCTTGCTTGGAGGGATGGATGATGGAGGAGGCAACAGGCCTCAGCGCTGCCTGCACTGCGAGCTGTTTCCAGGGGCTGGTGCCTTCTCGCTGAGGGTCCATATTAGCTGTGGATTTCTCCCTTTCAGTTGTTCTTAGAGCCCGAATGGGAATGGGAGCTGCTGTCGCCTCAGAGCTGTGTCTGCGTCTGGCTTGCAGCGTGGTGCCGTTGCTAAGTCTCAGGGTCTCTGCTTCTACTCCTCTCCCCTGAAGTCTGAGAAGGCAGCATCGTATCTCTCATCTCTGTAGCTCTGGTGCTATCGCAGTGCATCTCAATATGGATAGATCCGTAATCCCTTGTCTACAATTCCAAATTCACAAAGGTCTGAAAACCCAAAGCTTTCGTATAACTCATTTTGCAGCAAAACCTGGGCTGGGTGTTGTCAAGGTTGCACAGCCAGAATGTAGTAACAGTGCAGACGCAGGAGCCTCTAAGAGGCGGCAAAATGGAAGGAGGTGGAGGGCCATCCCAAGTGGCAGGCGTTGCTGTCAGGCGCCGTCTTAGCTTCCTGTCACTATGACGCAGGCTAATTATGATGCATGGAGAGGTTTATTTGGGCTTCCCTTTGGGAAAGCTACAGTCCAGGATTAAGTGGCCCCATCAATTTGGCCTCTGGGAGCGTGGCACTGTATGGTAGGAATGCATGGGGTGCTGGATGCTCACTGCTAGATCCAGGAAGCGGCTCCCCTGAGCCCCACAGGACCCCCATAGGGTCCTGTGAGCACCCTCTTGACCTCCGCATGCTCCGGCTTAAGGCTCACAGCACCAGCCCATGGCACCCCTCAAGGACAGAGTCTTCTCGCCTGAGCCTTTGAGGACACTCACCACCCCAGCTGTAGCAGGTGTGAAAGGAACAACAAGGCAAGAGTGAGACATTTCAGGATGAGCTGAATGAGGCTCTCAGAGAGACCTGATTGTCAGTGTACCTAGTGGACAAGATCCCTGGACCTGCAGAAGCAGGGCACAAAATTAAGTTTGAGGTCCACTGATGGTTCTCAGAGCAATTCCCCAACTTTCTGTGGATGTACTACTATCTCAGTTACTCTTCTCTCATTGCTGAGACAAATACCCAATACCCAAAATGAAGGAAAGAAAGGTCTGTGTAGCTCACACTTACTGGAGGCTTCAGCCCATGGTCAGCTGGCTCCAATGGCAGAGGGGCACATGTACAGAATAATTTTTCATGGTGGTGGCAAAGAGCAGAGAGCAAAACGAGTGGCAGCAGCTCAACAGGCTAGCCAGCCCCTCTCTCCTTACATCGTAATGCAAATTACCTGCCCCGGGGAAGGGGCAGCACCTGCACCCACCGTGATCAATCACAAACTCCAAAAGCAGCCCCATGACTGAATGAGGCTTTGGGGGGACACCTAGACACAAACTATAACATTCTGCCCCTGGAACCCCAAAGGCTCATGCACATCCCTTTATGCAGAAGGCATTTTAGTCCATCTCTAAGAGTTGTCAAAGTCATGCAGCTTCACCATTGCTGAAAAGTCCAAGCTCCAAGTCTCTTCCAAGATCTAAGGCAAACGCCTAACTGTGAGTCCCTGTACAAATGAAAAGTTCAACACTTTCAACACTCAATGGCACAAGATAAACATTACCATTCAAAAAGGTACACACAGCAGGGCACCAAGCATTGGGACCAAAGCGAGTGCAAAATCCAGCAGGGCAAGCATCAAGTCCTGTATTTGCCTGTGGAATATCAGAAGCAATCTGTAATGAGTGGTGAGCTCAAAAGCCTTACCTGGCTCTGCCCCTACAGCACCTTTAGTGGTAGCTCCCATTTCTTCTCTCTCAGGCCTGCTTCATTACCTTCTTGCAGCTTCTCTTAGACGATCCTTGTTTCTGTTTTTTCCAAACTTTTAGGGTTTCCACTGATTAGGCTTCTCACTCACAGCTTTACATACTGCCCTCCCAGGAGCACACTGTCTGGCCTCCCAGGCCTTCTGAAATTGAGGTACAAGCCTTCTTAACCTCAGAACTCCTGTGTTCTGCAAGTGCCTAACACTAATTCCATGTAGATGATGCCAAGGTCTGCTGCCAGCCGAAGCAGCAGCCAGGCTTTCCTCTCTTGACTGCAGGGGTCGAGTGCCTGGGTTGCTGAGCTCTCTGACACGCTTGTTGAGGCAAATATTCTCCATGCTCGTGCCATTCTGGAACCTAGGTGTGGCTGCTGCCACCATTCTGTAACATGGGGCTTTGTGGCTTTCCCCTGAAGGCAAAGTCCCTGACCTTTACAATTCTGAGGCTGCAAAGGGTGGAGATCTGCTGCTTTCTGTGATGCCCTCAGGCTGTCCTTTTAATTATTTTGTTCCTTCTCACCAATGGAGATCCTTTCAGCTCTGTCTTTGCATTCCACAGCTTTATTGGTTCCTCTCTGGCCAAACTCACATTTTAAATCATCTTGTGGGCTCTTTGCTCTTGATTCTCAACATAAATCTGGCAAAAAAAAAAAAAAAAAAAAAAAACAACAACAATAGCCATGTCACTGCCTCAATATTTGGCTACTTTGAAAGTTCTATTGAAAGATTAATTAGTTCACAGAGATTAATCTCAGTCTCAGACAAAGTCTCTGAACACGAACAAAATACAGACAAACTTTCTGCCGAGCCATAACACAAATCATCCAGACTCCAACAACCAATGCAGTCCTTCTTCTCAGCAGAAACCTCCCCAGGTTTCTGCTTTCTGTTTTCTTTACAGGCAGGCTTTCTAACAGCCTTCTGGTCTCCTGAGATCTGACCAGAACCTCCCATACAGAAAAGCTGAAGCTGTTCCAGTGCTTCTCTTTTAGGCAGCATCATCAAATCTTTCCTATCTCTTCCCATAAGCCATTCCCAAAAACTTGTAATCCACATGGTTAGTTTTAGCCACAGCTATGACCCCATTTCTCTGGTACCAAATTTTGTCTCAGTTACTCTTCTTGTTGCTGGGACAAATACCCAGCACACTAAATGAAAGAAGGAAGCTAGTTACTAGATGTTTCAGTCCATATTCAGCTGGATCCAACAGCAGAGTGGCACATGCAGAGAGCAAACTTTGATGCTAGTGGCAGAAGCAGAGAGGAAAGGGAATGGCAGCAGCTCAGGCAGCTAGCTAGACTCTCTCCCTCTTTACATCGTAATGCAAATTGCCTGCCCCAGGACAGGTGCAGCATCCACACACACAGTAATCTCCAGAAGCCACCCCATGACTGCATGAGGTTTTGGGGGGACACCTATATACATACACCAACCATAACAACTACTCTCTTTCGAGATGTTTCTAAACTCACCCAGGGTTGAATATTTAGTTTCATTTTGTCTACTTCCTTACATTGTGTCATCTGCCAGAATTTTCTACTCTAAGAAATCATCCCGGGACATGCACATAGATTATAATTATTTTCTTAAATGAGTGAAAAGTTATGAGGTAGAGATTTTTCAATTAATAAACTTTATTGTTAGAGCAACTTTAAGTTCCAGGAAATTTAGCTGGAGAATACAGTGTTCCCACAGAGCTCTGGTCCCCAAATACAGCCTCCTGCTTCCCATGCAGTGCCTGTTGGGGCATCTCTTACAACTGATGAGCCTGCGCTGATAGCCAGGGTACCAGTGCCAGTCTGTTGTGTGCAATCTCTTTCGTAAGAGCAATGACAGCAAAGCAGCAGATGTAACTTTGAGGCTCTAGGTGTATGATCTGTGTGTGTGTGTGTGTGTGTGTGTGTGTGTGTGTGTGTGTGTGTCTGTCTGTCTGTCTGTCTGTCTGTCTGATTCTCTCTCTCTCTTTGTCTCTATGTCTCTGTCTCTGTATGTCTGTCTCCCTGTGTTTCTCTGTCTCTATCTCTATATCTGTCTGTTTCTCTCTGTGTCTTTGCCTCTATTTCTGTCTCTCTCTGTGTCTCTATCTCTGTGTCTCTGTCTTTCTATATATCTCTCTCATAAACACACACACACAGACACACACACACACACACACGTTTACCATGACTTATTAGTATCTGTCTGCAGTACAAAATATTGACACTCCTACATACACACTTAATTTCCTTTCTCCTCCTTTCCCCCTCTTCCATTCTCCCCTCCCTCCATGGCTTGGCCCTGTCCCATGTGAAAAACGTCCATCTCCATAGGGAGATACCAGGACCTCTCTCTTTCCTGCTCCTACTGAAAGTTTCTTGGTCTACTGAGAAATGCCCCCAGCTGCAGCAAGGAAGGAGCATGATTATAAGCTTTCAATCGTGCCAGCCCTGCAAAGGCAATGCAGTCATTCCTGTGTGACAGACAGAAACTGGAAGACACAGAATTAAAACTAGAAAATGACCTAAGAGATCAGAGGTGTCTCTTGAGGTCCAGAGTTGGGAAGGAAGGCAGGCCATATGAGGGTCTGATTTCTCCTTGGTTGAGGGAACAAAACCGCACAATCATCACCAGATCCCGGAGTAGTCAAGCTACGAGGTCTCTTTGTCCCCGAGAGAGTGCAACGCCAAGGTCAGCAGCAGCGGTCATGTCAGCCCTTCACATTGTGGCCCTCCACAGTTTTGCATCTTTAATGGGTCATTGGGGCTCACAGCGTCTTAAGGGGCTGAGCTGGGTGTGGAATCTTCCCCACCTTGTAACTGGGGAGCTGCAGGGAGTGAGGCTGTGGCTTCTCACCTTGGGCAAGAGGTGGAGTTAGCCAGATCCTGGCTTGTGTACCTCCTACTCCACACTTCCTACAGGGAATGGTGGGCTGGGCACCAGGTCAAGATTCACCCATGATAGAAAAAGCAGGCAAATACTTAACATATGGGCAAGACGAAATAATCTTGAGCCACATGCCCTAAGGAAGAGCATAAGGGTGCCTCTGCACCTCATATGTCCTGGCAGTGGCTAATTCACTGATGCGGCTGTGAATCTCCCCAAGGAGAAAGGGGATACGGTGTTTCCCAGGTGCCTCTGACCATGAGCGCATGTTTGGCAGAGCACTCTCAGTAGAAAACACCACTTGGGCTGTAGACCCAACCGTGGCCCAATGCGCGGGGAGACACTTGGCTACTTTTCTGTGGAGCATCTGGCCCTGGGGTATGCTCCGCTAGAGAAGCTTGCTGTGGGGGAGGTGCAGAATTCCAGTCTCTAAGAAGAAGCTTACAGACACTGAGTGGTGCTGGCATAATAAGGAAAAAAAGGCCAGCAAGACACAGCAAGCCATGTCCCAGGACAGAGTGTTTCAGGAGATTCGGCCTTAGGGGCCAGGGTCCCTGCAGACAGGGAGTGAGGCAGCTGTGAGCCACTCGCCGTAATGCAGTTCTGGGGAACAGAAGCCTGCGAAGCTAGGACTCAGTGTTTCTGAGGTCATCAGACTCAGAGGGACCAGGTTGGCACTTGCCTTGAGGCAGGAGCATGGACAAAATAATCCACGTTGACTGAGGGCTGCAGCCTTGGGCTCTGGGGGATGAGCTCTATGCCTGCTGGCCAACAGAGGGCGCTCCATCCTTGGCAAATTCTCTCCAACCTGAACCCTGAGGACTGAGGGGAGGGCAGGTAGAGGGGAGAAAGATGGAGAGCCAATGCCATTTGAAACTGACCCTGAGTAGCAGGATAGAAAGTCACCCTGCCTGTGGGAAGACGACCTCACTTCATCCTTAGCAGCTGGGCCAGTGATGACCCTGGGTCGCTGCCACCTCCAGTGCCCACATCCATCAAGGGCCACCCTTGACCTCTACAGCCGGTGCGCCTCCCCCTCGTCTCTTCCTGACCTTTCTTTGGTAAAGAGAGGGGCAGGTGGGGTGCAGTGGGGTGGTGAAGATGGGCAGGGAGCAGCCAGGAAACAAAAGGAAAGTGATGCAGGAAGCCTGAGCCCTGGGGACGGGCTTCTTGCAGAACCCTGAGTTTCATTAAATATAGAAAGGTAGGATGAAAAAAAATAATATTCACTCATTGTTACAGTTTCAAAGTGGGAAGCCAGCCTTGATTTCAAAGGACTTGTGTGTAATGCGATGCGTGCCTTTTTCTTCTGTCTTTCTCTTTATAGGTAAGTGACATTTCATTCTCCTCATCCCCAAGGCAAAGTTGGATGTTTTTAAAGTGGAAAAAAATGAGTGGAAAAAGAAACAGGGAAGGTGGGACGAGGTGGAAGTCAAGGGCCGGTCGGCGCAGGTAGGTGGCCGCTCAATTTTTCTTTTGCTGCAGATGGGCAGGGCTTCTGCCGAGACTCAGGGCTCCTTCTCTATGGCTGGAGGCCCAGGTGCTGGGCATAGCTTCTGAACTGCTGACCTCTGCTCTCTGAGAGCGAGCTGTGCTGTACCTTGGTGGCCACGCTGAGGCCAGGAAGCTTTCCTGTCGCAGTTTCAGGTCAGAAAGGCTTTGGGGCTTTGTATCTTAGTGCTGTGCAGTGGCACTGTGCTGTGCACAGGTGCTGAAAGGGTAGGGGACAGCGTTCTGTGTCTGCAGAGACAGAATTAAGTCGTTCTAGGGAGGAAGCGCGGGAACGGGAAAAGCCGGCATTCCTACCGTCAAGGGATGGTGAGCGTGTACATGGTTCTGGACAAAAGAGAGATTGGTGGGGAAATACCAGGCCCCAAGAATCATCTCCTCAACTTGAAGGTGCATTTAATTAATCTGCATGTGTTTTCTCCCCCCTGCTTGGACAGTGAGACTGAAATGCCATTCATTTTCCTTAGCATGAGGCACAGCTGCTCTCTAGAAAGGTGGGGGTGCTGATCTGTCTTTGCAATCCCCGCGCCTCTTCCTGGCCAGCCCAGGAGAGGGAGGCAGGGGCTGCAAGAGGGGTGGATGGGGCTCGCTGCTGCTCTGAAATCCCACTGCCTCCCCCTAGGATGCCAGCACCAGCACACTTCTCTTCTTTCCCTGTAAGTTGCCAACAATCCACAAATATAATTGACTGATGGCTCCATCCCACGTGTGCTTGCTACTTTTCTTGAGAGAGAAAAAGAGACAGAAATGTAAAATATCCTATTTAACAGTCTGTAAATCTGGACTGAGAGCATAAAACTCAATTTGATGCAAATATCTACAACATGCAGTCCTGCCCTGTCCAATTAGGAAAATAAACAGAATTGAGTGGGGCATGGATCTGGAAAAGAAGGGAGAAATGCAAAAAAGTAACTTCAGTATACCTCAAAAATCTCAGGAAGGACCTCACGCACAGGAAAGAGGTGAATCTGTGGACTTAAGAAAGTTTAGGAAAGGCGAAAGCATGAGGATTTGTTTTTAACGTTGACTAATTCCATTTCTAAACTTGAGCCTGACGTGACAGCACAGGCCTGCAGCCCCAGCACTCTGGGAGGCTGAGGTAGGAGGTGGGAAGGCTGAGCCCTGCCTGGGCAGCTAGTTCAAAATAAAAAGTGAGAAAGGCCGGGGATGGGCTCAGCGGGAAGGCCCTTTTGTCTGTATGTACACTGCCCCATAAGCCCCCACGCACAAGCACAAGCACAAACACAAAATCAAATCCACATAATGTTTAGGCCATTTTAAGGGGTTTTTTGTTTTCTCACTATCAAAAGAAAAACAAGGGAACATGCACAATCCAAGCCCTCCCCTTACCTGGGAAGAGTGCCATCGTACGCAGAAAACTCCCCAGCTGCTGTTTCCTGATGTTGAGCCCAGTGCTGCAGCCCTTCCCTAGACTGCTCTGAACACAGCGTGACTGCCATTGCTCTTCCTGGGAAGACACGTTAGCATCTTCCCTATGCGATGGGGGAAAGAAAGCTGTTGTTTGTTTGATCGCAGCCTAAGGTGGGGCCCAATAGTATGCACACCCTGCTTTGAAAATGAAGAAATTGGGTATGTGAGATAGTTCAGCTGACTAAGCGCCTGCTTAGGCAAATGCAGGGACCAGGGTTCAGTCCCCAGCACCAAGGCCGTACTGCCTCCCCCACAACCTGGGCATGCTAAGCGGAGGCCGAGTCTGAGCATGGTAGGGCACACCTGTAATCCCGGCACTGTGGAGGCTGAAACAGGAAGGTCAATATGAGTCTGAGCTGCATGGTAAAGCCCTGCACCAAATGCATTAAACAAAAACAAAATAAGAAAGAAAGAAAAGAAAAAGAAAAAGAAGTCCTGCAACCAGGGAGCACTATAAGAATCAGATGAGATGGGCTAATTAAACCTGGGGACTGCATACACAGGGCTGTCTGCAAGCTCGGTGACAACTGAGTTTGAGTTTGATTGAATCATTGGCTTAGTAGGAACCTTCAGGATTAATATATTTACAGAGAGGGAGAATAAAAGTTGCAGCACAGTTCCTCCCTCCCTCTCTGACGGTCTGTGCTCTGCACACAGTGAGTCCTGTGTGGCTGGGATGGGGCAGCATTCTCCCCCGTCTTCGCCTTCCCCTGCTTTTCCAGCTCCCAGCACAGGCAAGGAGCCTAAGGAGTCTCCACTTATTATGATGGATGAAGTCAGTGTCTCAGAATTTCCTATTAATAAGGAGGTAATAGAGTATATGATAATTTTACAAGAAAATTTCCACAGAGCATAGAAGTACATGGTATATATTTGAATAGTTTTAATCCACTGTGATTCTTGGAACTGTGAGAATACAATTCTATTTGCACCTCCTAACAAGTTGCACGTTCGCACACCACCATGCCCCGTGGCTGGGAACATCAGGGCGTAGTGCTTGCACAAACACTCACACAGCTCTCCCCCACACACTTATTTTTAATGCATATTCGTAGAGCTGCGATTTTGCCTTTGAAAGGTGACTGAGAACAGAGACACTTCTCAGACCCACCCTCACTGTGCCAGCCCCAGCGTGTCCAAGTGGCTGCATTCACTCGTCACTCACCACACGCCTCTGCGTGGCTGTGTTTAGCTTCTCAGCCCTGCGGCCTTGCACACAGGCCACTTGCTCAGAACCCACCTGCCCAGCCTGCTCCTTCCAGGGCATGGTTTCTGCTCCAGGACTGACTTCTCTTCTCCATGCTGAGTCCCCCTCAATACTGTGGCCATCTTTGCTCCCCTTTGCACTGGCACTAGTCCCACCTGGAGCAAGGGCCAGGCCATCGGGGGGAATTGGCACTTCTGGGATCTGGCATCTTTGGGTTTGGGGAGGCAGCAGCGATTAACTGCTCTGCATGCAGTGGCTTCTAGGGGAAGATGAAGCAAGGAAATAGCCCTTGTTCTGCAGCCACTGAGCTTCTGCCAGCCTGGGAAAGCCTCCCATAGGCTTGGTGAATTCTCACTCTTTAAGCAAAGAGAGGTCATTATTTGTTTCTAAAGCTCACCACGACTGGGCTTCAAACATCTTGCTAAATATCACACACACGCGCTCTTGGTTTCAGAGCAGCCCCTGGCATCACTGTTATCCCCCTTCCCAAACATGAGGATTGAGGCCTAAATTGGCCCAAGGTCACCTCTCCCTGAAGCTTGAACTTGAACTGGTGACTGTGAGATGATAAGCTCCATGCTTTTCACAGCCTACTCCATCCCCAGGATCTACCACAGAAGAGCAAAGGGCAAAAGGGAAGGATATTTTCAGCCACTCTTTCTTGCTCTTTCCTATCTGTGCAAATCAAGCAGACTCTTATGCACCCTGCAGAAGGGCTCTGGAAGATCCAATATGAGTGGATAAAAATAACTGGACCCAGGTTTAGAAAAACTTAGTTTGAGCCCTTCATCTGCCATTAATTCTCTATGTCCCCTCAGGCAGTTTAATTCTCTGAGCTTCTTACATGATGACAAAGGCATACCAAGTGTAACACTTCATAAGCCAAACCAGAGACCAAATAATAGGACCACACTGCGGAAAGGATGCTCTCATGATATGTATCATTACCTGGAAGATTCCTCCTCATCCCAGGCCTCCAAATCCCTAAATCTAGCCCCTGATTCTTCTGATGAAGTCTAGAATTTTTGCCAAAGTAAGGAACAGTTCTTGGCAGCTTTCTGAATCTTCACTTCCTTTCAATACCAGGCCTAGTGGAGAGCAAAATTAGCCTGCCAATCACTCAGAAGAGTGTGGGCCCCAGGAAATTAAATCCCCCCTCTCTCCAGCTGTCTATCCCCAAGTGCCAGGTACCAAATGAATACGCTTTCTACCCAGTTCTGTTCCTGAGTTTCTTCTTCCTATACATTAATTTGATCATTTTAGGAAAATAAACCAAGTACATTTGAGGTGTAGCTCATTATCCCAAAGGCAAAAGGTCGGAGAATGCAGTTAGGAAGACATCCATTGCTGTTCCTGCACAGCATTAGATTTCAGCGTTGCCTTTTTCCAGCAATGTTTAAAGCCATACTGTTATATATGTTACCTTCCTTTAACGTCATAAAGAAAGAACACAAATACATGGCTTAGAGAGGGTAAGAAAGGAACCAGGACCACTCAGCTCAGCCTGGGAGTGGCTGACCTTGACTCCAAGTCAACGGCCCTCAGGCCTCTCTGTTCAGCACCGGGGACAGCGCCCTGTGGCTGCCTCCTGGGCTCCTGGGGGGCTCCTGGGAAAGGCAGGCGTGATCTCCGGAGAGCGATGCCTGGATAGGGCGGCTCTCTTCCTTGCCTTTTCATGCCCTCTCTCCAGAGTAAGTCTTCCTACCCCTGACATTTGCTCAAGTGCTCCACGTGAAGAGCCTTTTGCACAGCAGTGTGGGGAACATTTAGGTCTCCACGGACTTTAGTGATGTGGAAAACTCCTCGGCAAGTGGAAGGAAGAGCTTGTCCACACTCCTCAGACACTGCTACAACTTCCCAAACTTCATATCCTGCAGCCCAAACCCTGAGTTCCTCAGAGGGTGACTGGAAGAGCTCCTCAAAGAACAGAGGTCACAGCTCCTGTCCTTGGAGGTGGGGCTGGGTTCCTGAGGGTAGACACCTGGGTGAGGTCCCATAGGGAAGGCCGTCTCTGAGCTAGCATGGAGGCCTCAGGAGAGATCGTCTTCTCTTGAAATTCTAGCCGCCAGAACTGTAAGCAAGAAAGTCCTGTTGCAGAAGTCCCAGTCGCCTGCGTGGTGGTCCTAGAACACTAATACAGACTCCAGAAGAGATCACTAAGAGTCAGCCCCAGCATCTGTGGGAGAGGAGTAAGCTCTGTCACCTCCCCTGGAAAGAAGCCAGGCTTGCAAGTCACCTATTTCCTCATTTTTCTTGACCTTTGGTAAATTTATCCTCAATTTCCTCATTTGTGCAATAGGTATGAACTGTCTGTCACTATTGCTTAGAAAATTAATTGAGATATTGAGATGATAAACAGATATTTTAACACACACAACACTCAACAAGGTCTCTAGTTCTTAGTAGTTCTCCTAACAACCATAAAAATAAATGTAAATAGTAAATCTGTAGTGTACTCCAGGATTTGTGCTACATACTCATCAAGTTCATTTTATTTTGTCCACCAAGCCTTGTCTTCTCTTAATAATTGGATATGGTGAATCTGATTATAGGATTCCATTCCTAGGGCTGCTGAATTCCTCCCCTGATGAATCAAAGGGTTGAGCGAGGACTCTGTATCCCCTACCTGGTACCCCCAGGCTCTCCTCCCCTCCCCTGGGAAAGGCCCAGGAGGTACACATCCTCCCAGCTCTACCTCCACCCTGCATTTCCAGAACAGACCTTCATCTACATGATGGAAGGGCAGGCTCGACCACAGCCACACTCACCCTTTTGGTCACTTTTCCACCAGTCCTGCACTGATCACATCAACCCACTCATGGCAACCATATCAGGATGGCCTAGTTATTGTTTGAGCTCTCAGTTTCCAAATGTTATTGCCTGAGAATCGTGGGGGACACACTACAACCATAGCTTACCAGCACTGATAGTTGCAGATAAAAATAAAAGTTAATCACATATCAGGAGGCCATAACCCTTGCCACACCCCTCCCGCACCTCCCAGCTCTCAGCAGAGGCTTGACGGTGCTCGGCCTCTGCCCAGCACCCTCCTAGCCCTTCCCTGTTGGGCAAGTGAAGTCACGATGAGGCCAAAGCCCAGAGTGGAGAGGACTAATTTTACCCCTTCGAATCCCCAATTTCGGACAAACATGGATCCCAGAAGTGAGTGAGGAAATTAAATTAGTGAGCACAATTTCTCCTGTCATTGAACTCTGACTAATGAGTCTATTTCTGGGTAATAAGAAGGGGCAGGAAGTGACAAGGCAGGGTAATGAATTAGTGGCCCAGAACCTCGTTAGTCAGAATAATCTTTCCACGAAAGATAAATGATGCAAACATTAATTATAAAGCCAGTGGAAATGCATCCCATTATGTGGCTTCCTAAGAAATCTATCCCAGTTATTATGAGGCATCTCAGACAACAACAATGATAATAAAGTAACATCTTAGTGAGGACCCCGACCCCCGGCAAGATCGGCTGCAACAGCGACAGCTGGTGGTGGGGACACTGTGGCCCAGCTCTGCCTTCTCAAGGGGCTGACACCAGAGGAACCCAGCTCTCTGGGCCTGCAGGAAGCTGTCTTATTTTCTACATCATTCAGAGCTGCCCATGTGGTCACTAAGGCCCAGGGGAGGCTAAAGTTTCAACAAAAATATTCTCCCCATAAAAAGGAGAGAGAAGAAGAAAAGAGCAAGGCCCAAAGTTTTGCAAGAGACCCTAGCATCTAAAAGGTGGGTCAGAGATCAAAACCACAGAGGAAATAGAGATGACAAGGCCAGGTCCTGACCCAGCCAGGTGTAAGCCTGGCTCTGACTATTCAGGGTGCTCCTTGGCCCCTTTTGACATCTAACAATGGCTGTTGTGCGACACCTGGTTAAATGCCTTGTTTATGAGCAGTAAGTGAGGTTTACATATAAGAATCACGGCACCTGTTAAGGGGTCTACGGGGTCACTTCTGTTAGCATGGTGGCAACAGTGCTAGGGGGTCTGGGAGGTGCTCAGGACAGTTCTCCCATGCACAGATGGGAGAGAGGCTTGGCATTGGGCCAGATGTCCAGGGCTCCCCAGTGGCAGTTGCAAGTGCCTCAGCCTCCTGGCTCCAGGCTCAGGGAAGCCTTCATCATCTCGGCCTGCCTTTGACCTCTGGAATGTTGGCCACATCCAAGAAGCCAATGGAGAAGGTTGACTCAGTAGAAAGAAATGTGACCCAGATGGGTGTAGCTCAATGATGCAGAGCTTGCTTAATAGATGCCAAGGTGCTGGTCCAGTCTCAGCATGGGCTGGAGAGAGGAGGAAAGGAGGGAGGGAGGGAGAGAGGGAGGAAAGGGGAAAAGAAGAAAGGAAGGAAGAGAGAGAGAGAGAGGGAGAGGAGGAGGGGTGATCACTTCCTCTGGATACGAAACAAGCCATGGAAATGGAAAACTACGGTGCGTTCTTTTTGCAGTGGTGTAAGGAACTTCCCTGGCTCCTGGCTCAGAGGGTCCTGCCCACCAAGCAGGCTGAGAAGTACCTGCCAAAGGGAGAGGAGTTTGCACCAAAGACACTGCAAACTGGCCTGCCCCCTTCCACCTGGCCCCAGTTGAAGCGGAGGATGGGGCTGGCTTTGTTTGTAGTGCTCTGTTATTATCTGACTGGCCACACTTGGTAATGAGAGAAGAGAAAAACAATTAATTGGAAATGAATTTTAATTGTCTCTGACTTCTCATTTGTAGGCTATTAAAATGAGTTTCCTATTAAGCTACCACACTGGGCCACCTCCAAGTGAGCAGAAGGCCCCAAAGTGCCCTTCAACACACTTTCGGCCCTTGTTGCAGCCTGGTCCTTTTGTGCCGAAACCAGGATTGTGGGCTTTATGCAGAATAAACCAAATGGGGAAAATAATGAGAAAACATCTTGCTGTAAAAATCTTGGGGCCAGAGATAGCTCAGCAGCATAAGTGCCTGCCTGGCAAGCACAAGGTCCTGAGTTTCTTCCCCAAAACCAAAATTCTCTCTCTCTCTCTCTCTCTCTCTCTCTCTCTCTCTCTCTCTCTCTCTCTCTCATTTCTATCCCTCTGTCTCTCTCTGTCTCTTTCTGTCTCTGTCTCTCTGTCTGTCTCTCTGTCTCTCTCTCTTTCTCTCTCTCATTTCTATCCCTCTGTCTCTCTCTGTCTCTTTCTGTCTCTGTCTCTCTGTCT
>NW_004524758.1:1095456-1126240 GCF_000260255.1 Octodon degus
TCTCTCTCTCTCTCTCTCTCTCTCATTTCTATCCCTCTGTCTCTCTCTGTCTCTTTCTGTCTCTGTCTCTCTGTCTGTCTCTCTGTCTGTCTCTCTGTCTCTCTCTCTTTCTCTCTCTCATTTCTATCTCTCTGTCTCTCTCTGTCTCTTTCTCTCTCTCTCTCTCTCTCTCTCTCTCTCTCTCTCTCTCTCTCTCTCTCTCTCTCTCTCTCTGTCTCTCTCTCTCCCCTCAACACTGAATGTCCACACACACTGGTTAGTCTTTGGCCATGCCTTCTTGCACGTTAGTAAGTGCTGCAGGAAGCCTGCTTAGGGAACGGGGCCTGCGAAGTCAGGACACTCCTCATCAGCTGGGCCCTGCCTACCTGGACTGGAAGGGCCAGGTGGGGCTGGGCAGAGACCAAAGGATGGGGAGGTCCTGGCAGGAAGAGTGGGCAGGAAGGGCTGAAAGGGCAGCCAGGCCAGAACCCGTCCTCCCCACCTGTCCCTCTGCGCAGCAGGTAGCTTCATAGCCCTTCTCGCAGGTTTGTCACAGTAGATGCTAAAAGACCAGGGCCTGGGAACCGCGCACCCCTAGACCGCAGCCCCAGCCCCTCTGGCTGCCCTGCTAGCCTCCCTCCTCTTCCCTCGGCACCCACCATGCTTTCCTCCCTACTCCTGCTCTTCATGAAAGAGCTGGAACTCCTCCACAGCAGCTCAGCTCAGAAACTGGCCTGGCCTCCTGCCTTTCCAGGTCAGCCCTGCACTCAGCAGCTTGGGCTGGAGGAGGGGCCATCTCCACCCCCTCAGGGCAGAGGCTCAGTCAACCTGGAGCCCACCTGCCCCTCAGCTTCCTGTGCTGGACTTGCCTCCCCAGCCCCATCTGCACGCAATTTATTTCCGGAGCGCCAGCAGCACCTGTCCCCGGCTTCTAACCCACCTGCAGATTCAGGAGAGCCTCCAGGGTTTTGCTCTCACTGGCCTCACTAGTTCATGGCTTGCAGAGAGCGCGGTGCAATGACTGCTGGTTCGGGGTCTGCTAGGACACAGCTGCGTCCTCCTCCCACAGTGCACGCTGCGCTGGATGCATCTGTGAGTGCACAGAGGTGGCACATGCCTTGAAGGCCAGTGAGAACAGCCACAGATCAGCAATGTCAGAAGCTGGGGTTTCAGGCACGTTTGCAGGTCAGCAAAGACCCGCCAAGGGCCAATCAGAGCAGCTGGCCGGAGCAATGAGGTTGTAGCACCACAGCAGTGGAGATGCTGCTGCCTCCTGGCTTGGGGCTAAGGCCCCTCTGCAGCTTAGCTCAAGGTTCAGGATCTCTAGAATTTGGCATCTTGTGACAGCCCCAGGTTTCAGCTCAGGAATGAAGAGGTCCCTCTCCCAGGCCCGGTTTTAGGACCTGCCTGTGCCTACAGAGTTCTGCCTGCTCCCCACTGTACCCTGTCACCATTTCTTTCTCTAAACCATTTTGCTCCAGAGGGGGCTAGACCCATAACAGCGCCCTAGATGACTGGCCCTGGGCAGAGGGCTAGGAGCGGGCTGAGTTTGGCAGCTGCAGGTGCAGGCCTCCACCCTCAGGCCCTGCAGACCAGGAAGAAAATGCAGGGCCCTGCAGGCCTAGCCCTCTCGGGACCAGCACTGGGACCAATGAGCTGGGTGAGGTTATGGGATGGTGACCGCCAGGCAAATCCCCTCTTGCAGCAAACCCCAGGCTCCTTAGCGGTGCCCCATGTGGCTTTCCAGCCCTGGAGGAGCCCCCGGGCACACAGGCGCTGAGAGCTGCCATCCACTCTGTGGCCCAGGCTGCCGGGAGTTCTGAGCCTTTCCTTCTGATGCGCTCCTCTGTCCTTCCCGAGCCAGAGACAAGGCACCAGAAGGGGACACGGTCTTTCTCTCATTCTGCCATGCACGCCAGGAGAGCTCCTGCTGGGCTCCTGGTCCAGACGGAGGGAGAGGCTCCCTGTGCCCCGCTTCCGTCTAGACAGGTATGACCCTGGGAGTCTGCCTGTGCCCTCGCTGTCTGGCCACTGCCCACCCTTGTTTAAATGGGTGAGGCCTTCCCTGAAACATCACGTCTTGATATTGACAAGATGCGAGCTGGGGTGCACGCCCCGCACTCCAGTGGACCCTCCATGGTGTCTTTCAAGAAGGGCTCTTCATGCACGCCTGGGGCCCACAAAAGTGTCCCAGCTGATGGGTGCCACAGTTCCCCTCCACGGGGTGTTTGGTGGGGCAGGGCAACAGATGCCTGTCCTTACAGAGGAGTGCGAGACCGGGGCTGGACGAGGAGTTGCTTCTGCCTCCTGGGGCTCCAGTATGGTTTTTTTTTTTTTTTTTTTTTTAATTTATTTATTTGTGTGGGGTGTGTGTGTGGCCAGCTCAGCCCACCAGGGGGCGGGGGCTGGCTGGCATGTGCTGCTGGGGGATCGAACCGCGGTCCCTGTGCTTTGCTAAGCTTGTTCTGAGTAGGTGCTTTAGACCACTGAGCCATCTCACCAGCCCCACCAGTATGTTGATAGCAGACTCTGACGGGTTGGAAAGCGAGCACAGAGGACAGGTTGGGGAGAGCGACGTCTCAGGGAGATAACTGACTTCAGAAATGCTATGTCTGAGATGGAGGACGAAAACAAGCGAAAATATGTTATTTTTCAACCTTGATTCTCCTGACCTCATTGAAAATAAATATACTGTGTAGTCAAGCAGGTAACCGGGAGGGTCCTTGCGTGGGGTACTGGCGCCCTCTGATGGTCAGGAGGAATATTGCGGCCTCTATGTGTCTTCCTGCCTAGCAGGAGCGGGCAGAAGGGCTGGGCCTTGCTGTGGTCCGGCCGGGAAGCGCAGTAGAGCAAATGGACAAGGAGCAACCCCCCCCCCCCCATGTCTCCCTTCTCGGCCAAGCACGTGCCTGCGCCTCCGAGGGCTCGCTGGGGCAGGAAGAAAGCCCATCCCTGAGGCTTGGCCCCGTCTGCATGGTGCAATCACAGGGGGACCTCTGAGGTGCCAGAGTGCTCTCCCAGAGGATGCTTCCGGCTCCTCCTTTGTGCGATGCAGCAGCGCTGGCCAGTTGGGGGCGCTGCACTGGGGGGCTGCTTCGTGTCACTGGACTCACCCGGGCCGCTGTCGTTTCTTAAGTTTCAGTGAATCTGGTATCTTCTCTGTGGATCAGAGCCAGCCCTTTCTTCTTATCTGCAGTTACAGGAGCACCGTCATTGGTCCCCACAAGCACGACCTCCCTGTGTGTTTCTCTGTGATGTGTCTCCCCGACTCTGCCTCTCTCTCTACGGGACAAAGCTTTCCCCTGGGGGATGCGAGTCACCAGGCCCTGAAACTCTCCACGCCCCAGGACAGCCACCCACAGGAAGTCTGCCCGGACACAGCCCGAGCTCTGAACCAGGGATCGAAACGCGAGGTTCACAGTGCTGTTCTGTCTTCCACGTTCCATTTCGTCCCAGCCCCAGGCCACTCACTGCGAGAGCAGAAAGCTCTTCCAGAGCCTGCAGCGATGCAGAGTGCTTTTCGGCAGCAACCCCTGCGCGTGGTCTGTGGGCTCCGAGCTGGTTAGCGCAGGTGAGCGGGCCTCAGCGGCTCCCCGCCCCTGCAGGGCTGGCTGGACCTCTCCTCTCCAGCTCCACCTCTGTGCTGGCTCCCGGGCCTGACTAAGTGGGCCATTTATCTTGCCCGCACAAGCCCTTGGGATATTCCGTTTAGCAAGACGGCAATCTCAGTCGGCTACACTGTTTTATTAAGTGTATTAAACAGCCAAGAAGCTCATCTGGTGGCCAGTTTGTTGACTGGTTATCTTGGCTGTATCCCAATATATCAAGGGTTGTTTTCCCAACACATCTTAAAATTCTCATTACTGACTGTGATATGATTTCATTGGTGTTCTTATTATAATTCGTGCATATCATGCAGAGACTGCAACCTAGACTAGGCCCTTGCCAGATGCACAGCGACAGCCTCTTCGGAAGTGTAGCCATGCGGATAATAGAGCTTGCATGCTAAGCACCTGCTGCGAACCTTGGTTCTCCCATTTCTCCCGCCAACCCTCGAGGGCAGCTGCTAGAGTACTGTTTCATCTTAGTAGCAGCTGGAGATCTTGAGGGTGGAGGACGCTAAGTGGTTTCCTCAGGCTGTCCTAGATACCAGATCTTATGGGGCCACCTGTATGTATGCACACATGTGCATCTGCACATGCATTCATGCATGTGCTCAAGTGAGCGTGTGTGCGCGTGAGCAGGCCTGTCCTTGTGCTCACAGCAAGGACATCGCCCATCCCTGGCCCTGACCCCAAAGCCCAGGCATTTTTCACTCCAGCCCCCATCTGTCCACCGAGGCTCTGTGTGGAATCCCCTGGGGGCCCAGACCATCCAATCCAGCCTCAGCCTCTGTCTGTGTCCGCTCCTGTATCCTAGATTTTCAGTGATGAACAGCAGCGTGGCGCAGTCCGTACAGGAGCGGAGAAGCTCAGACTGCTCCTTGGCACTGCTCCAGGCGCAGGAACCTGGGGTTCAGTGCAAAATCTAGGGGATCCCTTTTTCAGCCTGAATGTTGAGCACTGGAGGGATAAGGTAGGCAAACTGCTCAGAATGGTGATTTGAATCTTTCAAAATTAGAGGGCATGTTTGCTTGTTTTGAGAGGATTGACAGCCTGATTTTGAAAGGGGGGCCTTGAAATAGAACACAGCCTCCCCTTTGGAGAATTCAATTGTTTACAAGGGGCTACAAAAATACTCAGAGGTTCATTATGCCTTTAAAATATGTGAGCCCACAGAGGGGAGGTATTCTGAAATATCTAAGTGCTATATGGTGTTAAAAAAAAAAGAGTCGTTCTATAAAACCACATGAAGTAAGCCAGGATCAATGGGTAGAAGTTATTTGGGAACAATTAGTTCAATGTAGAGTGAATTTTAATGATCCAAGGTGTCCCTACCAGGAATGAGCTGTGTCGTAGATTTTAGCACTGGGAGAAGGAGTGTGTGTGTGCACACAAGGAGAGGTGTACAACATGACTGTGCATGCAAGCACACTCACGCCTGTGCTCAAGTGTGCGTGGTGGGGACCTGCTCACCCAGCCCTGGGCTCAAGCAAGGACACCAGCAGGAGACGGAAGCTTTCTCCCCACTGCAGTGTGGTCCCGCATCTTCATTCGCTTTCTACAGACCTTCCACACATCAGAACCAGCTACGGCAGAGATAAGCTTGTCCAAAACACATCTGCCTGGTACCCCAGCTTTTTAAGCTTCCAAGCCTTAGACAAACCAAACATAGCACAACGCATGGCTTCCCTCGGCTTGCCCTGCGTCTCTTAAGAAGCTGACAGCCTCTACCACAGCCACCACCATGATGGAATTCAGGACATTTTGCTCAGATCCCCATCATCATCTCCTACACAGCCTGGACTCAACCTCTTTGTTGCAACAATGTCCTTGATTACCTTTGCTCGTCCTTGTCTGCTGACCCGACCACTTAGCTGCCTTCAGTTGCCGAATAGTTTCCGGTGTCCCTGCCCTGGGCTGGCTCCACAGCCTTTGTCTTTCCTCGCGTTGCCTGCTGACCCACTGCAGTGCTGAGCGTTTTCCGTGCACCTCACAGCTCTGTGCCTGGCACTTAGGAGGTGATGACTCAGGACGGGGACGGGGGAGTGTAAGGAGGGAATCTGCGGCTGGTGGCCCGGATGCCGGACTCCCGACCTATGGAGAGCGAGCGTGACTGACAGGGCGGGAGCCCGGCCACGCTCCGGGGTAACAGGTTTCAATTCTGCTCTACCACTGGCGTGGCATCACCTGCTCACTCCCGCTTCCGGTGCCTGCTGCGAGGCCCTCTAGTGGCGGCAATGACAATTGAGTGGCACACTGTAGTAAATGAGCTCAGTAGAGTTCCAGAAACACGCGATATGGTAGTATTTATTACTAATATCCCAGCAAGACAGCCTGAAGCTAGAATAGCAGAATGAGATGGAAAAGCCTTTTAGGAACCAACTACGTAGAAACTAGACACAGTGCCGGTCAGGGCCCTTTACCTCCCTCTCCTCCCGCATCTGGAGGCGGCCACCGCTGGCCCACCCAGCGTCTGCGCCAGAGCACTTGCTTTGGCGAGGGAGCCCGCGACCTCCTGATGGTGGCAGATGTTCTTGCAATCTCTGTTAAGACACAGCGTGTTTTAGAGTGTGCTTATGCAGAGTCACACGGGCAGGAAGGCCAGAAGGGAGGAACAAGTGTCCCAGGGCCCTGGAGCCCTGGGTGGGGTCCTGGCTAAGTGCTCCATCATCCCCCTAAGCCATCATGGTGCCAGGGACATAGAGCCCGGTGACACCGGGGGGCGCTACTCTGCTGTCAGGGAGTCTGCTTTCACCTGCAAACCGTCAGCTCCCTCTCAGTAGGCCCTCGCTGCTTCCTTGGCATGCATGCCTGCACCAGACAGTGCGGGATGCACACCTCGCTCAGTGACCTTCCGTTGTATTTATTTACTGACGTGGTAAAGCAGGCGGGGCTAGAGGCCTCCATGGAATCAGCAAGCATCGCTGCTTCCTGGGCCTCCCTCTGCTGCCCTGCCCAGGCCCAGGCAGTGTTTGGACAGGCAGCAGACCCAGGTGCACTCATCACATGTGGCGGACACCTGGGTGTCTCTCCGTGGAGCCCAGCCTGACACCGCCCTTTGTCCCCAGTGGGTTGCAACAGGATTGGGCAGAAGGGATGTCTGACCTCCTCAGGGACAGCAACTCAAGCCTTGTGGAAAGCGCAGGGCACTGTCCACATAAGGACCAGCACCAGCGGGCAGCCTTCTGGCCCTGGCATCTCTCTCCTACCTCAGCGGGCACAGAAGGAGGACACAGTCTGAGAGGGATGCTTTTCCCCTCCTTCCCCTCTGCCCAGCACTGGAGCGTCACTCTCCCTGGAGAGGTCCTGGCTGACGGACTTGAAATTGTCAGACCTGACACCATCCCTGTGGCTCCTTACATCACCAGTCTTCCTCAAAGACATTGCTCTCTTCTCCTCCCTCTTTCCCACCCCTCTCTTCCTGGCTCTTTCATTAAGAAGAGGGATTGGATCTCCTATTTCTTTCCAGCTCAAGCAGGGCTGTCACTGGCTCCATCCCCTGCCTTCTGTTACTGATCCTGTTGTTTCTGAACCTGTGCCTCCTTCCCAAGCAGAAGCTGACCAACCTAAGTCCTGCACGCTGTGGCACGAAAGGGGCCCAGTTGCCTCCCCAGGGCCACCTTTGCCTGGCAGGAACCATCTGTGGCACTCTGCTGTCTCTCACATTCTGTGCTCAAGTTGTAACAGCCATCGTGTTGCACAAAGCCCAGCCTGGGTTCACCAAGTGATGTGGCTGTGATTGATTAGTCATGCCTGCCATGGGCAGGGACATAGAGGGCCTGACACTTTGCTTCCTGAAGGGCTCTGTCCACACTGTTCTGCTACTTGCACCCACTTTCTCCCTCCCCAGTGTCATCTTCTTTCCTGCTGCTAAGATAGTAAGAAACACTGTGGCAGTGCTACAGCATCCACGTCCCCTGAAATTCCACAGAAATGCAAATCTTGGGTCGCACCTTAAATGTGCTGACTTAGCAAATCTTGGGGGTGAGCCCTCTGGGCTGCCCCAGCGTGGGCTAGTGTGAGCCACTGTATTAGGACACATAAGAGAAGTGGAGGTCACATCAGGAAAGGCTAGCACTAGTTTTGGTCCAATTCTTTTTTTTTTTTTTTTAAACAAAGTCACTGGAAGGTGAATTGCTGGTTTAGGATTCTCTGGGCGAAGTGGCTTGAGAAGGACCTATATTTTATAGCAATATTCAGCAGCAGATTTTATCGAGCTCCAGTAAATCCCTCCTGGACAGCAGAGGATGAAGCTCTCCGGGTGATGGTGTGATGTGAACTCAGATGGAGACACCGCAGCAAGCCCCGACCCTCCATCCCTCTCCGGGATTTACGCCTCCGTCGCCGTCCCCGCTCCTGCCTCGCCCTGCCTTCCTGGCTCTGCCTGCTCAGGGAGCTGACACTGCAGAGCTCACAGACACCATGCAGAGAAAGCGCCCGGTGGGCTGTAAGAAGGAAAGGGTCCCTGGCAGCGGGGACACGCGGGGTCACAGGGCATCGCTCGGCCTGTGTGTGCATTGTGTCCCTGTCGCTGGGTGCTTCCACATGTGTCTCTGTGTGTATCCACCTGAGCGTGTTTATCAGTGTATGTGTGAGTCTGCAGAGCGTGGCCCTCTCGTGTGTAGTCTCGTGTGTGCTGTTTGGGCACCCGGCTTTATTGGTTGGCGCCTGTCTCTGTCTGGGGGCATGCACGTCTGTGTCCGGATGTCTGTGTGTATATATAAGTGTCTGACAATGTCTCTGTCCCTTTGGATGTTTCTATGTACCTCTTGCTGTGTGTGCCATGTCCCGTGTGTGCGCGCGCGTGCGCGTGCGCGTGCGCGTTGTGAGGCTGAGTCTCTGTGTCTGTCACTTTGGAGTACTGGCGCATGTCTCTGCATGAGTTAGTGCACATGTGTGTCCCTGGGTATGCGTGTGTGTGCCCGCGTGCGCCCTCCCCCCTTCCCCAGTTCTCTAGCCAGGGAGTAGGTCAGAGTGCCTCAGCCCAAGCGGCTGAGCTCCCCTTGCTCCCCATCCACTGGAGATTTCCAAGCCCAGGCCCCCCCCCCTGGGGACTGCAGGTAACCAGAGTGCACAGATGCCCAGAAGGGTGCAGGCCATCTCGGCCACAGGGCACGGGGTCTGGGGCCAAGGCCTCTGTCTCCTCCCCAGTGTCTGCCCTTTGTCCCAGTTGGCTACATCTCCACAGCCCACTGGTCCCACCTAGGAAGCAGGAGTGCAATTGGCCCTGAGCCTTCTGTAAGGCCTCAGAACCTTTTACACAAAAGAGCAACTGCAGTTGGGGCTGGTTCTCTGCTCTCTCCTGTCCCCCTGCCCCCCGCCCCCGCCATGATGCGCTGCACCATCTGGTGGGCACTAGGCTCACTGCAAGCTCAAATTTGCTTGGGACAGTCGCCCAGTCCTCTCAGTTCTGATAGTAGGAGAACTTGTCTGTCCCTCCCAGCTCTTCCCCCACCTGCTGTTTTGGTTTGACACCTTCTGGCTCCTGGCAGAAGAGGAACCCTCCAGCAGAGAGGGACCCAGCAACCCCTGCCTGGCCAGGGCAGCACTGGCCAGGAGTCTGTTCACTGAGCAGTGGTACTCACTGACCAAGACTGCAGTGAAGCAGAAGGAGCTTTGAAAGCAGATAAGTAGCATGGAAGCCACAAGCCCAGATCCCGTCTTCTTTCTCTCCTCTGACACCACCCACAGGTCCTTGGGCCCGCACAGTTCTCTAGAAATTCTATTGGTGCAAAGACCCTTCCACACTCATCTGCATGGCTCTTGCTCTTTATTGTAACTGAGCTCACCTCTGGTCATGTAGCTTCCTTCTCTTCCTGCAGAGCAAGGGCAGAGCTGCCTGTTTCACTTCCAATCAGCAGAAGGCTGTAGCAGCAGCCCCCGGTAGAGCCTGCTCGCTGGGCTTGAGCAGCTCCTGGAACTCATGGCCCTGTCTGTACAACTCCCAGGATAGGAAGGGAATGGGCTGCTGAAGGGGTGTCATAAGCAGACTGGGGTGCAGTGGAGAAGCCTGGCAGGGGTTGAGGGGGACCCAATCTCACGTGGCAAGGCAGAGTTGTCACAGAAGCGCACCCAACCCAGGTATGTAGATACCTTGGGTCAGAGGGAACACAAAGGGCCATGCAAAGGCCTGACCTGGGCTGGCCTCAAGTTTACAGATTTGCAGCTGTGGAGTGATGACAGAGAGTGGGGTGGTGAGGGCATGGCTAGCTTTGCCTTTTTCTGGGAGAACTGGTGCTCTTCCAGGCTGGTTCCTATGAGATAGTCCTCTCACCTGGCGTCACGTTGGCTGTAGGGACAGAATGCCCTGGGAAGGAAGGGTATGTACAGCTCACAGAGGACACAGGAGACAGGAGGAGCGAGAGGTCCTGGTAACAGAACCAGAATACCTGGACTCTTAGCATAACTCTGCTGCTTGCCAGCTTCGTTCTGAGACAGAGCACTCTAGATAACTTCTTCCAGCTCCACTTCTTCCATCTGTAATACCACAGTAGTTGTCCCCTGATGCTGCTGGGAGAATGGCATGCACATGGCATACTGGGTACAGAGCACGGCCAGTGACAGCGTCACGTTGCTGGCCAGGTGTCAGCACCAGGACAAGACCCGTGATGGCATCTTTCTTCAGAAGGGCCAACCCTCTCAGAGTGCTCAGGGAGAATCTTTCAGCTTCAGAAATGTGATGTCCCTCAGTCTGTAATGTTCGTCTGACTCTGAGTGTCCCCTAGGACCCACAGGCCGGCAACTCCCCATGTTGTCAGGGTGACAGCAGCTTCTGCTCCCTGCCTGGTGCCCTCCTCTCGCAGGTGTCCTGGAGACCTAGCACCATTGCCTGGTGCCAGCATCCACAGCATGGGGAAGAGGGTCGGCCACTCAGCTGTCCTGGCCCATTCCCCACTGCTGGCCCCTCTCGTTGTCAGAAATGGTCAGCACTGGGGCAGCAGGTGGACAGCCAGGGGCTTGTCTGGCCTCTGGTGGGAGGCTGTGTGCCTTCCTAGGGGTAACTGAAGTGCCCTCTTCCCTGACTCCCTTCCCTCCTATCTCTCAGGAGTCCCTTTCCCCCACATTGAGAGCAGGAGAGCACCTGGTGGCCATGTAGACCCCAGCCCAGGTGGTCATCTGAGAGACAACATCTGAGACTGAGACGTGGTGTCCCCAGCTGTGTTGTGGACGGTGCCCCCATCCTGCTCCACCATGATCATGATCTTGGTGGGAGGTAGGACAGAGGACAGGACATGGGTGGGAGGCTGGCCAAAGAGCTCAGTGAATTAAGGTGCTGGGGTTCAATCGTGCCGGCCCCGCTGCCAGACCATTCTGAGATGGCAATAGCGACAGCATGGTGGCACGCTCCTATAATCCCAGCACTTGGGGGGCTGTAAACAGGAGAATCACTAGGAGTCAGATCCTGTAGTGAGACCCTGAACACCCTGTAGACCCTTCCCTAAAAAATAAAATAAAATAAAATAAAGATGCGGGTGGGGATCAGGACGACAGGAGGGTAGGAGAGACCAGAGGGCAGCCTTCTCAGAAGTTCATGGGCCAGAGGGGCAGCTGTTTAGGTGGGAGCCCTCTCCCCAAGAGGTCTTTCTTGCCAGCACAAGGCAGGGGCGGGCTTTCTGCAGGACCTCACGGCCCTAAACGAGGAGGGGTGAACAGGCATTCCAGCCACAGGGCACTGACCAGCTCTGGCCATCTTGACAAGAGCAGCGTGCACAGGGCTGGGTTGCCCAACTCAGCCCTCAGATGCCCATCGTGAGGCTCCGAATGATGAGACATATCTGGGCACGGATGGCCTGCGAGCTGGGCCGGAAGCTCTGGGAGCTCCTAGGGTCCACTGAACGGCAGCGTCCGCGCTGGTGCCAGGCGCTGCCTCACTCTTGTCATCTCCTGTCCTGCTCTGCTGATTCTGTCGCACACTCATCCCCCTCGCTGCTCCCTGCATGCAGGGCCCCACCCCTGACGTGTAGCACATGCATCCTCACCTTGGTTTGATTTCTCCAGGCCGTTTTCAACACCTGATATACACACGTGCCTGCTGATGTGCATATGCTCCCCCACCCCCCATGTACACCGGATCCAGGGAGATGGGACTCATCTGACCGGGCCCAGGATGATGCTTCCATGCTGGGAGCCTCCTGGGCCGCCTCTCCTGAGCAGTACTGAGGGGCTCACAGGGAGCTCTGCACTGCCTTGTCCCCGGGATTTCATCACTGCAGGGCGAGGGGCGCTGATGGGGGTGCACAGCAAGCAGGGAGGGCAACAGCCCCGGCAGGGCCGGGCGTGGGCCGCAGGCGGCGCGGCCAGGGCTTCACCTTGCTCTCCAGGCGGAGACCTCAGCAGGCTCTCGGGCCCGGCTCCCCCAGACACAACAGCGAGGCGGCCGAGAGGCACAGACATGAATGGGGTAATTTTCTCTAATTTCCTTTGATGTTTTCAAAGGTAGAAAATAATTTCTGTCCTCTTCTGAGAGCCACTTAGCTGTGGGCTAGAGGTTGGAGAAGGTTCCATCTGCTGGAAATGCTAATTAGAAACAAGTAAGGCGGGGTACGACCCGCGCGGGCCCAGGCAGAGGCCAGGCTGGGCGGGTGGAGCCCGCGAGGACGGCCGGCGGCAGGCTGTGAGCTGCAGGCCGGCGCAGAGGACGCGAAGTGCTGACTGGGGACAGACAGGACCAGGCTGCGGACCCCGGGGCAGGAAGGCTGCGGCCTCAGTGTGCCCCTACACGACAGAACGACCTGCCCTCCGTTACGCGGAGAAAAATGATGTCACTAGCTTCGTGTGGAAAGGGAGAACACAGATTGCGGTTGTGTGAAACAGGAAAAGCCACACACAAGGCGCCCGCCCTGGTGCCCGCCCTTGACACCCCGAGAGGCCCCAGGACGCCGCCTCCGCGCTCCTCCCAGCGCGTCCTCCCTCCCTCCCTCCCTCCCTCCCGGGTCTTCGCCTCCCAGCCTGGTCTCCGGTTCAGCTCGCTCCCTCGACCCCCCTGAGGGCCGGGAGGGCTGTCAGGTCTGCAGCCGCTCGCTCGGCCCAGAGCTGCAGATCCCGGAGGACGCCTCGCAAGGTCGCACCTGCAGGCCTGTGTCTGTGTGTCCGAGGACGCTGCGCAGCCTCCGCTCCCCGAGCCCGGGCAGGAGACCGCGACTGGGGCGAAGGGCAGGGGCCACCGGGGAGACCCGCCAAGGCCTCGCAGGAGACGCCCCCCCCCACCGCGCCCCAGCCCCGCACCGTCCTCGGCGCGGGAAGAGCTAGAGCTAAGTGAGCGAGGGAACGCGTCTTCAAAAGAAAACTGATTTAGCAAGCAGGCCTGGAGCAGTCGACGGAATCGCCCTCCTCTGGAAGGGAATGGGGCTGTGAGGGCTCCCGGGCTGTTACGCGACGACCTGACAGCGGGCTAATGAACCCCAGAGCGGCTCTCACGTCCGGGCGAGGGCTCGGCAGATGCGCGCAGGCGGGGCCTGCAGTTCCGAGGACGGCCACCAGAGGGCAGCCACGCTCCCGCGGAAGGCGCGGCCCCAGCGCGGGGAAGGGCTCCTGCGCCGCCCGCCTGGCCTCTCCCGCCCACCGCACTTCGCAGCTCCGTGTGCGGAGCAGTGCGGGAAGGAGGGCGAGAAGCACACAAACACTACACCAGAAATCAGCACGTGTGCGACTGTTGTTGAAGCCACGTGTGGTGCTTTCAGGTCCTCTCCAGTGGGGTTGCAGATGCCATCTCTCCTCTGGAGGAGCTGGAGAGCTGTAGGTGCGCCTAGGCGAGCCGGCAGCGCCCGGCTCCTCCCTCCCCGGGTACACCCTGCCCGCTTCGAGGGATCACGCCCCCCCCGCCGACCTGAGTGTGTCTCGGCCACAGCAGGACTCCGTTCTTGCCAGCTGAGCTGTGTCACTTCCGCTGGGGGTGCAGACGCTGCAGATGACGCAAGTGCCCGACGCTGACGCATGGTCACGTCATCAAACCTGTATCAGACCCCTGTGGGACAGAAGGCACGGCCATCGGCCCTGCAAGACCTGGTGTGGGAAGCCCAGGGAGTCTTCGAGGGGCTCGCTTGGGATTCCGAGACTGTCCTCGGTTGCTTGGTGGAGTGTAAAAAGGAGTTAGTAGGTTTCAAATTCACAGGTATACGCCTTTCATAAAATGTCACGCTCGCTGTGACGACTGGGCGCCGCCTGCAGCCCACTGGGGCCCAGGTGAGACCCACGCATTCCCTGCGTGGAGACCAAGCTGGTACCCACGCCCAGCCCACCGCTCGCAGCTGCCTGCGCTGAGCAGCCGTCTCTCTTGGGAGGCCAGAAGGGCCCTGTGGCATTGCGCACCCTGCTGCACCCTCACACACCAGTGCAGCTCAGGGGAGTTGGGTCCGCGGTGTCCAGAGGGAAAATACCAACCAGCCGGGAGCCGAGCCGGGAGCCGGGCTCCGAGGCGTCAAGGGAAGCACGCGGAGAACCACCAGAAGGTGGCCACTGAAGCCTGGGTGAGGAGGAGCCTTGCTCCCGGCTAGGTTTTCCTCCCGCCCGATCGGGCCAAGAGACGTTTCCTTGTCTTTAACCTTTGCAGTGCTCAGGCCAGGACAGAGGTCACTGCCAAGCTCTGCGGCCCAGGGGCCTGGGGCAAGGTGGCAGGCTGCGACGGCCCGCCTGGATCTCCTGGCCGAGGGGACAGGCAGCTGGCTGCAGGAACTGGGATGTTCTTTGTTATTTATCATGAGTCGGAGCCGAAAGAAACGACGGGAAGACTGGATTCATGTACCTGCAGAGGCCTCCCTCACTGAGCTCGGTCTCTCTAGGTGAGCCCCAGCCAGGGAAACGCCTCGCATTTATTGAGGGCTACAGCAGGCTAAGGAATGTATGACTAATTCGGCGTCAGCAAGCTGTTGTTTATGTCCGCTTCAGCCAGTCACCAAACTTAAGTTCACTTATCACTAGTGGGGAACTTCCCAGGTAAAGGAACAAAGGACAGACAGGCCACCACCTCCAGGAATGTCACCTTGCCTGGAGCTTGCCAGAATTCCAAGAGGCCAGCTTCCTCAGGCTCTGTTCTTTCTTCCTTGCTCCCTGGGGCTCCTAAACTTCTGACTCCCATGGCTACATTCTTCCTGGAGGCCTGCCTGCCTCCCTCCTGTAGGACCCATGAAGGGTTTGCTGCTGAGGTGTCTGGGCTCAACCTGACTGAGCTGAGAGGTCAGCTGCAGCTCCCTGTGCCCTCCTCACCCCCATTCCCTCCAGACTGAACCCAGAGGCACATGCCCATCAGCCTTGTTTTATTGAAAGGCTTTCCCCCAACTCTCTTCTGATCGGTTTCCAATGGTGTCACAGCAGAGAAACAGGCAGAAGGAAAAAAGCAGCCTTTGTTATCTTTGAGGACACAGAGAGAATCTAAAGAAGATGAGGAATTCTCTGGGTTTAAACACAGGGAGGCTGAGGCGCTTGTGGCCCTTTTCCGGGCATGGAGTTCCAGGGGGTGTTTAGATACACTGAGGGGCTGATGGGGCCTTCCCTGAGGCAGGGAGAAGGGTGAAAGGAAATCGCATCCTGGGCTGAGCTGGAGAAGAAGGGGGAGGTGGTCTCTGGGAAGCTGAGCTGTTGTTTTAAGGGCTCAGCCGCAGATGACCGCCATGATTCAGCAATTCCCACTTGGGCCAGAAACTATCGCCTGCCACTTCTTCCTCTGTTTTCTTTTCTCCCTTTTTTCTCTGCTAATATAATCTCCAAAAGGGTACACAAGGAAGCGAAGAGAGGAAACTTGCATTTAGACATCTGGGCCTAGATGGAAGGCTTTTGGGTGGCCTTGGGGCAGAAGGTGGAGCCAACACGCTGAGAGTAAGGTGTCCTCCAGGAAGGAGCTATGAGGAAACTCCGGGAAAGGTCATTGCTTCCGGGAAGGACTCACAGGGCTCCCACGGTGAGCTTTCAGGGTTAGCTGTAGATGCAGCGGCCGTGAAATAGCATGGCAGGCCGTCACAGCGCTTAGTCAGCATTCTGGGCTTATCCTGCGGTTAACAAATGCGAGTGAGAACCGTGTTAAGCGCAGAGCAGCGACATCAGGTGGACAGATCATTGCACTGCAAAGTCAGGCGGCCTTGGGGGGGGGGAGGGGAGGCAAGTGGGGCTCGGCCTTCCGGGGAGCCAGTGTTTTGAGCCAGTGGTTCAGGGCAGAGGTGGACTAGAGGAACTGGGCAACAAGCTCAGAGGTCAGGGGGCCACGGCCTCGTTCGGGGGCTGCAGGGCAGGAGCTTATTCAGGAGATTGCTTTCCTAGTTCAGAATTTTCCTGTCTCAATGAAGGATGTGGAAAAAGTCTCCAGCTGAAAAATGTCACCTTCAACCTGACACTGGAGCCAGAGCATTTACAAATCTGCCTGTCATCCTGACAGCCTGACAGATAGCAGCCTTAGCCAGGACTGAGGTAAATCGCCACTATAAGTCTTGCAAAAAGTTTGGGCTCTTAAGATTTTTATCATCAAGACAGGTTAAGGAATGAGGGGCATGGCTTCCGAGCAGGAAAGAGACCGAGGCCGTGCGCCTGCCTCCCCAGGAACCCAGCAGCTGCAGGATTATCTACGGCCTGAAGGGAGGTGACAGGAGGAATTACCCCACCCCAGCCCCATCGGTGGCTGAGCAGCGTTTCTGGCACCTTCACTAACTCCCGCGGCTGATCATTGCCTCTGTCTCCCTGCCATCCGCCCACAACCCACACGTAGGACCCCGCGTTCCCAGCAGCACTACCCCGATCTCCGGGTACACAAGTCCTCCCTAGGGTCTCTCTTCTCACTCCTCCCGTAACTAATCAGGAGCTGACAGTGACATGGGACAGGTGGTGATGATTTCTCTTACAATCCAGCTGTGCAGGTAGGGTGCATCTCTGTGTCTGGCTGTGTCCCGGGTGACCTGCCTCTGTCAGAAAGAGGTGGCAGAGTATTAATAAAAAATAGCAGACTTGTGTCACTGGTGACAGGTTGGAAAAACCGGGCTCAAGCCCCAGCTCTCGCACTAGCTCTCTCCCGATGTCTGTCCTCCCATTCGGAGCATACACCCACCACCTGCTTCCTCCCCATTGGCCGGGGTTATTGGGAAGATTAAATGAGATAGTTTGTACAGACGCTCACTGAATAATGCAGAGATTCATTAAATGACAAAAGGAATTTACAGTGCCTTACATATAATAAACAGTCAGTAAGGGACATTTTTTTCAATATGCAAATAGAAGGCTTTGTGCCCCTGTGCCCTCTGCCAGTTTCTGAGGTCTCCAGCTAGACATGCTTTTCATTCATTCAACAGTTACTGAGCTCCTTCCTTTCACCAGCATCATATTCTGTCCTACGGCCGTGGAAACCTTAGAAATGCAACAAAATATAACTCAGGGGCCTGGAGCAGAGAGTGTGATGTGAGGGCTGTGGGTGGAGCGGAGGGGGGAGGAGACTGGCATCTAACTTGGCACGGGGGGAGATGGCCAGAGCGTGAGTGCATTCTGGGTTGAGCAGGCACGGGGAGAGGCCCTGGAGGCAGAGCAAGGACTGTATTCCTTAGACACTGGGAGGCCAGGGGCAGGGACCCTGCAGCCTCCTGGGGCAGACGTGCCCCTGAAGGATGAGGCTGCAGAGCCAGGCTGGACAAGTGGACCAAAATGACATGACAGGGGAGTGTGTTTTGTTTTGGGCCAAAAACCTTCATCTTTCCTGAAGCGTGGGGGAAGGCCAGGAAGGCTGTTGGGTGAGAGTGGTGAGATCCTATCTACTGGGCAGTCACTTGGGCCTGGGCAGGGCATGTGGGCAGGACAGGCAACTGGCCGTGGAGAGCCAGAGCCCAGGGAAGGCGGAGAAAGGTGTCCTGCAGGCGGGCGTCTCCAGGACCCAGCCCCACCCGTGAGGATTCCAAAGCGCCTGGTGCCCAGGGTGAGACCCTCGCATCCAGCCCACCTAGCAGTGTGTCCTGGAGCAGGCTCTGAGGAATCTCAGTGCTACTTATAACAGCTAATCCAACGCAAACGCCATGCAAGTCATGGTTCTACTTTGTTGTTCAAAGAATAGAGGCCAGGAAAATGTAGCTATTTCCCACCTATGCAATTTATCCCTGGATCTTCCATCCATGGCTGGGGGAGCTGCAGCTCTGTAGGCACGGAGGGCCGGCTGTGCCCTGCACTGGACCCTCGGCTCTGAGTCTGAGCCGGGTGTGTGGCAAGGTGAGGATCTCCGGGGAGGGTCGGGCGGGCAGAGCCGTGGAATGGCAAGCTGCTGCCACCAGAGGGCAGTAGAAGCAGGGCTGAGAGGCAGCAGCATCCCCTTCAGGTCTGGCCTGCTGGAGGGTGGAGCGGTGGGGTGCCTGACACAGGAAGTACAGGATGTGCTGCCCACGATGCTCTCCCTTGTGTTCTGGGCCAAGGACCTCACCCCACGCCCCAGGAAAAGCTCAGGACCAAGGTCTGTGCGGGGCTTCTGCTCTCCCTCCTGGCCAGGACACCTTGGCACTGCCCGGCCCTGTGGCCCAGTGCTATTTCACTGTGTGCACCCACCCAGCCGCTCTCTGGATGGCATTAAGCAATGAACTGGGTTGGCCCCGCGAGGACTGTTTAGAGAACGACTGTAGCAAACCTTTTGTCCGCGTGTGTGCTCACATTGACGTGGTCTTACTGCAGTCCACGTGTGACCTGCAACCTGGGAGGCGCCTCTTAGCACTGTGTCAGTGAGAGAGGAAGTCGCATGATGCGGGCTGGAGGAAGAGGGCAGCTTGTCCTGCTCCGGCACACCAAGGTCCCGACACTCTTGGGTGCAAATCTGGGAGCTGTGAATGCCCGGGAGAAGCTTAATCTGCATGCTCACTTTAAGAAGCAGAAACAGAGAGCGAAAGGTCTGAGCACTGACTAATGAGGTGCCCACACGGGCCTTCACCACTCAGTCCTTAAGGCAAGCCCACACGGAGGGGTGTTAGCCTGTCATCACACAAGGAAGCGGGTGCCTGACCCTGGCTTCCCCGAGGTAAGGTGCCGCTGAGGTCCCTTCCTGCTCCCTGTGCTGCTTCTGCTCTGAGATTGATAGGAACTAGAGTCTATTCCCTGGGCAGTGAGCGGGCTGACGCGCATGACAGGCACTGAACTGTGACCCGGGAAAGTTCACATCCCATTAGTATTCCAATAACGTAGATTCCCAAGTGAAAGTATTACTGATGTGATACATCTGTGATAATCTGAGGTCAAGGAAAGACCGAGAGTCTGAGCAGGAGGACACTTAACTCTGTCTGGGACAAAAAGAGCTCTTAGCCTCAGCAGGAGCTGGCAAATTTCCTCAGTAGTAAGGACTGCTGGACCAGTGGGTGGCCATGGTCACTGTGTGGCCTGGACCAGCGGTCCTGTGTCCTCAGGGAGGAGGGTGGAGTGTGAGCCCAGGAGGATAGCTGAGGCTGAGCAAGGGATTTACATGTGAGGCTCACGCTTCCACAGGAACAGCTGCCTGGAGATGCGGGCCACATCCTTTGAGATATTGCTGGCCACTGAGACAAGTGCCACGCAGGAGGGCCCACTTTGTGTTCACCCAACAAACCTAAGTTGGACCACGCAGTATTGTGCTTCTGCTTTCTGTGTGGAGTCCAGGGTCACAGTTACGCTACCTCGTGGCTCTCTGCTTTCCCAAGAAGTGGGACCCCCGCTCAGTGACCCTTCTCTGCACCCGCCTCCTCCGAGCTTCATTTTCCTATGATCAATGATGTTACTGTCCTTATCTGACTGCTGGGGGAGTCGGGAGACCTGGCATTGGATGATCACAATTCGCCCGGTAAGGGCACGTGTGAGAGCCGAATAAATATGGTTTTTCTCTCTTGCTTCACCTCTGTGTTGCAAGCAAGTGTACTAATGCATGCACATACATGCATGTGTGCACACACACACACACATACACACACACACAGAGAACAAATCACAATAAATCTATGCTCAGGTAGAGTTAACTTACAAAATCAACATGGCACAGAGACGTTCAGAGGGACTGACATTCCTCAGGTTATGGAAAACAATAATAATAAATCTTAAGGAATGTCACCTTGCCCCTAGCACTGAAGACAAGAAACGGAAGGCTGTGGTTGAACAGCCTTGAGTGGAGGGAGTAGAAACCAGGGGCTCGCAGCTGACAGCAAGGAGGGGGTCCTGTGAACGGAGAAAGCAAGCGGGCGGCCCCCGGTGCTGCTGTCCGCGGTCAGCCTCTGAGCTTGGCAACTTCTCAGACTTCACTGCAGGATGGGGCTGCAGGGAAGACCGCGGTGCATGCGAAGCAGGGAGACCGCGGCCAGTGATGCTTTGGAAGGACCTGGAAGTGGGGGTGCACCAGCTAGCAGCTCACGGGCGGCTCCTGAGAGCCCGGTCACACCGCGGGGGGCTGTGGCCGCCTCTGTGAGCGTGAGGACGCTGGTGAGACTTCTCCTGCATCTGCCAATGCAGCCTCACCCAGAGGACATCACTTCATTGTCCTGTGTGGTGGTTGTTACGCTTTGCGGTTCGGTTCTCTTAATTCTGGGACGATCGTGGTCATATGCTCTCTCTTCAGCACTGTTTTCAGCTCTTGCTGAAGTTCTTTTTGCTTGTATAACAGGTCTTCTTAACTATTTCATTTTCCACTTTTATATTCCTGAATTCCCCAGATTTACCTTCCATCTTGATAATTTTGTCTTCTCTGATAATGTTTAAGTATTTATTGAGATATTTAATTTTTCATAGCCATGGTCTATTGCCTAAGGCTCTATATTTTAAGACTCCACTCTTTTTTATGTCTCTTGATTTTGGATGTGATTCTTCCACTTGGAACTTCTTAAGTAAATTATTCTATGGTCTCTCTTCTCTTCCCTGATTCCTTAGAAGCCATAGGGACCAGAGAAGCTGGGCTTTCTGCCTGTTGCTCATCTTCAACTGTATTCTTGTGTTTTCGGAATTTTGGATGATGAGGCCCTCCAGGATCAGAAGGTGTGGAGAGGCCAGAGAGATAGCTCAGGGGATTAAGCACCTGCTTGGGCAAGCGCAGGACCAGGGTTCAATCCCCTGTCCCGCCTGCCACGCAGAACCCACCCCCAGGGCATGCTGAGCCATGACCGGGACCAGGAGTGGTGGCGCACGCCTGTAATCCCAGTGCTGGGGAAGCTGAAAACCAGAGGATCACTACAAGTCTGAGCTGCATAGTGAGACCCTGTACAAAATACATTTTTTAAAAAAAGAAAAGAAAAGAAAATGTAGAAACTAAGACTCCTCCGTGGCCTGCAGTAAGAGCAGCTGCCTCCCAGCACAGCACTGTGTTTGCCTCCATTTGGAGCAATTAGAACATAATAAGCACAGGAATTACTGATTCTTATCAATTAGCATAGGAAGCATCACTGAATCTCAAATCTGCTGGCAACAAATTCCCTGGAGACTTAGCTGTCCCATCCAGAGGCCAGGTCAAGGCAGACTTCCTTGCTGTCCCTGTGCTAATTCTGCAATCATTTTTGCTCCACAGTCCTACTTTTAGTGTCTCCCCAGGGTTCTGGACTTCGGTGTAAATGTTGCCCAATTCCCTGCCGTAGTCCCTAAATTTCTGTTAAAATCTGGCCCTTTGGTTTTATCACTAAAATTGCTGTCTTCTACCACCATTCTCTTTTAAATTCCCAATTTGGTTTTGGTCTTTGGAGAATTCTCTTATTTTCTTCTAATCATCATTATCTCTGACAACGTTGCCATCCTTGCACGAATGGATATTCTCCTCTGGAAAACAAAATCATAAGCCCTAAAGTTGTATTAATAGTTTGATAGATAGGTCAGATTCATAAAAGAAAATCATTTTTCTGTGGCTGTTCACATCAAAGTCAAGACTAGCACCCCTATGTCCTTGCTTTCAGCCTACTGCCAAGTTTCCTTGTTAGAAGTCGCTCTTTTATGAAGTTCTACTTATTTCTTACATTGTAGTTAAAATGTGATTTGCCCCGAGACTCTGAGGCAGACGAGGCCTCCTTTTTGTAAGGGCGCCTTGGCCATTTTTTTCAGATCTCTGCTGCTGCTGATCTTCCTAACCTACCATGGTACGAGGAACAGATCAAAAGGAATTTTAGCAACTGAACACACAATCACAGAAGTTGGCCATCAAACTTTGTCCAGCAAGGAGGGTATTTCTTCTGAATGTACTACATAAAGAGAGTCCCTTGTGAAAAGTGTGAAGGTTAGGGAAGATTCCCTTCCTCGATATGAGTTGTTTGGGGAAAATAATAATAATCTAACTGTTGGAGTATGGAGGTCAACTAAACAACATTTTTTTTGTATTGTGTTTTCAAATTATGTTCTGGTTGAACCGAGATTTGAGGTTCAAAGGTAGAAGCAATTTGGAAACACACATTCTTCTGCTGCCTTTTAGTCTTGAGGCTTCCCTGTCTCTCTGTTCTTGAAGATGAGCAGCTATGGAAGGCAAGACAGGGCAAGTTGGAAAGGTGGCACTTGGAGAGAGGCCACCCTTACAAGAGAAAGTTCAGAGCAGCAAGAGAGAGCAAGAAATTCAGGCGAGGCAACCTCGATCACATCATGGTGTCCCTGCAAGTGAATACAGTTGTCCAGTCTATTGACTGGATGCTTAATGTATATACAACTTAAGTTTTGTACATTTCTACTTCAGTGATATTGACTGGAAAAAGCAACAAAGATGAGAACCAGTTTGCAACACTGGACAAGGAAGTGCTCTAAAAACAAAGTGCTCACTGAAGCTCAGTCTAAGAAGCAAACTGGGGATGGACTGTACACATATGATGAAATTTTAAGTCTACTTTCTGGGAATAAATTAAACATTGAATCTTCAAGTACCTATAATAGTGCATGACTAAAGCCAAGGAATAAAAGCAGCTCTGAAATGAGTTTATAATCTAACAGAAAAGACAGAAGCAGAAAAGTTAAATTCAGCATATAATCACTCTGTTCTTTAAAGGCAAGTGCACAGAGCTAGGGACCAACACCAGATGGGCAGGTGGCACAAACGCCTTCTGCAGGAAGCCTGCATGGGCCCGAGGACCCAGAGGGCTCCAGGGTCAGGGCCGAAGCAGCCACTGGAACGCTGGCGGGGGCTGCTCCGCAGCACAGCACTTGCCTGGGGTGGGCAGCAACCTGCCTTCCACCTCCTGCAATGCCAAAATCAAAGCACAGAACAGAGACCATGGTGTGTGTGTGTGTGTGTGTGTGTGTGTGTGTGTCTTGCATTTTTAACTGAACAGACCACAGCTCTTAGAAGCCAGTTCCCTTTGCGACTGAGAAGCTTCGATGGCACAGGTGGGTTGGAAGCTAATCACGGAGCTGAGCAACCACCCTCTTGTGACACTAGTCACAGACTCTGACGCTGTGCCTGTGCTGCATCAGAAAACCTGGGTAGGTGTGGTTCCCTTCTTAGGAGCTTCTTCTAACCTCAGTTCATTTATTATTTTTTATTATGCTGATCGTCGTTCAAGTAATTGGTTGGTTTTTGTTCTGAAACTTAGTGCTTTATGGAGAGTAAAGGAGTGTTCCCTCTTGTATTGAAACTTTGGAAACTTCCTTATTTTTTATTTTTATTTAATGCCTTAAAAACAGCTTGTACATCTACCAGTGCCTGGCTCCTGCAGTCTCTTATCTTTTCCCTCTTTCTTTTTCTTTTAAGAGATACCCATTTTTCCTCTGACTTCAGTTATCTATAAATGGACAACTCTGAATTTTCTATCCCAATCATGATCTTCCTTCTTAGCTGGATTTGACCCAGTTGCTTACTGGGTCATAATAATCTTCTTAGCTCCGCGATGACCTAGTTGTTTACTGGGTCATACTAATAGCAAACATTTACACAGTGCCTACTTGGAGCGAGGCGCCGTTCTGAGCACGCTGCAGCATCCCTTAACGGAATGTGCTACCCTTGTGCAGCATTCTCCTGAACACTTCTGCACGTCCGGCACTGATGCAAAGCTCCCTGCGCGGCAGCCTGCAGGCCAGCCTGCAATGTATCTAACCGGCTCTCAGACACAAAGCCTGAGAACCACTCGTGGCGTGGCCGATACAGACTCAACCACAAACACTTCTCCCTCCAACCTTTCTAAAGCCCATGGCGCTGTACAGTGGCTGGTGGCTCTGGCTCCAGATTCAGACAGCCTAGGACTGAATGGTCGTTTGACCACCTAATAGGCCTGAGTCTAGAGAAGTCACTTACAGTTTCTGAGCCCTGTTTCATTGTAAGAATGAACTATGTTGAAGGATATATTTTAAAAGCATGTATGTATTTTAAGCAGAGTGCTAAGGCATCCCTTCATCTTCCTCGGTGTCCATGTAGCAGACAGTCCACGGCACTCTCATGAAGAGCAGAAAGCAGATGGCTAAGTGGAGCTGCGGGTGACCACCGAGCTTGGGGTGAGCTCAGCTCTCTGTTTGCCACTTGCCGTCGGCGTGACCTGAGCGAGTTGATTTGCTCACTGAACTTGATTTCTTTTTTGTATAAAACAAAAACCCTACTACATACTCACAGGGTTGTGCAAGGCTTAAATGGACAGCACTGCGAGCTCCCTGGGCAGTATCTGACTCGCGGGGGCTGATAGTGGTCCCCTCTCCCTGAACCACTGTTCTTGTACTTCTTCATCTACCTCTGAGAAGAGAACAATCCACTGCCGCAGAAGCCGCTGTGGATGGTAGATGGGGAAGGAAGCGGCGCAGCCCCCCGGATTTATCAGCTCTGCTATGAACTGCACAACTGAGCAGGAGTGGCATCCTGACGTCTCCAGTTCTAGCTTTCAGTCTTCCTTTAAAAGGCTGACCGTCCAGCCAGACTGTAAATCACAGTGCATGTTTTCAGTCCTTACCCAAGTTCATTACTCACATTTCTGAAAAAGTGTATTCTCTAGCTCTTTTCTCTCCTTTACAACAATTACGCTTGAAGCTCATCGATGTTAACAGGCTTATTATTTCTTAATTTAATGGGGTGTCAGCAGGGCCCTGCTGGATGAGAACCAAGATAAATGCAAGGCTGTTCCCAGAAGGAAGATCAGGCGGATGAAGGGCAGGAGAGGTGGGCAGCATGGGTCCTTGACCACATGCAGTAAGCACTTCCGTATAGTAACAGTTCAGTTCCGAGCCAAGGGGGTCACATCTGAGCTCGGGGCCCAGGCAGCTGCACGGTGTGCACACCCATGCGGGAAGGCCATGGGTCTGGAGGACTGGGTCTCCTACCCGTAGGCCTCCTGCTCCTTCCCTTGGGTGCTTATGAACAGTCAGACTGCCTTCCTCAGTCAGGGCCCAGTTCTCCTCCTCTGCCCATCAGGACACTAGGAGTGGAGCTAAGGAGGCCAGACCTTGGACACCAGACCTTCAGCAGAAGTTCACCTGTTCCTGGAGCTCCTTGCTCACCAGACTCTGCTCTCTAGTAGCCTTCATGCCTTCTCATTAAAAACTAAAAATGGTGATAAGGACATTGCTGTGGACTGTGGGAAGGCAGCATAAAGTGGATGCTTATTTATTTTCATGCAAAAGGATTTGACATAAATTTCCTATTTAATCTTTAAAATCACGTCACTAATACCTATTGTTAAAACTCCATTTTATAGATAAAGTGACAGATTTATAATAATTGGAGTCCAAGGCCATGCTATGCCCAAGGAGTGGAACTCAGATCAGAACTTACTCAATTACAGAGGAAGGACAGTGTTTGGAAAAGTTCAGGAGATGTGAACTAGCAAAAGATGGGGACCGACACAAATATACACAACTCAACAGGAAAAATAATCCATTTGTGAAGAGAAAATGAAGGAACACTAACATACAATTTGCCCTAAGAGATTTTGTTGTTTAATGATATACTGAATGATAATAGATTTGTAGGAATGAATGTCTAGGAAGAATAGCATTGATTTTTATTGAAAGGGAAAAACAAAACAAACAACAACAAAATGAACTACCAAAGAGAGACACAATAGAAGGTAGGAGAAGCAGCGCAGGCACACACTGCTCTTCAGTACCCACCGCGTACTTCAGGCTGAGGAATCAGTAATGTAGTTGCTGAACGGACGGCCCAGAAATGCCTTTGTGAAATGTAAGAATTCTGTGTCTAATTAGGACAGTTTGAGAACTCACCTGGGAAAAGGGGGCTATTCATAAGGATTGCATTAAATATTGACTGTTAACAGATTTTACATACAGCCCAACTTCTCAATTACGGTTAAATTATAAAAAAGTAAAATACAAAACCGTTGCAATTAGTTATTTGTAAATCAATCTACATGAGGATGCGGAGTGGGTAAGGCTGCCTGTGTCTCGACACAAAGATGTAAATAATGAAGGAAAATTTGAAAGAATTTGGCAGCATTAAGATCAGATTCTTCCCTGTCAAACCTCTTACCTTTAAAAACAGTTACAATAACCAGGCTGCAGCAACAGGGTTTCAACACCTGCGTCTCCCTACAAGCACCGATTTGCAGACCAGTTCATGCACAAAAATTCATTCATCAATGCTGAGACCCAGCTGAGGACTACAAATTCTGGAAGAAGCACAGAAATGAGAAAGGATGCCCTGAAGAGGACAGAAACACTGTTTTCTCATTCCACTCCTCCCTTAGGCCCGTGTGTCCTATTGGGATACAGGAGAGAACCTCAGAAGGACAATGAAAGTGATGTAAGCACCCAACTTCACCACAACTCTGCCACAGGCCAGCCTCTGGGCACATAGTACCAGACCTACTCCCAGATCCAAGCCCTAAGTGGGCACCAGGGATGCCAAGGTCCAGCCTACGTCCACGCTGCAGGCTCCCATCCTCCTCAACATCAAGCCACCTGTGCTGCCTACAGGCACCAGGTTGGCATTACTGGATCCAGGATTCAAGCTGGTCAGGGTGCTAGCTTCCACATGAGTCCTCAGGCTTCAGGTCCTCCCAAGGAGCAGAGTGGTTCCTGTGGCTCCAGCTCTGAGCCGGACCCCCAGAATCGGCCCCAAACCTATTCTTATAGGCTGAAGTAGCCTCTAAATAAGCAGAAAAGCCTTCCTTAGTAAGGTCACTCTATAAAAATTGGAAGAAACATCTAATTTTTCAATGTGCTGAGCCAATGGACTCGCAGGGGCATCCCAGACAATCAGGGAGAACACGCCACAGCGGAAGGAGCCAAATGCATCACCAGCACCCGGTTTAAAAATTACCTCTAACAACTGCATGGTAAGAATCCACACAAATCTGGGGCTGAGGAGATAGTGCAGTAGAGTAAGTGCTTGCCTGTCAAGCAAAAGGGGCTGAGTTCAATCGAAGAAGAAGAAGAAGAAGAAGAAGAAGAAGAAGAAGAAGAAGAAGAAGAAGAAGAAGAAGAAGAATTCACAAAAAAACATTTTCTATGAGCTCAGTGAAGTTACACAAGACAGATAACTCCAAAAAATCATGAAAATAACACATGAACAAACTGGAGATTCAACAAAGGGATGGAAACATGAGAAAGATTCAAACAAAAGTTCTGGAACCGAACACGACAATCACTGAACTGAACGATCCATGGAAAGCACTATGAGTAGATCGATCAATGGGAGGGAGAGTGAACAAGCTGGAGCACAGCCAACTTGAAGCTGCCTGCCTACGCCAGATGACAGGAAGAAGAAGAGACATTTGAGAAGAAGCGGGGGAAGAGAAAGAGGCAGAAATTTGCTTAAAGTAATAATGACGGGGAGCATGGTAGTGCTGGAGCAGGAAGCGAAGGTTTACATTCACGAGGCCAAAGCAGCCAGTTTAAGTAAAGAGCTATCTTTGCCAAGGTGCACTGTAGCCAAATTTGCAAAGGTCAGAAACAAAGGGAGAATTTTGAAAGCAACAAGTAAAAAATGACTCTTCATATCTATCTCTAAAGGGTCTTTCTCCCGTGTGATTATCAGAAGATTTCCTAGCAGAAAACTTGCAGCCTGAAAGAGCAGAAGAAATACTCAAAGTATTGAAGGAAAAAAGAAAACTGTCAAGTAGGAAGGCTTGACTTTGCAAAGCATCCTGCACAGAGTAGAAGTAAAGCGTTTCCTAGATGTACGCCGGGGAGGGTCACCAACTTGCTCTCTGGGGAATGCGGGAGGCTGTTCCTCAGGCAGAAATGAAAGGCATCCAAAAGACAAAAGCTTAAGAGAGAGAAACTCACTGTAAAGATAAATTTCAGAATGGAGTAACAGTACAACAGTGGTGAATGGATCGTTATTAACCTTTGCATAAAGTTAAAAGATATAAGTATCATAACTATAACTGCAATAATGTAGTAACACAAGGAACCATCAGAAATGCAATTAAAACAACACTGAGAAAGAACATCTATCATCAAGTAGTCAATCAATAACAAACGCTGGAGGGGCTGTGGGGAAAAAGGAACCTTCTCCACTGTTGGTGGGAGTGCAGACTGGTACAACCACTATGAAAATCAGTGTGGAGATTCCTTAAAAAACTAGGATTGGAGGTCCCATTTAATCCAGCTATTCCCCTTCTGCATATTTTTCCAGAAGAACTGAAAACCATCATACCACAGTGATATCTGAACACCCATGTTTATAGCAATGCAATTTGTCATAGTTAAATCTTAGAAACACCCCAAATGTAGATCAACTGAGGAATGGATTAAAAATATATAGTATTTTTATACAATGGAGTATTACTCAGCTATAAAAAAGTTAAGGCTTTTATAGGTAAATTAAAGCAACTAGATATCGTACTCATAAGTGCTAAAAATCAGATCCACATCTATAAACATGATATTGTCTCCCTCGTGTAAGAACCTGAAAGAGTAAATAAAATCTGAAAGGCACAATAGATACTGTGAAAGGGAAAAAATGTTCAAAAGGGAGGAACAATTGGGATAGGGGAAAGGAAAGAGAAAGAAAACACTACATGTACATACATAGGGTATCTTGGATTATTGTACTGCTGATTGCTACTGGTCTACTGAAAGGAACAGGTAATGCTTTATATTTTTTCTTCTTTTTAATTTTTTGTCAAATTTTGCATGCTTATATCTGGTAATCTGAACAACAACCATTGCTGAATTTCTATCATTTTTAGTGAAAATCTATATGATTTCTATTTTTTTTACTATTTTTATTCTCTCTCTCTCTCTCTTTCTCTCTCTCTCTCTCTCTCTCTCTCTCTCTCTCTCTCTCTCTTTGCGGAACCAAGGATTGAACTCAGACCCCTGGGCTTGCTAGGGAAGCGCTTATTCCACTGAGCCATCTCCCTGGCTCCAATTTTTATTCTCTTTAAAAAGCTATAATGAATATTTAAATTTTAAAATGGTTAAAGTAAAAGGCACAATGCTCTTAGTTTCCACAAATGCTCCACTCTAAGCAAGCTTACCGTACAGCTTGCCCCTTTCAGAGCAGTTGTCAAAGTCCTCTCTGTGTCCTTAAATGGCTCAAGCAAAACTTGAGTGACTGCGACCGCCAAGTGCCAAGCTGCAGAGAGCAGGGCTGGGGACACACTGCAGCGAGTCCTCATCAACCTTAGTCACAAGATCTGTAACTCTGCAAGTTCTGGTTCTTCTCCAATGTTCAAATGACCATAAAAGGCAAATCATTTGAATCAATTCAGGCAGCCACAAAAACACAGCTAAAGACACAGGAAAAGACTGTCAGAAGTGCTGCAGAAAGTGGCAGAAATCATGGAATAATTGTGTTTTAAGCAAGCAAATGTTTTTAAAGAGAGATTAATGGCAATGTACCTTTTACTGTAGTAGTTTTGGTCATTTGTCATATTTATAGATCATGTCTTGTGCATGCATAATATGAAAGTAGCAACATCAATAACATAAAATATACGGAACATTAAGTTAAAATGTGAAGATTTTGTTGGGCAGTGAAGGTTTACTTTTTATCAGATTAAAATGGACTCTTTCATATGATCTCCATAGTAACCCCAAATAAAATAATCCCGTATCAGATCCACAAAAGTTAAACAAAGCAAAGCATATTACTACAAAAAATTGCACATCATAAAAAAGACACAAATATAGTAGGAAAGAATAAAGGAAACTAAAAAGTCATGTACAAAACATACAAGGTGAATCTTTATGAATAATTGCTTGAAGTGAAAAATTATTAAACTCTTCAATCAAAAGACAGAATTGTGAATGGATTATCAAAAAACAAATAAACAAACAAACAAGAGCCAGCCAGAGGTTGCCAAAGGTGACTCACTTTGGTTTTAAGGATATATATGCACTAAAAGGGAAGGATTGGAGCAAGTTTTCCATACAGATGCCCTCCAAAAGAGAGAAAAGATGACTGAACCAGACTGAACAGACTTTAAGTCAAAAACCATCTCAAGAAACTGAAAATCACTATTATACGAGGACAATGTCAGTTCCTGTGAAGGACGTCAAAATTGCAAACACAGCTCCTGCTGTCAGAGCACGTAAATACATAAGCATTGACAGACCTAAAGGGAGAACTGGTGGTATCATAAATGTGAAGTACTTAAGTGACCCATCTTCAGCAGTGCACGAGTCACCCAGACAGAATGTCAGTAAGAAAAATCTTTCTATAGACAAAATTAGAAACTTATCATGCACACCCTTATGGGATCCAACAAAAGCAGTCCTTTGCGTTTCATTCTAGTTTATTTTGTCATATAATAATTGTACATATTTGTGGGGCACAATGTTGTGACATTATGAAAGGATTAGCTCAAAATAACACATTCATGGTCTCATATGTTTTCTTTAGAGTGAGTACATTTAAAACGTATTCCAATGCCTTTGAAATGTATATTATTATTAACTGCAGTTACCCTACTATGAACTAGGCCACTAAAACCCAGCTATCCTATCTAACTGAACGATTCCTCTTAGGACTTTGGGCCCGCTGACAAATGTCCACCTTCTGCATGCACCCTGCCTCACTCCGTCTCCACCCCACTACTGTCTACTTATAGGAACTCAGTGCTTTAGGGTTTATGTCTCAGTGAAGCCACGCAGGCGCTGTCTCTCTGCACCTATTACATTTCACTTAATGTTACATCTTCCAAGCTCCCCCATGCTGCTGCTAATGAAAATGTCTCCCTTTTCCAGAATAAATCCTTGAATCCACATTTTCTTTATTCCTCCACCCATTGATGGATAAAAATTTTGCTCCCACATCTTGGCTATTAGGAATAATGCTACAGGGAACTGAGGAGCACAGTTACTTCTTCAACCTGCTGCGGGGTCATGAGGTATTGTGCCATCCTATTACTTTTTAAGGGACTTCTATGCTGATTTTTTTCAAAGTAATATATATA
>NW_004524758.1:1126340-1130071 GCF_000260255.1 Octodon degus
TTTTTTTGGCAGATCCGGGGATTGAACTCAGATCCTTGCGTTTGTCAGTCAAGCGCTTATCCTACTGAGCCATCTCCCCGACCCCTCTCTGCTGATTTTCATGAATGCTGAACTAACGCTTATCACCAGCAACAGTGTGCAAGGGTTCCCTTTTCTCCATGTCATTGCTAATACAACTTACTCCCTTTTGTCTTTTTCTTAAAAGCCATTCTAAATAGGCATGAACATTTGACAAAAGTCTGCATTTTTCACGATAAACTTCTCAACTATTAGACATAGAAGGACTGCGAGAGTCACGCGGAAGGCCCAATACTATTATGGGCTACTGGACTCTTTTAGAATATTTTGCTGAGTTAACACACCTATAATATTCAAATGATGGAACTAAACAGAAAAGAGGATACAGAAAAATGTACATTTTGTATCTGTGTATTCAAAGTGGTTAGGATAGATATATAGTTACATTCTCTTAATGAATAGAGTGATTTGTTCTAATGGTGTTTGTAAATCATGTCCGCATCTTGTACAGCAATTAACCACTAGGAAGAATGTATGCAATGTGCTAATTATTGAAACTGTCCTACCAATTTGATTTGAAACTGTCTCATTGCTATTTGTCTCTGGATAAAATTGTGGAAAAAATAAATAAAAAATAAAAATAAGTCTTAGGAAGCTCATATTAGAAAAAAAAAAAGAAGGACTGTGATAATATTCTCACATGACAGCCCCACAGATGGGGCACAGGAGAGTGAAAAGCTGGGGGCTTCTCTCCATTCAGGAGTACCAGGATGGCCCCTCACAGCCTTGCTGTCAGTATGGAAGACAACCATGTGGGAAGCAGGCAAGAAAGAGAAGAAACAGACACCCAAATTAGAAATGAAAGCTTAAATTTTGGTTTGCAGATATGGTTTTTCATATATCATAATCTGAAGACTGTAAAAATAACTTAGAACTAGTAAACAGACTCACTAATATTTCAAGATACAAAATCATTATGCAAGATCCACTTGGCTTCTGCACAGCAGCAATGAACTATCCATAGGAGAAATTATGAAACAATCAATATGGATAAATATTTTAATACACAATGAATTACAAGCAGGTTTTTTTTAAAGTATTTGTTACCAGGTCTCACTGCGTAGGTCAGACTCATAGTGATCCTCTGGTTTTTCAGCCTCCCCAGAGCTGGGATTACAAGTGTGTACCACCACATGCGGTCTCTGTGGCCCACTCAGTGAGCCCAGGGTGGGGCTGGTGGATCACGTGGTGCCAGGGATCCAACCCTTGTCCCTGCCCTTGCCTAACAGGCGTATATACAAGCAGTGTTAATACCTAAAGTACTTTCAAACATCAAAAAGAAAAAATAAATGAATAAATAAACATAAATACTACCATAGTAACATAAACAATCTGAAGTGCAAGTTAAAAATATGTGAACGAGTAGGAAACATAACTGACATTTTCAATTACTTTTTATCAAAGAATTCAAATTAATACGAAATTGAGATTGGCTTCTCTTGCTTCATAATTTGGCAAAGTTAGGAAAAAAATGAGCTCCACATCTTGGCAGTGAGTGAGCTCAAATGCTACGTGGGATACGGAAGCTGAGAAACAATTTGCCTGCATTCAACAAATATATTAAAATACCTGTTGTTCCCATTTATAGGATTATCTCCTAGGGTGGCTGGAAAAGCAACTAAATGAAACATTCCTGTAAAAGATTTTTCACTGTCGTGTTCTTCAAAACAGCTAAACGTGGCAGCAACCTCAATACCCAGCAGTCAGCGCGCGGCTCTTCGCTTCACCCTCTGAATACTCTGTCCACAGCACGAACCACGTGTGAGTCAAAAGAGTGGGAGAAAACTACTTCTGCACTGAACATATGCAGACTTTCATTCCTGTCCCCTAACAATATAGCATAACAAATATTTGCATCGCATTTACACCGTATTAGACATTTCAAGTAATCGCAAGCTGGCTGAGAAGGTAAGGAAGAACGCACCCAGGGTATAGAAAACATTGTGTTACTTCCTATAAAGAACTTAATCAGATTTTGGAATCTCATGGGAGTTTTCTTAAATATTCAGGGACAACATGTTGTAGTATGTATGGTACAAATTGTAAGCAATGTTACACGGTTTCTCTACTTATCAAAACATATTGAGGGCCTTCGATGTGTGCAAACTGACTGTCAGCTTCTGAGCACACCAGGGAGCCGAACGCCAGACTCTTTGATCTTGGGGAACTTTCCTTTGTGCGGAGTGAAAACAGATAAAAGCATGTTGTACACAAACGACAGCAAGCAATGCAAGATGGTGAGTGAGTGCTAGGAAGAGAGTCAGATCGCAGAGCCATGAGGAGTCACAGGAGGCGAGCTCATGGGGAGCAGTTTTAAAGTTGATTGTCCTCTTAAAGAGTTATCCTCACTCAGAAGGTGGACCTGAACAGACCTGCAGAGACCGTGGTGCAGAGCAGCCCACTCTGTGAAGGGAAGGTGCCTACTTCGTGGCGGGAAAGAGACGTGAGTCCTTCTTGCAGGTGTGAGCACACAGAGGTGTTCAGGGGCAGCGAGCAGGCTGAGGTGGCTGAGACAGGCTGCAAAGGGTGGGAAGGCCAAAGGAAGGGGAGAAGGAGAGGCAGAGGATGGTGGGCAGGGGTGCCCACAGCCAGGGTAGAGTTTGTAACCATGGCTAAGGCTGCTGCCTTGACTCTAGAAAATGGAGGCGCTGGCAGCTTTGGAGAAGAGGGCAGCATGCGGATACTTGTTTTTTTCCGAGCTCTCTTTGGTTGCGCTGTTGTTTTTAGACTATGGGATAGCAGCAGCAGAAATGACTTCTGGACTTGTTGGAAAATGACTTCTGTATTTTAAAATCAAATTAGGTGCCTCATACCATAATTTCTGCTAGTCCATTTTCTACTGATATAAATGAATACCGCAGGCTGGATAACTAACAAGACAGAGGTGATGGAGAAAACAACAGGGGTGGCAAGAAGGCAGAGGCACCAGCTTTCCCAGCGGATTTCACTGCCAAGAAAGGGGTAGGAGTTGAGGTTTACCTAGGTCTTGGCTCTGGCACCTACAATGGCAGACTTGCATGCAAAAATGAGGACGACCAGCCACCAGAGGAGGACGGAGTCTGGCAGCCAGACGTGCAGCAAAGACCTCTGGATGGCTCCGGGCTGATGTCCTGAAGATGGACACACTCCGGTCACCCACATGCAAGTGGCATCTGAAGCTGTCCTCCTGGGATGAGCAGGCACAGAGCAGTGAGGTTCAATGTGAGTCTCAAGACATTCTCCCAAATAGCAGCATCCCCCGGGGAGGAATGCTTCCCCAAACTGCTACATGGACATCTAATCATACACTTGTGGTTACATGCTTATAAGTGTTTGCCTGCGTCTACATATGTGCACATACAATACAGATAGAAGTTGTGTGTGCATAGTCACCTGTGAACAAACAAAGGATAACATTAGCTGTGACTGGTGGGATAATGGTGGCTTTTCTTCTCTGCTTCATTACTATTCTTCTCCTTTGCATTTTACAAATTTTCCTCAGTGGATATGTTTTACTTGTATGATAGAAAACAAGAATAAAAAAGAAGAATGATGGGAGGGAGGGAAGGAAGGAAGGAGAAAGGAAATGAAGGAGGAACAAAGGAAGGAGGGAGGGAGGGAGAGAGGAAGGAAAGGAAGGGAAGGGAAGGAAAGGAAGGGAAGGGGAGGGGAGG